>NC_058090.1:30693885-31026177 GCF_014858855.1 Bufo gargarizans
TAAATTGTGTAAAAGTGCAGTGACTCTTTAATACTGTAGCCTGGTTTGCTATTCTTGCAATCAAAAATACTGAAAACCCAAACTGAATCATGATGGACCCATTCTAGGTAAATAGGTTCTGCCAGAATTCATCGGGATCTTTTTTAAAACATAGTGGTGTTGGTTCTGCTATAAATTAAGCCATGAGGCTAATGTGAGTCTTAATCAGCAGTAGAAGCAACTGCATGCATTCCAGTCAATGAAGAACTGTAAAATCTTTATTTAATCAACCTTTATTGGAATGTTATCAGCCTTTATTGTTTGAATATTTTAAAAAAAATCCACTTAGAATGAAAGAAAAATGGGAAATGCATAATGGGTGTCAGTTCTTTCTTTAGTACCTCATTTGTACACTAGAGAAGTCCATCGGCTCTCACAGTTATACTTGGTGCACAAGGTGTATAGAACGTCACTCTTTCATAAATAAGGAGCCTGTTCTAGATGTGGGAATGAACCAGATAATCTGGATGTGGACCCCTGGAGCAATACTGAAACAGTCACTTTGCATGTGCTCACACAGTGTTTTGGGACCGACTTCCTCCTTCTATCATTTTGTGTCCTGGGGCTGCGTAGTTGACATTAATAGGGATGAACACATAAAAGTTACAGTATTGCGCATAGATTATCAGGCCATAAAACAAATAGCTGTCCATTGGCCAACAAAGTCACTACTTAAGGGAAATTCTAAACATGATGAATAGTACAATAAGTTTAGAATAAAAAGGGTAATGCAACTAAAAAAATTAGAGAACATGGGGGGATACCAAGGGACTTCTCTCTTACTTCAGTTTAATAGAGCTTCCTAAAATGTTGTCATATATCTGATCAGCCTACACTGTATTGTGAGAAAACATACAGGTGTAGTGGCAGATATTTGTGTATTTTATGACATTGCTATGCATTTGTATGCTCTAAAGGCCCTTGTACACAGGCTGAGAGAGCGGGTGGTGAGCAGGAGCTAACATGAATTTTCATTGCCTGCTCCTTAGCTGCATTTTCATGCATCAATGATTGGTAATGTATATGAGCTGAATGACAGTTACTATGATCATTCATCCCCATACAGTTTCCTTGTTCCACGTCAACTTGTTCATGTTTGATGGCACCTTTACGTGGTACAGTTACCGTATTTGGAACAGGTGTTCTTACCAACACTCTCCTTGGCCCCCCAGGGCTCCAGATGGCGACCAAAATGGTCGCCAATGCAACGTAGAATTTACAAATGGCGACAAGACTTTTTAGTCTTGTCGCCATTTGCGACTAGACCCGCCACCGCAGCTCTGTAGTTGAACAGCGGCGGGCACAGGAGATGATAGTTCTCTGCCCCGTCGCCGATGTTCTTCTCAGTCTGAGTCAGTGAGTCACAGCACACAATAGCAGAGACGCTGGCAGCAGGGAGGGGAGGGGCTCGGGAGGAGTGTAATCTGATCCTAGAGTGGAAGCTGCTTCTGCCAGCCCCTCCCCTCCCCGCCCCGCCCACCAACCAATCAGAGCTGAGGCAATGCAAACACTAGCAGCTCAGAGTCTGAGTCACACAAGTGCAGGGAGTCTAAGAAAGAATCGAATGAGTCACAGGTTAAAAGAATCTAAAGATCCGACTTAGTTAGTGACTCATTCGATTCTTTGAGTTAAAAGAACTGTCAGTCAGACTCTAGAATTCTCAGCAGCGCAGTGGAGAAGGAGTCTCTCCCTCCCCCCTGTGCTGCTTCCGCCCCCAATAAGAAGAGAGATGGGAGGAGGAGGGGAGGGGCTGTGGCCACTGCACCACCAATGAAGATAACTGACCTGTTAATACAAATACAGGAGGCGGGTGCCGGAATGAAATAGCCGGCACCCGACCTCTATGACAGGGAGCTGCGATCAGCGGCAATTGAGTTAACCCTTCAGGTGCGGTACCTGAGGGGTTAACTGCCGCTGATCGCCGCTCACTGTCATAGAGGTCGGCTGCTGGCTATTTGATTCCGGCACCCGCCTCCTGTTTTTATATAAGAAACATTGGTGGCACAGTGCGCCCCCCCCCCCTAACACCCCAGTATAAGAAACATTGGTGGCTCAGTGGGAAGTGCCAACAAGGGTTAAAAAATAATAAAAAAATTAAAAGAAGAAAAACTGCTACAAGAGGACATAGTTTTAAATTAGCGGGGCAAAGGTTTAAAAGTAATATCAGGAAGTATTACTTTACTGAGAGAGTAGTGGATGCATGGAATAGCCTTCCTGCAGAAGTGGTAGCTGCAAATACAGTGAAGGAGTTTAAGCATGCATGGGATAGGCATAAGGCCATCCTTCATATAAGATAGGGCCATGGGCTATCCATAGTACTTAGTATATTGGGCAGACTAGATGGGCCAAATGGTTCTTATCTGCCGACACATTCTATGTTTCTAACTCACCTCCTCCAGTTGATCGCGTAGCTGCCGGTCTCCTGTTCTTTCTTCAGGACCTGTGGTGACGTCACTGAGCTCATCACATGGTCTATTACCATGGTGATGGATCATGTGATGAGCACAGTGATGTCACCACAGGTCCTTTGACAGGTCCTGAAGAAAGAACAGTAGACGATTAATTGGAGGAGGGGAGTTAATTATTTTTTTATTTTTTAACCCTCATTGGCACTGCCCACTGCGCCACCAATGTTTATTATATTGAGGGGGGGGGGCACACTGCGCCACCAATGTTTATTATACTGGCGTGTTGGGGGGGGGGGGCGCACTGCGCCACCAATGTTTATTATATTGGGGGGCGCACTGCGCCACCAATGTTTATTATATTGGGGGGGGCGCACTGCGCCACCAATGTTTATTATACTGGGGTGTTGGGGGGTGCCATGCGCCACCAATGTTTATTATATTGGGGGGGGGGGGCACTGCGCCACCAATGTTTATTATATTGACCTTCTACTATGCATTCTGTATTAAAGAATGCTATTATTTTCCCTTATAACTATGTTATAAAGGAAAATAATACAGTGAATAGACATTCATCCTAGCAACCATGCGTGAAAATCTGACCGCATCCGCACTTGCTTGCGGATTCTTGCGATTTTCACGCAGCCCCATTAACTTCTATGGGGCCTACATGAAAAACGCACAATATAGGGCATGCTGCGATTTTCACGCAACGCACAAGTGATGTGTGAAAATCACCGCTCATGTGCACAGCCCCATAGAAGTGAATGGGTCCGGATTTAGTGCGGGTGCATTCCGGTATTTTGAATGCCAGATCTGGCACTAATACATTCCTATGGGGAAAAATGCTGGATCCGGCACGCAGGCAAATCTTCAGTTTTTTTCGCCGGAGATAAAACCGTAGCATGCTGCGGTTTTATCTTTTGCCTGATCAGTCAAAATGACTGGAATGAAGACATCCTGATGCATCCTGAATGGATTACTCTCCATTCAGAATGCATGGTGATATGCCTGATCAGTTCTTTTCTGGTATTGAGCCACTAGGACGGAACTCTATGCCGGAGAAGAAAAACGCTAGTGTGACAGTACCCTAAAATATAAAGTTTAAAGGGAACCTGTCACCAGTTTTATGGTGTCCTAACTAAGGGCAACATAAATAAGTGACTGATTCGCTTAGCAAAATGCTAGGTCACTTTCTTTAATTGACCCAGTCAATCTGCCAACATCTTGTATTGAAAAGCTCCAGCTGATAATGATGAGTCATGAATATTCATGAGCTCCTGACACTCCCCGCCTACCTGCTGCTGAATGACAGTTTGTTTCCATAGGAATCAGCAGCAGGTGGGCAGGGGAGTGGCTATAGCTGTTCATTAAATATACGCTGGACCCAATGACATCACGCCGGACTCGAATCAGCTCATTAGCATGTGGCATGCGGCATCTTTGTGTGTATATTATGAGGTAACCATCTGTCACACCAGTAAGTGAATACATCTAAGGGACTTTGTAGTAGTTAATGATTGTATATAATTAGTTAGATTATAATCAAATATCCACATGACAGGTTCCCTTTAAATCCCCCCTTTCCTAATTTTACATATAAAATATATAAACAATAAATAAATAAACATATTACACAGTGTTGTCCAAACTATTAAATTATAAAAAAATATCTCCTATGCGGTGAGCATTCGCCATTTTTTAGTCACCTTGTCACCCCAAAAAATAGGATAGGACTGTTCTATTATGGGCCGAATGTTTCATAAAATGCAAAATGCACGCGTCTTTTTTTTTTTTTTTTGCGCGGTATTGAGTATCGCAATACTTTTTTATGGTGACGAAAGCTCATCAAAATTTTGGTATCAAAACAACCCTACGCCGATCTGATCGGCGTAGCGTTGTCACGATACCCAAATTTTGTTTCGATTTGGCGACTAAAAATTTGATTTGGCGACTAAAAATTTGATTTGGCGACTAAATTTTTCTGTTCAGGAGCCAATGGCTACTAGGTATTTTTTTTAGTCTGGAGCACTGCCCCCGTCTCAAGTCCTAAAGTTTTATTGATGAATCTACAGCAGCGCTAGTTAAAGGTCCATTTACAGTGGCCAATTTTTCAGGGGAGGAAGAATTCCTTCCCGACAAGCACCTTCTTGTCAGTGGAGGAGGGCGCTGAATTTCCATGCAGCAATCTCCTCCTATGGGGAGGAATGATCGCTAATGCTATCGCTTGTCCCCATACAGACTCGTTGTTTGCCGGCAGCAGAGCGTGTTTATACAGCACAATCTGCTACTGGCAAACAACAATTTTTGTAACCGCATGAAAGATCTATTACCTGATGAACGAGCGTTTGTTAGCGATGATCTGACTGACAGTCTGCCCGTGTAAAGGGCCCTTAAGCATTAAAAATCCAGCAAGTCCTCTTCTACCTAATACAGTGCAAAGCAAAACCTTTACAATGCAAAGTAGGATGTTTAGGAATCTTAGTTGCATGTTTAGATAGGGTCACAGAAGTATGCAAGACTGCTTGAGTGGGGGAAAATAGTTGAACTTGCACCAAAAAATGCAATGAAAAATGACCTTCTGGAGCTGCCATCTACTTAAAAAGGAGCGCCGATATACATAGGATATAAGGGAATTAAAAATACAGCTCTGGATAAAATTAAGAGACAACTGCAAATTTATCAGTTTCTCTAGTTTTACAATTTATAGGTATGTGTGACTAAAATGAGCAGTTGTCACGGCAGGGACTAGTGAGATGTCGATCTACCCAAACCACTGTCCCTACCTATTTGCACGATCCGTCCTAATCGATAATCCCTCCTTAAATAAGTGCAGGGGCCTAAACGTGACGGTACAGAGTAATAAACTAGTGACAGATTGGCGAAAACTAAGTAACGTCAAAGAAGAAAGAGACGTGCCAGGTCAGACCAGGAGAGACAAAAACGCACGGAATCAGGAGACACAATTCAGTAACCAGACAACGCCAAAGTCAATACTGGAAGAGACAGATAGGACAAAATCAGAGAACAATAATTAGAAACAATACCAAGTCAGGAGTCGATACCGGGAAGTCATGTCAGGGTCCAAAAAAAACTAATGGATCAGCATCATAACAAAGCTGGGTCCAGAATCCAAAAGGTTCAAAGCAGGAGAGAACGGCTAGTTATGACAGCAGTTTTGTTTTGTTCTATAAACTACTGACCACATTTCTCCCAAATTTCAGATAAAAGTCTGTATTTTAGATTTTTGTCTTTTTTTTTTAGGACAACTGGTCAAAATGGTTTCAGTAGTATCAAATAATACTTAGAAAACAAATTCATATTCATACTTAAACAAACTGTACTAAAATTCCAACTTAGGTGGAGTCCAGAATAGAATAATTTGTGGAATAACCCAGATTTTTTATCGCAGCGTCCATACGTCCTGTCATGCTTTCCACCGGTCTTTCACATTGCTGTTGGGTAACTATATCCCACTCCTGGCGCAGAAATTCCAACAGCTCGGCTTTGTTTGATGGCTTGTGCCTATCCATTTTCCTCTTGATCACATTCCAGATTTTCAATGGGGTTCAAGTCTGGAGATTTGGCTGGCCACAACAGGGTCTTGATCTGGTGGTCTTTTATCCACACCTTGATTGACCTGGCTGTGTGACATGGGGCATTGTCCTTCTGAAAAAAAAAAAACTGTTGTCAGAGTTGGGGATCTTTGCCAGAGCGGAAGGAAGAATGTTTTCTTCCAGGACAACATCCATGGCTTGATTCATGTGTCCTCGACTAAGACAAATCTGCCCGATGCAATCCTTGCTGAAACAACCCCACATCATCACTGATCGTGCACCAAATTTCACAGTGGTTGTGAGACACTGTGGCTTGTAGGCCTCTCCAGGTCTCCTTCAACCTGATGTTGACATAGCTTAAAATTGCACTCATCAGAGAAGATCACCTCACTCCAGTCTTCTATGGTCCAATCCCTATGGTCTTTTGCAAACTTCAGCCTGACTCTTTTTTGCTTCTCAATGACTAAGGCCTTTTTCTAGCTCTGCAAATCTTCAATCCTGTCTCTACAAGTCTGCTTCAAACTGTCCTCACCGTGCCTTTCAACCCAGCTCCTGCTTTCCATTCTTTTTGGAGGTCACTTTATGTCCTCCTACGGTTGTTAAGTGAGATTCCAATGAGCTGGTCAGTAGAGCGTCGTTTCAGCCCTCTGCCAGTCTGTAGCTTCGTTGCTTGACCTTGTTCTTATGAACTACTGAAATTTTACAGGGAGTCTGTCACCTGTTTTCGACCAATATAACTAAGAGCACTGCCCCATAGAAGATTGCATACATATCCCAAACATACCTGTGTGCACTTTGTGCCTTTATTCCATGTCCAGGAAAAGCACTTTTAATCTGCTGGAAAACAGCTCCCAAGTGCCCAGCTGCAAGTGCCCAAAGCAAACCAGACTGAAGAGGGGAGGACTACTTTAGTTGCTCATATCTTGGGATTGGTATCAGCTGCACATACCTTATTAGAAAGCTGGCATTCCAACCTTTCAAACAATACCAGAATCATGGCATTATATCCACTATATCAGAAGATATGCTGTTAGAAGTGAAAGCTGTTTTTACATTCACTTTTAGCTGTTTTCCAGCAGAATAAAAGTGCTTTTCCTTAACATGGAATAAAGGCACAAAGTGCACACAGGTATGTTTGGGATATGTATGCAATCTTGTATGGGGCAGTGCGCTTGGTTATATTGGTGAAAATTAGGTGACAAACTCCCTTTAAGGATGGAAGTGACCTGACGCTCAGTACATCCCTCTGCCAGTAAAGCTAGAAGTGAACCCTTTTCTGCTCACTCAGAACTCTTATGGCATTGACTGTAGTTATTTTTTGATTGCACTTACTTTTCAGGTACTACTAGCACTGCTTTTGCCATCCAGCTGGTTCTATAACAAGAGAGCAGTGATGACCACAGGAGTGATTTTTATGCTATTGCTTGTTCAATAAGATTTGGTTTAGGTGATCGCCTAATCAGCACCTCAATAAATAGAATGAGGTGTGCCTGTGAAGGAATTCAACAAACACTGGAATGGAATGGGTGCCATACATTTGAAGTGGTCTCTTAATTTTTTCCAAAGCTGTATGTTACCTGAAGATCTGGTCTTTTTATAGGGATTCACTGAACGTTTGCAAAGTTATTCCAGGGTTTCAAGATGTTCTGAAGTTGAACTCTAGAACCTAAACATAGCACTTGTTTCCCGTGACAATCTATAAGGCAAATGTCTCTCTTTAATATTATAAAAGTACATTTCCTACTCATAATCTGAAATTACACCGGAAATCTACACTTACTTGGCTTCTGGTTTTCACGGCATCGATAAACATGCCAGGGTTTCGCCCAAGAAAGGTATTTTTGTACCTGCACACTCTGTACAGTATCTAATATATAAAGCTGAGTGTGTGTGTGTATGTATATCCGCTAAAGGAATCAGCAACGTCGCATTTACAATCACAAAATTTGGTCTCTGCTCTCTAGGACTTACCGTTACTGAGATATTTCCAAAAAATGCATTAGCCAATAGAAGCTTGGTCACATGACCCTTATTAGCTAATAGAAGCTCGCAGGCCGTTAGCCTTCACATACAAATTTTTACTCCAGGTTCCTATAACAACCCAGCCATTTTTTTTCACTGCTGTAGGTGAGCTTTAAAGGAAATCTGTCACCAGGATAATTGCTATTGAAGTAAAGCCATGGCCTAATAGCGCTTAGTACCTTATTTCAAGATGTGACTTTGTTCCAGCAATAGATGTTTTTATCCTCTTAAAATCCAGTTTATTTGGTATGCAAATGAGCCAGTAAAATGGTCAGAGGGGCGTCACTCTTGCAGGAAGAAGCACAGACACGCCCCCTGCCACAATGTGCCCACTCTCAAAAGACGAACTTAAAGGGGTTGTCTGAGTTATGAAAAAAAATAATATAGCACTGAAAATCTGATATATAACTGAGCTAAGCAGGTTTTATGCAAAAAATTAATATATATATTTCCTCATTTCCCTGGTTCTTTTCTGGCCCTTTGTTTACATGCAATAAAAACAATCTCTGCCCCTCCCCCTGCTCTGCTAAGGGAGTGGATACAAGAGCTGCCCTGTGTGCCTGCCTGCTGGGAGACTCTGCAGCATGTTGTATGTGTAGGACTACAAGTCCCAGCTGTATACTGACACTGCTAAGGGAGTGGATACAAGAGCTGCCCTGAGTGCTGGGAGAATCAACAGCAACTGGTAAGTGTAGAACTACAAGTCCCAGCTGTTTAATGACACTGTTAATACACACAGGATCTTCCCCCTACCTTCTTGTGCAATGCTCTTTCTAGTATGTCAGCTCCAGTGCCCAGAATTGTCTCCTCACTGCCTGCAGAGCTACCCAGTGTGTGCAGCTGAAGGGGTTAAGAATCCTAGCAGAGAGCAGACGGCAGTGAAGGGGGGTGTGGCCATCACAGTGACATCTCGTTTACAGGCTTGTAAATGACCTTTATCAGAGCAGGGAGAGAAGCTGACATCACAAGCTGAAATCTGAGAAACCAGCCACTGGAGATAAAGTGAGTTAATTGGAAAGCTGTTACATTTGCTTAGTTAGGAACATAGAACAAAAAAATAACTCGGACAACCCCTTTAAAACCCAGCCCCCAGGTCTCTCTAAGCCACACCCCTGTCCATTTAGGCCACGCCCCTCACACTCAGTCGGTGGGGATTGAATAAATGAAGTTAAAAATCTATTTCTAGGTCCTGCTAAGCCACGCCCCCAAACCGGTTAGGCCATGACCCTTCCACTCCTCAGCCGACAGGGATTGAAAAAACGAAGTTAAAAATCAACTTCTGTCAGCTGCAGAGGTGGGAGTGAGGGTGACTTTGTCCCTGCAGCTCACACTCAGACAGTACAGTGCTGCTGTCTTAGAGTGAGCTGTTCAAAAGGACACGTCCCCGATCCAGTTAGGCCACGCCAACTCCTCAGTGGACAGGGATTGAAAAAATGAAAAATATAAATCAACTTCTAGGTCCTGCTAAGCCGTGCCACCGATCAAGTTAGGCCACGCCCCCTCCCACTCCGCAGCCGACAGGGATTGAAAATTCAAGTTAAATATTAACTTCTCTCAGCTGCAGAGGAGGGAGAGACAGTGACTTTCTCCCTGCAGCTCATACTCAGCACAGTGCTGCTGTCTTAGAGTGAGCTGTTCAAAAGGACACGCCCCCGATCTGGTTAGGCCACGCCCCTCCCACTTCTCAGCCGACAGGGATTGAAAAAATGAAGTTAAAAATCAACTTCTAGGTCCCGCTAAATCATGGCCCCAATCCGGTTAGGTCACACGCCCTCCCACTCCTCAGCTGACAGGGATTGAAAAAATTAAGTGAAAAATCAACTTCTGTCAGCTGCAGGGCTGGGAGTGAGGGTGACTTTCTCCCTGCAGCTAACACTCATACAGCACAGTGCTGCTGTCTGAGAGTGAGCTGTTCAAAAGGACATCCCTGTGTCCGTCCAGGCCCTGCGCCAAACAGAGGACAGAGTCTGAAAGCCAGACTGACCGACCTAAAACTGGACCTCTGGCCACCTTAGGGGCCGGCTGCTGTGGAGGTCAGAGTTAAGGGGATGGTGCACTATGGAGGTCATTGTTAAGGGGCAGATTGCTGTAAAGGCCACTGTTAAGGGCGCGGGCCCCTGTGGAGGTCATTGTCCAGGGGGTGGTATGCTGTGAAACTGTTAAAGGGGTAGACTGCTGTGAAGGTCAAAGTGAAGGGGGTGGGCTGCTGTGGAGGTCCAATTTTAAGGGAAGGGGCACTGGTGGGGGGGGGGGGCTTAGTGTTAAGGGGTGGGGGGCTTGTGGAGGTCATTGTAAAGGGGCGGGGTGCTGTAGATGTCACTTTTAGGCTCCTTTAACATGGGTGAGAATTTTGCGCGTGTGCAATGCGTGAGGTGAACGCATTGCACCAGCACTGAATCCGGACCCTTTAATTTCAATGGGCTGTTCAGATGAGCAGTGATTTTTACGCCTCACTTGTGTGTTGCGTGAAAATCGCAGCATGTTCTATATTCTGCGTTTTTCACGCAACTCGAGCCCCATAGAAATGAATGGGATGCGTGAAAATAGCATAGCATCTGCAAGCAAGTGCGGATGCAATGCAATTTTCACGCATGGTTGCTAGGAGATGATGTTAGTCAATTTTATAAAATTTACTGTATTATTTTCCCTTATAACATGGTTATAAAGGATATAAAATAGCATTCTTAATACAGTGCTTACTAAAATGTGGCTTCAGGGGTTAAAAAATAAAAAATACATTTACTCACCTCATCCTTTTGTTTGCACAGCCGGCATCGTCTTCTTTTTTTCAGAACCTGCAAAAGGAGCGTGATTACGTCATCAAAGGTCCTTTTGCAGGTCCTGAAAGAAGAAGAAAGAAGACGATGCTGGCTGCGCGAACAAAAGGATGAGGTGAGTTAAAAATGTTTTTCTTTTTTAACCCCTCAAGCCACATTTTAGTAAGCATTCTGTATCAAGAATGCTATTATTTTCCTTTATAACCATGTTAGAATGGAAAATAATAAAATCTACAGAACACCTAACCCAAACCTGAACTTCAGTGAAGAAGTCCGAGTTCGGGTCTAGATACCACATTCAGTTTTTTCTCACACGCGTGCAACACGCATTGCACTCGCACAGAAAAAACTAAACATCGGAACACAATTGCGTGCCTACTCGTGCGATTTTCCCGCAATGCACACGCAACGCATCCGGAGCAAATACAGAACGCCCGTGTGAAAGAGGCCTTATAGGGAATGGTGTTGACATCTTTTAACGACACACACAAACATTAAATGAAATAGATAAAATATCCTTTAGCTAGTTTTTATATATTTATGGGAGTAGGTGTCCTGGATGCACACATACTGAGAGGCCCACTTGTTTTTTGTGGAATAAGCAGATACCAAATGTAGAACCCTCTTAGACAGGGCTGCACTTGGCCACTAAAATGGTAGCCAATGCATTGCAAAATATAATTTGGCTCCTAAATCTGTAACTTAAGAGCCAAAGGCTCCCAAGTGAATATCCTGGAGCCCTGATACATCAAAGATATAAAGGATAAACATTGAAGTTGCCTGCAGCCTCCACTAGTCGGAGCTTTGTGCAGGGATGCCTGACCTGCGGCCCTCCAGCTGTTAAGAAACTGTAACTCCCAGCATGCCTGGACAGCCTAGAAGTATTAGGGTATGCTGGGAGATGTAGTTTTGCAACAGCTGGAGGGCTGCAGGTTGAGCATGCCTGACTTAGTGCATAATGTTTATTGCTTGAGTTCAATTTATGACAGCATGTAGATAGCGTCTATGCTCCCTCTAGTGGAGGCTGCAGGTAACTAAAATAGAAACTGTAAATACTGCCATCAATCCACAACCTACTGTAAACATTGGTGTTGATCAGTCCACTGTAAATGCCCTCTTTACTTAAAAGTAATGTGGATTGTATGCACAATAAAGGTGAATTTCAATCTGACCACAGAAATATAATTTGGTCCCTATTTTTTGTTTTGGAGCCCTGAAATGAAAGTGTTACATGTTTTTTTTGCCATGAGTAATAGAAACCTCCAACTGGATGAATGCAAATTATTCAGTCCAATACAATAAAACAGTTTACAGGGCTTGTGTAAAACACTGAATAATATTGCTTTTAATTATTTTATGCCAAGACACCATCCAGCATATCTGAAAACAGAACAGAATGGAAGTTTCAGACTCCTTTTTCTAGCTGTGCTACCCAGATTGGGCTCATGTCCGTGGAGTAATCTCACTGACCATAGCTTTCTAACCTATGACGTGTGTGGCCGGTTATAGTACATCCTGCTGTAGGAGGAGTCTGACAAAGCAATACATACCGGGACATTTTCACTTTACAGTGGATACATTTAACTGCATAGTGATGTGACAATTATTTCTACTAATATTTCTATAAACTATTCTCTGTGGTTTCCTGTTTAAAAATACCTATAGGGATACACTGTCAATTGTACAATGTTTCTTGATAGTCACTCTAAGTGCAATTGTGAAACAGCTCATAGTTTTACATGCAGTATTACTTCTTACCACAAGGTGGAGACGTTTACATAATTTTCGAAAAATACACTGACCAAAGATGTTCAGTATTTGAATATTGAAGTCTGTATCCATTTCAATTATAAATTACTTTGCTCTGCAACCTCTGCTGTTGGAGCATGAATTGAATATTGATGTCAGTTATAATCCCTTCCAAAGTTGGTGAACTCAAAATAATCCATTAAGATTCTTTCACAGCAATGTGGGAAAATAATTTTTATGGAATGCACTCTGTGTAGGATACCTTTTACATGCATAAAAAGCAAGGACTTTCCCCAAACTGTTGCCACAAAGTTGCTATAAAATTCTCCATAATGTCATTACTTCCTAAAGCACGAAAAACAGAGACAAGTGGTAAGTGTGTCTCTATGGCAAGAGGACTTTATGGCTTAAGGCCTCTTTACACAGGCTGACCATCGGGCAGATAAATGCTAAAAAGCATTGGTAGGAGACGCTTGGTAGCGATTATCTGCCAGTGGGAAGGTGCCACCAATTACCTGATGAACAAGTGAACCCTTCCTTCCCGAGAATCGTCTGCTCAATTGAGCAGTGTATAGGGGGCCTTTAATCTAGGCTGCATTGCTGTAAGGGGTGTGTTGTATACCAACTTTGCCAGAACTTCCTAAAGAGGAAGAAAACTTTAAATATCATTTTTTTTCTGCATAAAAGATTTTGGGGACCTAGAAGTTGATGGCCTATCTTCAGGATAGGTCAGCAATATCTAATCAGTAGGGGTCCAACTCCTGACACCCTTCCAGTCAACTGTTGGAAGGTGCTGTGGTCGTATGGCGGGCGCTGTGGCTTATTCCTTGGCCTCTGACATCACATCCTTTGGTTATATAGCCTTTATGCAGCTTAATCCAATCAAGTGACTTGGATTGAACTGCAGTACCAACCACAGCCACCATACTGTGGACGGCACTGTGCGTGGTATACTAGGAAGAGGTGACAGCGGTCGGACCTTCCAAACAACTAATCGTTGTCAGGTTTCAGACCCAAAGTGATCAGATATGTTGATTTAATCAATTTTGAATTCTGGAAATACTCCTTTAACAATATTTCCATATTCCACAGCAATACTATCTATCACTGCCTATATACTTTGTGTACTTTGGCCAGTCATTGTAGTGGTTACAATTAGGGGCCTCTTCTCCTACACGGCCCAGAAGTAGTAATACTAGGGCTTATCAGTACAGCAGTACTGTCTTTCCTCCTATTAGTCTTATTTACATACTGCCACATTCTAGGTTTAAGTGATAAAGTGCAATATACTTACATTTGGACTTTTTGGATTATAGAGTAAAATTTTGTGTTGAAGGTGGTGCAATATATTTGATTCTGCCACCATAATTATGATATATAATTCCTAATATTATAATAATACTGTAACAGATCTCCTAGCACCCTGACCGGGTACCTCCGTTGATGGATGCTCCCAGTGCTTCCCGAGAACTCCAAGCACTCCGCTCGCCACCAAAACCACCACAGGAGCCAGAAACAGCTCTTACAAGAGCTAGTAGTTATAGCCAGGGGAGTATAGCAAATCTTCAGCGTATAGCAATCCCCACACACATGAGACGAGGCTCTATGTTGAATGTAAAACAGGAACTCTTTAAAGGATTTCTACCACTTCAGTATGACCAAATTAGCTTTCAGACACTAGCGATCTGCTAGTGTCTGATCTCCATAAACCATGCAATCCTTAGAGCTTTGTGTGGAGCCGTTTCATTAAAAAACTAACTTTTATTCCTATGCAAATGAGCCTCTAGGTGCTATGGGGGTGTCTTTTGAGCACCTAGAGGCTCGGTCTACTCACACTGTATGCCCGCCCATCTCATCTCATCTTAAATGCCTGCCTCCATCACAGCCATCGGACGAATTCACGCGCCTGCGCCGTTCACTTCTGTCATCGGCGCAGGTGCAGTGAGTAAATGATACGCTCCTGGTGCCGGATTCCTCACTGCGCCTGCGCCGACTACGTCACAGTGAGGAAGCCGGCATCAGGAGAGCGGCCTTCACTGACTGCGCCGAAGACAGAAGTGAACGGCGCAGGCGCGTGAATTCGTCCGATGGCTGTGATGGAGGCAGGCATTCAAGACGAGATGGGCGGGCATACAGTGTGAGTAGACAGAGCCTCTAGGTGCTGAAAAGACGCTCCCATAGCACCTAGAGACTCATTTGCATAGGAATAAAAGTTAGTTTTTTTATGAAACGGCTCCACACAAAGCTCTAAGAATTGCATGGTTATGGAGATCAGACACTAGCAGATCGCTAGTGTCTGAAAGCTAATTTGGTCATACTGAAGTGGTAGAAACCCTTTAAAGAGTTCCTGTTTTACATTCAACATAGAGCCTCGTCTCATGTGTGTGGGGATTGCTATACGGTGAAGATTTGCTGTACTCCCCTGGCTATAACTACTAGCTAATTTGGTCATACTGAAGTGGTAGAAACCCTTTAATGGGTTATTTTTCAGCCTATTATGCAGGTCTCTTAGCGAGGGACACTCCCCCTGGGGCCCTTGTAGAAGACTGTGACAGTTTATATTTTAGCCAATCACATGCATTTACAGTATTGAAACCTTCCCAGCAATTATACACAAACCCCCTTCCCTCTGTAACGCAATAAACAAAATACAATGAGCATTGTCTTTGACGCAATTAACTAACACACTGGCATTGTCTGAGACGCAATTAACTAACACACTGGCATTGTCTGAGACGCAATCAACAAAGTGCAATTACCAAGCATAATGAGCTAACTTAATACTCACAGACAGAACACACATGTTTTTCCCAACACACAGAAAACACCTCAAAACCCCACACATCCCCATAATGTATACATCCATGGATAGCTCTGATCTAGGTGAACAACATATCCAAAAATCTCCCAGATCCGAGCAGGGATTCCCGAATTCCATGGAAGTCACATTTGGCTGGCCGCAAGCATGGCTTTCCTGCCCAAAACAGTTCCACAGATTTAAGCTGTGCGGCCGGTCTGTCTTCTCCTTCAAAGTTAGTATGGGCCATAATCCTGAGGCAAGAGGCTGGCAACCAGGCCCTTCCAAAACCCAGTGGCGAGGTTGGTTTCGCCACAAATACACTTTGATATTTTTAAAGGGGAACAGAGATATACAATTTTTTTTGGTAAAACATACATTTTTGAGTAGTTCCGTAAGGTTATGTTGTTACTATATAGCGGATTTTATCATATCAGAGTGAGGGCTTAGTCCATATATAATGCTTGCATCTAGTGTGTTAGTGCTTTATTATCTGTTTTCTGTGTTGTTGTTTTTTTCATAAATGTAGCCATGGACATCTGCATATTTATTTATCATATCGTGCAGGATGTTTTTATCTTAGTTTTTTCTCTGTGATTTTTACTCTTATAGTGGATATAGCCAATTATTGTTCTTATTTAAAGTATAATCATTCAGAGTGCACCCGCCCCCCCCCCAAAAAAAAAATACCTGAAGCATTACAGACAGCATGGTAGCTCAGTGGTTAGCATTGTTACCTTGTAGTCCTAGGTTTTAATCCGGCCAGGGACCATATCTACATGGAGTTTCAGTGCTCCAGATGGCGACCAAAAAGGTCGTCAATGCAACTTAGAATTTACAAATGGTGACCAGACTTTTTAGTCTTGTCGCCATTTTTCCGACTACTAGACCCACCGCTGCAACTCTGCAGTTCAATCATGAGACACAGGATCGTTCACATCAGGAGCCGATCTGCAGCAATGATCGCCGATGCGGGGCTCCTCTAGATGTGCTGCAGTATCATCAGCACGAGCCAAGTCTGGCCCCTTTAAGAGGCTGTGACCCTGACTGTGAAAGGGGGCATGTATTAGTCATGTGACCTTGACCGGCCATGGTTAACCCCTAGCTCCTCCTCCCTGTACACCAGAATGGGACGGTATAGGCTGCTCTGTGCATGTACAGTGCCTGAGATCTGATGGCTCCATAACTCCCTGCTGTAAATATATAGTGCCCTATATAATCTACAATGTATTAAAGGATATATATATATATATATATATATATATATATATATACACATATACAGTACAGACCAAAAGTTTGGACACACCTTCTCATTCAAAGAGTTTTCTTTATTTTCATGACTATGAAAATTGTAGATTTACCCTGAAGGCATCAAAACTATGAATTAACACATGTGGAATTATATACATAACAAAAAAGTGTGAAACAACTGAAAATATGTCATATTCTAGGTTCTTCAAAGTAGCCACCTTTTGCTTTGATTACTGCTTTGCACACTCTTGGCATTCTCTTGATGAGCTTCAAGAGGTAGTCACCTGAAATGGTTTTCACTTCACAGGTGTGCCCTGTCAGGTTTAATAAGTGGGATTTCTTGCCTTATAAATGGGGCTGGGACCATCAGTTGCGTTGTGGAGAAGTCAGGTGGATACACAGCTGATAATCCTACTGAATAGACTGTTAGAATTTGTATTATGGCAAGAAAAAAGCAGCTAAGTAAAGAAAAATGAGTGGCCATCATTGCTACTAAGAAATGAAGGTCATTCAGTCCGATTAATTGATTAATTGGGAAAACTTTGAAAGTGTCCGCAAGTGCAGTCACAAAAACCATCAAGCGCTACAAAGAAACTGGCTCACATGCGGACCGCCCCAGGAAAGGAAGACCAAGAGTCACCTCTGCTGCGGAGGATAAGTTCATCCGAGTCATCAGCCTCAGAAATCGCAGGTTAACAGCAGCTCAGATTAGAGACCAGGTCAATGCCACACAGAGTTCTAGCAGCAGACACATCTCTAGAACAAGAGGAGACTGTGTGAATCAGGCCTTCATGGTAGAATATCTGCTAGGAAACCACTGCTAAGGACAGGCAACAAGCAGAAGAGACTTGTTTGGGCTAAAGAATACAAGGAATGGACATTAGACCAGTGGAAATATGTGCTTTGGTCTGATGAGTCCAAATTTGAGATCTTTGGTGCCAACCAACCGTGTCTTTGTGCGACGCAGAAAAGGTGAACGAATGGACTCTACATGCCTGGTTCCCACCGTGAAGCATGGAGGAGGAGATGTGATGGTGTGGGGGTGCTTTGCTAGTGACACTGTTGGGGATTTATTCAAAATTGAAGGCATACTGAACCAGCATGGCTACCACAGCATCTTGCAGCGGCATGCTATTCCATCCGGTTTGCGTTTAGTTGGACCATCATTTATTTTTCAACAGGACAATGACCCCAAACACACCTCCAGGCTGTGTAAGGGCTATTTGACCATGAAGGAGAGTGATGGGGTGCTGCGCCAGATGACCTGGCCTCCACAGTCACCGGACCTGAACCCAATCGAGATGGTTTGGGGTGAGCTGGACCGCAGAGTGAAGGCAAAAGGGCCAACAAGTGCTAAGCATCTCTGGGAACTCCTTCAAGACTGTTGGAAGACCATTTCAGGTGACTACCTCTTGAAGCTCATCAAGAGAATGCCAAGAGTGTGCAAAGCAGTAATCAAAGCAAAAGGTGGCTACTTTGAAGAACCTAGAATATGACATATTTTCAGTTGTTTCACACTTGTTTGTTATGTATATAATTCCACATGTGTTAATTTATAGTTTTGATACCTTCAGTGTGAATCTACAATTTTCATAGTCATGAAAATAAAGAAAACTCTTTGAATGAGAAGGTGTGTACAAACTTTTGGTCTGTACTGTGTATATATATATATATATATATATATGTATATATATAAATATATATTATACAGTGTCACAGGCTATATATCTAATATACAGTGTATTACAGGCTATATATCTATAATATACAGTGTAAGGCTACATGCATACGACCGTATGTGTTTTGCGGTCCGCAAATTGCTGATCCGCAAAAAAAAACTGATGACGTTCCGTATGGCATCCGTTTTTTTTGCGGATCATTTTTTTTTTTTTTTGCGGATCCATTGTAATAACACCTATCCTTGTCCACAAACTAGAAAAAAATAGGACATGCGCTATTTTTTTTGCGGGGCAACGGAACGGACATACTAATGCGGACAGCACACCGTTTTTTGCTGACCCATTGAAATGAATGGGGCCGCATCCTATCCGCAAAAAAAAACGGAACGGACACGGAAACAAACAACGTTCATGTGCATGTAGCCTAATACAGGCTATATATCTAAGGGTCCATTCACACGTCCGTTGTTTCTTTCCTGATCTGTTCCGTTTTTTGCGGAACAGATCTGGACCAGATCTGTACCCATTCATTTTCAATGGGTCCTGAAAAAAAATCTGACATTGTGCTGTCCGATTTTTTTCAGGACCCATTGAAAATGAATGGGTACAGATCTGGTCCAGATCTGTTCAGCAAAAAACGGAACAGATCAGAAAAGAAACAACCGACGTGTGAATGGACCCTTATACAGTGTATTACAGGCTATATATCTTATACAGTGTATTACAGGCTATATATCTTATACAGTGTATTACAGGCTATATATCTTATACAGTGTATTACAGGCTATATATCTTATACAGTGTATTACAGGCTATATATCTTATACAGTGTATTACAGGCTATATATGTATAATATACGGTGTATTGCAGGCTACATGTAATTTACGGTTTATTGCAGGCTACATGTAATATACGGTGTATTGCAGGCTACATGGAATATACAGTGTATTGCAGGGTATATGTAATATACGGTATAATTATATGTATTTAAATTTGACGACTAAAAATTCAATTTTGCAACTAAATTTTTCAGCTCAGTAGCCAATGGCTCCTAGGTATTTTTTTTTTGTCTGGAGCACTCAGTTTGTATGTTCTCCTCGTCTTCGAATGGGTTTCCTCCCACACTCCAAAGACATACTGATAGGGAACTTAGACTGTCAGCCCCATTGGAACAGAGTGATGATAATGTCTGTAAAGCGCTGCTGAATATGTCAGCACTATGGAAGGGAGTAAAATAAATAATCGCAAGATGCTTAAAAAATCTGCATTAATTGGCTTTTCAAGATTTTGTACTGAAAAGATGTAAAAACTTCAGGCATAGCTTGCTTGAAATTCAAATGTATGCAGACAGCGTGCGCTTCCCATGGCTTCCAGATGTTATGAGGGGGAATAAATGGATTCTGCAATTTTAGAACACAGCTTTGCTACAAAGGAACTTTCTGTGCACTATAATGGTCTGGATTCTGTAATTCTGATATAACTCACGCAGGCAGATTATAAACGTATGCAGAGTCCTAATTCTAAAATATATTCATCACTGTGAGGTAGGGAAGGGTATAGTCACAGTCAGCAGATTTGTTGTAGACATGTCTGTGTCTGAATATTGGTTACATTTTTCTGAATGGGGTTGTTTTGGTGACAAGTGCATGGATTTCTGCAAAATTATTATTATCATCATTATTACTAGTACTTATACAGTGCTAACACTAAATCTGTCTATACTGCTGAAAAGTTGGAGGTCTGATAGCCTTACCAATATGGCCTTGAAAAACTTCAGACCACGTTAAGGCCGGGTTCACATGCACCTTTGGTGCAGTTTTCAAGAGGAAGTAAAAGTATAAAGGAAACATACGTATTTTTTGCTCTATAAAAATATTTTTTTCTTATTTTCCTCCTCTAAAACCTAGGTGCAGGTTTTAGAGGAGGAAAATAAGAAAAAATTTTTTTTCATTAGACCTCAGATCAGACCTCAGGTAACAGCCCCAATTAGACCCCCAATGTTAGCAAGACCTCAGATCAGACCCTCATTTAGACCCCAATGTGAATGACCCCCAATCAGACCTCATATCAGCCCCCAGCACCCCCACTGCCTCTCATATTAGCCCCAGCAGTCTCCATTGCCTCATATCAGCCCTCAGTATACCCCCTTGCCTCTTATATTGACTCCCAGCAGCCCCCATTGCCTCATATCATAATTCAGTTACAGGATCGCGCTTGAGTCCGCGCGATAGACGGGATCGCGCTGCTACTGAGGCCGACGGCGCATGCGCCGCCTGTACAAGCGCCGTCCCGGCGACTGAGCCGGGTGTCAATTAGACTGCATAGAGGCGGGGTTAGGGCAGGGGAGTTACAGCCTGGAGTGAGGGAAGGGCTACCCCCTTGACTTCTATCGTGACTTGTGGAGCTGGAGAAGAGTACTTTATAAGGTGATTTTCTTCATGCATATACATGGCAGAAAAGCGGGACAAGACTGTATGATAACACAATGAGGATGATCTATAAGGTACTTTTGATAGTTTATTAAGTGAAATGCAGGTGAAATGTTCGCTTTAAAACTGTTTTTTACTCACATATCTGGACGACTTTCTTCCCTTTCTGTGTGTGGACAGCAGCTCATCAAGCACCTACATCTCCCAGGATCTTGTTAACCCCTTCTTCACCTGCCTAGAAACTAATCCCTTACATATAGCCCCAGAGACACATACTGTATAGTATGTAATGCCTCTGCAATTTCCTTCTCTGCCGTCTAGAGAGAGATATATTTCTATGAATTAAAGGGGTTATCCAAGACTACTAAATTCCCCCCATATGCCCGGGCCCCTCATAATGAATATACTTACCTCGCTCCCTGCGGCGCTTCTGGTCCCCGCACTGATGTTGCTGCTTCTTCATGTGTCGGGGCAGCCAATGGCAGATGGGGACGAGCCTCCCTAGCATCACCCGTGATGCTAGGGAGGCTCATCCACGTCCCCGCCTGCCATTGGCTGATCCCCCCGACACTTTATGTTTTCATCCGCGCACAGGGAGAAGTAGCAGTAGCAGTGGCGGTGCGGGGACCAGGAGCAGAGCGGGGATCCAGGTAAGTAGATTCATTGTTAGTGGCCCAGGCATATGGGGGAATTTAGTCCTGGATAACCCCTTTAAGAAGTAGGGATGACTGTATGAGGTGTCTGGGCTGCTTCACTATGAGATGCCTACACCAGCACTGAAGGGAGGAGAACGGAGCAGTGAAGCTACTGAACATGTTAGTCCATTACAGAATGCAGAAGGTGGATCAGAAGTATAGACAGCAGGGAGGGCGCTAGCAGAGCAGAAAATGTAATGTATATACTGTAATTTGTATTGCGTGTATGTTGCAGTAATACTTAATTTGAATTGCACTATTCATTGCATAGTAATACTTTTCGTGGGATAACCCATTTAATACATTTGACACATCTTTTGGTTGTCTGCACACCAGAAACTGAAATGAGTGACTTCAGTGGTGATGAGGCCATAAGCAGCACGCTCCCACTGAAAGCAGTCATTGGCTGGAGCTGTGCATGTGACCACGCCCATAGCCACCCGGATGTAAATGGTGCCCGGACCGGAGGATGGAGAGAGCGGAGGCCCGGAGAGGCGTGGAGCAGGTAAGTATTAATCTTCTGTTTCAGGCGCCATGCTGCAGGAACTTGTTAAAAATCTTTTTTTTTACCAAAAAGAACCTTTAAAGGCTATATGCTGTACCTTTATGCTTTCCAGGCAGTTTAAACATTAGATACCCAAAACTGTATATAAAACCTGTTAGCACTATTTCTATTTTTACGTTGTGACTGAAGGTGGCCAATAAAACCTATAGTTAAATTTTAGATTTTTAAAACATATTTTTATTTTGAATTTAAGCAAAAATAAATACATGAATGCAGACATACTACAAAGAGAGTGCACACAATAGATTTCCCTTTATTCTAACTTTCGGGGCATAAGTTTCACCTAAATCCTGGGATTTATAGCTTTCGTACATTGGCAATGTGATCATTACAGGCAGGAAAATGAGTGCAGTTTCCCACCAGTGTCAATTATGGATATCACCGAGATCATCTGTTCCCAAGGCTGTATAGACAATGACATATTCATTTATTGGGTGTGACACAGGAAAGAAAAGTGATCTTTGTATGGTTAAAAAGTTAACGTGAGATTTGAATTTAATGACTTGTTTTAATGACGTGCTTTGTGTTGTGTTTTTTATGTTAAATGTGTATTGTCAGATATCCTTACTACGCTCTCTGACATTTGTTTTCATTGGCTTTTCTTTCATTGTACTGGATGCATCCATATATCTGTAATCAGAAAATAAAATCAGATTAGAAAAATGGAGATGTGTCGCTATCTGTTTTTTTTTGTATAATTGTCTTTTTATTGAAGAAAGGTGTAATAATAAAAGTATACATTTACAATTGTTCTTGTAATCATTTGACAATCCAACAAATTAAGTGGAAAAGGTAGCATGAATGACAATGCAAATACAGTATCAGATTATGAGTCATATTAGACCCAATCAAATGACATCATATCATAATAAATCCCGATAGTCGGGAAAATGATTCCCATACTCTAATGTAATATTTTATACTACAAGGAAATAAATAGGAGACAAGACTAGACACAAGAGGATAGACATGTGAAAAGGGGAGGAAGGTATTAGTCACTCTTATCAAAGAAAGTATCCCAAGGTTGCCAAACCTTGTTAAATTTATCTACCGTATTATTAATAACTGCTGTTAGGTACTCCATCCGTCTAATTTCCTCTATACTGGTGAACAATTCTAATTTAGTAGGTATGTCCCGTCTCTTCCAAAACTGAGCAATAATGCGTTTCGCCGACAGGACATGAAGTACTAAACAAAGCACTGGCTTCTTTAGCATTATTGGAGGCATGTTCAATAGAAACATATAGGGGTCCAAAGAAAACGTAATATTAAAAAGCTGCAATAAAAGGTGTTGGACTTCTTTCCATAATGGGAAAATAACTGAACAATCCCAAAAGATGTGAAATAGAGACCCATGACCAGAATCACACCTCCAACAAGTACCAGAAACCGCAGGGTTCAGATGTCTAAGCATCTGGGGGGTATGATACCAAAACATTAATATTTTGTATGAATTCTCCCTGAAGGTCACACAAGTGGATGACATTGCAGCCCTACTCCAAATAAGGCTACTTTCACACTAGCGTTCGGCTGTCCGCTCGTGAGCTCCGTTTGAAGGGGCTCACGAGCGGACCCGAACGCAGCCGTCCAGCCCTGATGCAGTCTGAATGGAGCGGATCCGCTCAGACTGCATCAGTCTGGCGGCGTTCAGCCTCCGCTCCGCTCGCCTCCGCACGGACAGGCGGACAGCTGAACGCTGCTTGCAGCGTTCGGGTGTCCGCCTGGCCGTGCGGATCCGTGCGGATCCGTCCAGACTTACAATGTAAGTCAATGGGGACGGATCCGTTTGAAGATGCCACAATATGGCTCAATCTTCAGGCGGATCCGTCCCCCATTGACTTTACATTGAAAGTCTGGACGGATCCGTACGAGGCTATTTTCACACTTAGCTGTTATATGCTAAAATAATGCAGACGGATCCGTACTGAACGGAGCCTCCGTCTGCATTATTATGATCGGATCCGTTCAGAACGGATCCGATCGAACGCTAGTGTGAAAGTAGCCTAAGCTGCCACTCATTTGGCGAGACGTCTCGCTCAAGGTACCTTTCCCATTTAGACATATACGCATGATATAAGACCTTTAGTAGAGGTCGAGAGTTTGCTCAATCTTTCAAACTGTGTCGGAATGGACACCTTCGTATCTCGAAACATAGAGCTAAGCAGATGTTTTATTTGCAAATGCTGCCATCTAGAGGACTCAGGAACGCTATTTGGTTTTAACTGGCAGATGAAATTTTTGGGGACACATTTTCTTTAAGACAGGGATGCTCAACCTGCGGCCCTCCAGCTGTTGTAAAACTGCAATTCCCACCATGCACTGCTGTAGGCTGATAGCTGTAGGCTGTCCGAGCATGCTGGCAGTTGTAGTTTTGCAACAGCTGGAGGGCTGCAGATTGGGCATCCCTGCTTTAAAAGGTTAATAAAATAAACCTCCAAAGCTAAACCTTTACCATCTAAATATGAATAGTTCCACATAAAGAACAGTGGTAACAATACCATGCAAGCAAAGAGACTTGACATAAATGGCCACATCAATATCCTGAGTAAATGTTCCCTATGGCCGCGCAGCTCTGCATAGCAATCTAGAGCGCTGCATACACTTAGGCTTACATGTGTGGCAATTATACATTATAAATATACTGTTCAAGGACACAGTCAGCCTGCACCCACTGATATAAAAGTGCAATGACTGTAAATCAGACTCACTTGCATTTTATTTAAACTGAAAATGTACCTATAATGAGATTATAAACTTGACTGAGAGTATAATTTCCATTAATAATTGTATTCATAAGACTACTAACATTTCAGCAATTATTTATTCAGCTGCAAGCAAAACAATAGGTTTGTCTGGATGCATCGGTGATCAAAGTCAGCGTGATAAATATACGTAATTTTAGCAGCGCACAAAACCTCCCCTCAGCTCCGTACAGAAAACAGTGGCAGAAAATAGTATGGATAGAAATTGTTCTAGCCAGAAGCATAATAAGTAATTATGGGACCACACAGCAGACCTTGTAAAGGGGCCTCACTCACAGTGACCACCATCAAAGCCCCCCTCTCAGCTGCTCAGGCTGTCATCCTCATATTGGTAATGGTAATGTCTATTAAGATGACCAAGAACATATATATCATAAAGACAGTTACTTTGTGGATCCTCTGGTACCTGTAGACCTGGTGGTCCCTTTTGAACTTTCAACCTTTCCTTGGGCTCTCTCTGTCTACAGAGTAAATTAGCAAACAAGGGAGTCTGGACCTCAGATGAACCTTTCTTAGGGCTCGTTCACACGATGTGATGCCCGTTGCCGTATTGCGGACCGCATTTGCGGATCCGCAATACATGGGCACCGTTCCGTGGCCATTCAGCATCACGGATGCGGACCCATTCATTTCAATGGGTCCGCAAATCCGGAGATGCGGAACGGAACACTATGGAGTGCTTTCTGTGGCTCCATTCCGTGCTTCCGCACCGCAAAAAGATAGAACTTGCTATACCTTTTTGCTGAACAGATGGATTGCGGTCCCCATGCGCCTGCCCCACAGACGGTGCCCGTGCATTGCGGACTGCAATTTGCGGTTCACAGCACGGGCACAGGCTTCACACGTTCGTGTGAACAAGCCCTTAGGCCTCTTGCACACAAACGTTTTTTTTTTCCGTTTACATTCCGTTTTTTTATGCAAATATGTCCATGATCCCCCTGTCCTAAGATAGCATTTACTGTAGCATAAAACAACATTAGGAGGGGACACTATTTGCATTTTATTTTTTGTATACTCTTAAAGGGGTTGACCCACCAGGGACATTGATGGCACATTGCTAGGATAAGCCATCAGTGTCAGATATGGGTAGGTCTCCTTTAAGTTGGACACAAAGATTGCGATAGTATACTTTGGAGGGGGCCAGAAATCAACTTCCACTGAACGGTCTGCCACATCCTATGCTGTTTTCATGTGGCTGCAGACAGCAAAAGGTTGGGGAACCCAGTGGAAATGATAGCCAATTTTATTTTGAATTAAGAACATGAAATTGGAAAGTGTCATCTGCAGCAATCCCCGGAGGAGCCAATGCTGAGGATGGTAGTGGCTCTGATGAGATGTTGTGTCTCGGTGTACTTCCTCAGGCCATTGCTCCCTGGGGATCGGTGCAGTAGAAAGGTGGTTTGAACAATCTGGCCAGAAATAAAACTATAAAAGTCTCTCTTTACTTAGTGCAAAGTATAACCTGTGGCACATCCAGCAGTATTAAATACAAAGTGCAATTTCTGTCACCAGATACTGAGGTATGGTGGCTGGATAGGTGGCAGTTTAATGGCACCCAAGATGTGCTGTCTTGCTGAAGTCTCTCTCTTGTAATTATGGCTAATGGCAGTATGCTGGCACTTGTGGAGATAGGTGTCCACTGTGTGATCCAGGCTTGGAGTTAGACTGGCCTGGATGCTGGTTAATTGATGGGTGTCCAAACTGTCTTTCCCTCATCTGTAGTAGAGTCTGTAAAGCTGTGGTTGCTGGTCACTCTTCTGACTAAGCAGACTGTAGTCTTGGTTCTGTGAAGTAGTATTGGTTCTGTGAATCTCTCTGAAGTAGTGGTCTCACTGGAGAACTGGATAAGGTACCTTGTAGAAGGAGCTCTAGCATGTGCTTACTTCCTCCACACTGTCTAGACTCGCACTCCTCTCCTGGCAAGAAAGCAGGACCAACCCACACCTGCCAAAGAGGGCAGGAACAGAGTGGTTAACCCTTTCCCTGCCAACCATACCAAGTAACTGAGTGGGATCACATTGCTGTATCCACAAGGTATTGTATATTAAGCACTTACAGTATACAAAGGCATGTTTTTCATGTGGAGCTGAGCAGGGGCTGGTGTT
Organism: Bufo gargarizans; assembly: GCF_014858855.1. Lineage (NCBI taxonomy): Eukaryota > Metazoa > Chordata > Amphibia > Anura > Bufonidae > Bufo > Bufo gargarizans. The sequence goes on from NC_058090.1 coordinate 30,720,722, forward strand.
GTGTTAGAGAATCTGTTAGATGACCTATAAGTTATATAGATTTCTCCTAGTGACTGATTCCCTTTTATTCACCACTCTAGAAATCACATGTATAGAAATGCAGAAGGGTGACATTTTCAATGGTGGGAACAATTTTCTTAATGTGTTGTTGCCTTCTTACCCTTTCCCAACAACATCTCAAAGTGTAGGCATAGAAGACATAAGAACATCCAAGCCTTCCTTCACCTGGGTTCAGTTTGTTGCTATACACTGATGAAGGAAGAGTAGTATATAGGCCTGCCGCTCCTCTCTGCTACACCCCCACAGAAAGTGCCATTGGTTCTCCATAGAAATAGAGCAGAGCTAGCTATACCACTGACTTCCACAGGAGGGTAAGTGTTCCTTGATTTTACACAAAAATAAATAAATAAATAAAGGTTCATGTTAAAGGTGATTAAAGTGCCGTACTGGATACCTAACTTGCATTTAAACTAATTAACTGCTATATTTCGTTATATTTCTGCAGCTTTGTGAAAATACATCTAAAGATAAATTGAGAGCAAAGCCTTTTTTTCTGGGCTAAGAGTCTCTAGGAGTCTAATTAGCAAAAAAATATATGCATTTTATTGACTTCTCAATCAGCCTGAGCAGAGTGGAAACTGGAGCAGCCTGTTAACATCACATGTAAAACAATTTCTACAAGTAATCCGCTGAGCTTCAACTCCGTGGGGCACTGCCAGTAGAGGCAAGATTTACATATTTGTTGCCTACAGCTAAAGAAATTAGAAGATAGAGAAGTACCGGTGTATTAAAATATTAAGCCGATTCTAGGCTTCAGTCTGCACTTTCACAAATTAGATGCTAACATTTGTGATATTGAAAAACAATATGTTAGTTGGATGCACAGGGTGGCTGATACGCCAAAAAGGGTGCTCTCAATCTTGCAGCGTCACCCCGCTGCTAGAAAAGACAGAAATACAAGGGAATGATTGGGCACACCTAAGATATTTGGTAACTGATATTTATTAGAATGGTTAAAATAGTTTAAATCACAAAACAGCAGTATGAATTAGCGTAACTGCCACGTAATTGGACTGCATTCAGGTGAGAATTGTGCGTATTTGTGACCGAAATGAAGCTCAAGTTGGTCATTCACAGATGGTATTATTGACTAGCAGCCTCATTGCGACCACAATTAATTTGTGATATTGAACTTCTCCCAAGGTAAAAAAAAATCTGAAACTGGGTTCTCACTATGGCCCACATTCCCTAAGGTCCTCTCACCAGAATTGTGGCAAAAATTCAGATTAGACACATTTATTATTGATTTGCATAACAGGACACAATGGTTGTCACTGGCTTTTCGAAAGAGTTTAGAAACAGGAGCGTGTTTTTGACGAAGTTGTAAAGTGTGCAAGATTTATTACTAATCTGAAGCTTGTCATATATCTGCATTAGATTCAGTCTCCATTTTTAATCCACTACCCACTGACCTCAGCAGCTGGACTCAAGCTGGTGTTATGGCTTCCATTACCACTGCTACCATGTTGGATATGATGGATCCATTGTGCAATGGCGGGTTCACCTTTTGTATACCACACTAGTTTTGCTTTTAGTTAGCAATGGAAAGTTTGCGGAAAGGACCTATGGTATTTGGTTCTGGAAGGGTGGTATTTTGTGCTGCACTACAGTATTGCTTGACCTGCCTACTTGTGTCTTTCTGCAGCGTGCAAGATCATTTATATTCTTGCAGATTTTTGCCTGCAAATATGAATGGAAAATCTGCACCATGTACACTACTTGTGAACATTCCCTAAGGCCTCTTTCACATGCTCAGTATTTAGCATTGCTATTTGTAAGGTAAAACCAGAAATGGAATATAAATAGAGAACAGGTATAATGAACAGATATGCATCTTTTCCATATTTTGTATCCACTCCAGGGTTTGGCTTACACATACTGTCTGTCTGCCTGATGGCTGGGAAGGGGTTAAGTAATATGCTTCTTCCTCCATGGACAATCACTCATGAATATCCCTTGGTGCAGTTGTTGCTGTTTATTTAATGTTCCCCATCTCCTTACAGTTACTGTAGACTTTGATCCGGCATGAGGGTCTGTGAATCAATTGTCTGAGGTGAAGCCGGGATGAGTCATTGTGTTAGACTGTCCTTGACTTGTCTCCGCTGTACCTCCTTCACTTATCTGTTTCAGCTCTGCTGCTGACTGCCCTCAGGCACTTCTCAATTATTACTGTCTATAGCTTCTCCATATCTGTCACTACCCAAGCTTATGTAAGACGCTTCTTAAAAAGTAGAATTCCTGTAGACTTAAAGGGAATTCTATTCAAGTGACATGTTTTTCATGTACATCCCCCGAGTCTATAATAATAATATAATAGGATGACTTTTTTTGCTGGAGTTATCCCATGACTAATATAAAAAATGAAAATCAGACATCATATAGACATCATATAGTTCATGACAAGCCAGCCCTGTACCCCACATGGTTCCAGAGATCTCCCCATTCATTGCTCTGCTAGATTTAAATCAAACTCAAGGAAAGTGTCTTTTGTGCTGCAACTTAGAGGGCATATCCATTCTGCTGCCGCTCTGTTCCTATCACAACTCAGGAGGCAGTTGAATGATGAAACTGAGCATGTGCGACCATCTCAGTGAGCAGGGCAAAGAAATAAGAAAAAAAAGACAAATCAGGGGGAGTTATACAGATACATGCAATAACAAAAGTATTCAGATCCAGATGCTGGTTTGAAAACTGTGGAATATTTTTCATGGGGCAATCCCTTTAATATATTTTTGAATTGGTTAGTGTGCAATTTTCCTGATACAGACCTTCATATCCCATGTAACCACCACTACGGGGAGCTTACTGTATACTTTGAAACTTTACCCCTAAAATGGGTAATGATATTTCATCATTATAGGCCATCACTAACAGATCGGCAGTGGTCCGACTCCCGACACCCCCGTCCATCAGCTGTTTGAAGGGGCTGCGGGGCTCATGCAAGCGCTGTGTCCTTTTCAGTGTTTGACTGCATGCCGTCTAGATTATAGCCTCGGGGCAGTGAAAGTATAACTGTTTGCTCTTCCCATTCAAGTTAATAGGAGGAGCAGTTGTAGTTACACTGCACTGCCGCTACAAGGGACATGGTGTTCAGTTAAACATTGAAGAGTTCCACAAACACTTCCAACAGCTGATCGACTGGGGTGCAGGGAGCCCGACCCCCACCAGTGTGATATTGATGAGATATCCTGTGACACTGCACAACCCCTTTAAAAATAACTGCTTTAATTGTTCCCCTGAGATGAATAGAGACATTAGTCAATATGGCGCTGGTTGCAAATTTTGAAAGCATCCAAAGACCAGCTGCAATCTGACCAGCAATACCACCACAAAAAACAGTTTGTCTGTTTTTTCGGCCAGATCTGTGGGTTTTCTGGGTCAGTATACCTGCTTCATGTGGATGCACCCCTGGTTTTAACCGTTTAACTTCTGTATAGAGATAGGGACTAATGATGAGAGAAGAGAGTTTCTGATCCTACTTTCGAAGCCGTTTCGCGCAAAACTTCATCACTCCATACAGCATTAACATGTACGGCCTCCGATGAGTCAAAGTCAGTTATTTGCAAAGTCACGCAAGACTTCGTTGAATAACTTCGGTAGTTGATTGGAACCGACTGGTACCTCAGAACCGAAGCCCAGTTCGGTTGCAAGTTTTAAAGTGATTTTCCACTTTAAAATTCAACTTTTCGAAGGCCGTACATTTTAATGCTGTATGGAGATGGATCAACGTATAGCATTAATCCGAAGTTTTGAGCAAAGTGACTTCAGATGTAGCAGCCAAAGCTCTCTTTACTCATCACTAATAGGGAATTTACAGCTGGAAACCCCCAGGTTGTGACCCTCAGAATAATTGTCGACTGGCGGCAGTAGAACAGGTGGAGCAATCACTGAATGGAAGGTGGAGCGGTACAATAACGCAATGTGGTACTATAAGTTTTAGCAAGGTAAACAAGAGTCCAGGGAGCAGGCTCTATAGTAGGGGCCAACCAAAGGAGCACAGATTGCATGCAATAAGAGCAATGGTGATGTCCTTGTTGCACCAGGCGCCATAAGCTGCATATTTGGAAAAAGTATCTGGAATGAGATTCAGATCAACACTTGGATAGGAAGGTCACTGGTGACAGACTCGAACAAAACGATGTTGCTAAACCCATACTTGAAAAAAAAAGAGCCTGTGGCCAGTACTGGTTACATTCTGCATGGAGCCAAATTTTAGCTCAAAAATACTGTAGCTCCAAATGCAGAGATGATCTGAAATAATCTGATGGTCTGGGTGGTCTTAGTGGTGGATCCATTTTAAAGGCAGGCTGTGTATCTACTATAGCATCGGCAGAAGGAAGATCCACCATCATGCAAGATCTAGTTATCTTGGGTAAATAGGGGAGGTGCAGTTAAGAAAGATGAGTGTTAATGCTATTATACACAACTAAAATGTTATATATGGAATCCAAAATTTATGAAAATGACTTCAAACCCTTTATTTATCACAATAGTGTTTGGTTTTATTCAGAAAACATATTTTGTTGCTGAATGTTCCCCTCAGCCTCCTGTTGAGATAATCTGTGAGACAGGTACACTCACAAACACAGTTCATTTATGAAGTCATTGAACTCCATTTTAGCTGCCAAATGTCAATCTTCCCTTTGCTTTGATAATGTCCGAGGTTAACAATTCTCTATCAGAGCTTAGCATAATAATAATTATATTTCCAAACTCCGGCACAAAAATCTCCCAGGGTGAGATTAATATGTTCTCATTCCGGTTCAGAATCTGATCCGTCTGTGGGAAAGAAAGAACTGACTGTTGTAATATGCTTTTAGTGCTGAGGTGAATAGTAGGAAGTCATCCTGTACTAATTCCCAGGGGTCCTATTGTATAGCTAGGATATTACAGGCTAGAACTTTATTGAAAATCACTAGTTATTTTCCCCTCCTTTCCTGTCTTGGTGCTTTTCTAAGCCACCCAAAAAATAAACTCTGAATGACAAAATTACAGTACAATGGTACAGTTCAATCGGGAGGTCGTCATATTCTCACATTTACTGAAAATTCTTAAAAGGTGCTGTCACATCGCAGACATGGGTAGCATATTGCCAGGATTTGCCAATAATGTGCTATCAGCAGGAGTTGGAGCTGTTTGAAGATGAAGTGTCACAGTGCTTTCCTAGCTCCACTGCCACTTCGTTCTAGCAATGAGTAGGTGACTTACTTCAGGGGAGGATTGTCCATAGACTCTACAGTGAAATCTCCCGGTGGGCCGATGCTCAGGGGGCCATCTGAGCCCTCCTCACGGTCGCCAGCCATGTAAATAATGATCTGCTGCTCCCAGAGTTAATTTATACTGGGGGCATCAAGTAGTTATGTACCTGGCTGGCAACCACAGGTGTACTCCTGATTGCTGAACTGTATTGAAGCTGTCCTGAGGTAACTGCAGTAGGAGGACAGAACACGGCAGCTGGCACTGAACACCACAGAGGGGCAGCTTCTGCTTCTATTTTGTGCTGTTGAGGCATTATTTTGTGCTGCACTGTGTTTTTTTATGGTACCGGGCAGTTTATTGTTTATTTGGCTATGCAGGGATGGTATTTTGTGCCTGATTATGCTATTGCTGGCCCAACCTACTTATGTTGGCCCTGCGTTCTGTCACTTTGAACCCACCTACAACACGGGGCCAGTTTTAGTTTTATTTCCAGAACCCCTTTAAGTTCCCAGTCTGCCCCTGTAATGCAATACAAATTCAAAAGATTTAAGAATGAAGAAGCTTTACGTAGGCTAAGTGTGATTTAATGAGAACAATAAACAGATGGCTCACTATGGACAATCACGCCTGGTGCTCTAGACAAAAAGAGCCACCCCTTGCTCTCAATAAAGTAAATAGTGAATGTAAAGGTTGGACCGGCACTCAAAACACTAGGAGAGATGTGGAACCAAACACATTTATTTGAACACAATAAAATAAATAAATCTAGGTACTAACATCGAATACACAGTCTATCATAATATCAATTGTGAAAAATCAATCAAATTAAATCGAAATGAATAAAATACATGGAATAAAAATGAACATAAAATGCAATATTCTAGATCGATTACTGCTAAATTTCTTAGTTTAGTACTGATCCATGATATAAGTGATATGCTTCTGATCAGTGGGGGTCTGACCGTTGTCCCCCTCTAGAATGGAATGGCAGTTACCCATGCACGCTACCACTCCATTCTAAGGCTTAATTCACACGACCATATGAATGGGTCTGCATCCGTTCCCCAATTTTGCGGAATGGTTGCGGACCCATTAATTTTAATGGGGCTGCAAAAGATGCACTGTTGACATCCATTGTTCCGTTCCGCGGACAAGAATAGGCATTTTATTTATAGCGCTGGCCCTGTGCATTCCACAAAATGTGGAACGCACACGGCCATTATCTGTGTTTTGAGGACCGCAAAAACCGGCGCGGTCGTGTGAATGTAGGCTAAGTCAGTGATATTGCTCAAAAGTTGAATAGAAGACGGTGCAGATGCTGGACCCGCACTTCACCCTTGATGCAGTTTTGGAAACCAAAACAAGGAGAGAATTTAAAAAAGTGGAGAAGTCATCATGTTTAATTTCAATTAGTAAAAAAAAAAAGTTGAAGCTTAGAAATATGTTGGCTGGCCAAGTCTTATGTGCCCATCCATCCACTCAATTTTCTTCTTTCTCTCTGTAAGTTCTGTAGCAACTTCCTAATTTAGAGTTGATAAAGCTGAAGCACATTAGACAGGAACTCCATATGAGACGCAAAATACAGTGAAAAAATTTGCAGATTTTGCTGCAGATACACGGCAAAAAAAAAAAAAAAAAAAACCCAACAAAAATGCATCAAAAACTGTGGGTGGAATTCACAGCATAATTTGAGATGATGTAAATTTCAAATCTGTATGCAGTGTAGAAAGGCACAAGGGACCATCATAGATGGAAGATATGTATCATCGAGGTTCCTGGCCTCGGTGAAGTAGGAGCCAGTAGTGTATATGTCCGCAGCAGTTGCTGATGGACACTTTGATAGTTAGCATAGCTGTGAAAAGCTAATCCGGGCCGGCTCTTACTGGGAGCAGCCAAAGTGCAGGGTGGGTTGGCTGTTCCCCATGGTCCAGGCCGGGTTTTGACGGGCTTACAAAAAGTCAGCCAGCAGGGTCAGTGGTGTGATTGCCTGGCTGATGGTGGAGCTCTGTGTAGCTGTGTGTTTTTGGAGCCGAGTGAAAACCAGAGGGTCTCTGCTGAGAGACCAAGGACAAAGCAAGGTTCCCATCCACTCCGTTGGGAGTACGGTACTGTGCCCTAAAACTTTCTATGTGATTTTTCAGATTCAAGACTGAATTGTTTTTCTTTTAGTGTCGGCTGAAGTAAGCTGATCACTACCGCCTGTTGAATTGTGGTGTGCCAACAACAAAATACATTTATTACTTTGATTTCCACCACTAAAAGGCTACTGTGTATTTATCTGAAGGCTACCATTTGGGAAATCCCTACAGCAGGTCAACTTACGCTTCTATTTTTTTGCGCAGCATGTGCATGAAATGTCTTAAAATCTCATCCACTATGCTGGTACTGTACAATGCTATGGATTTGACATATGAAAATCTGCAATGACAAATCTGCATCTTTCTCATGTGAATATACACTTAGATTACTTCCACACCTGGAGTTTACTTCTACAGTTTTTTCCAGTGGAATTGCATCCAGGAAATTTGCAGTGTTTTACAGCAGCAGCGTTAAAGAAATCTCACATACATTCTGCATAAGAAATCCATAGAAGAGATTGACTTGTGAATCCATAGCATGTCAATGTATAGTGCCAATTTGCGGATGCATAGATACAACAATGCACACAAAATTTTTGGTGCAACCTTCATGTAAAAAGTACACTAACTAATGCTAGGCAGTCTCAAGGCTCATGCACATGGCTGTCGCTGTTTTTGCTGCCCACAAATTACGGATTCGCAAAACACAAATACTGGCCGTGTGCGTTCCGCATCTCACTGAATGCCCGTTGTTAGAACTGGCTATTTTTGTCTGCAAAATGGACAAGAATAGGACATGTTTTATTCTGAAATGAAGGGGTCTACATCTAATCGTCAAAAAATGTGGAATGTGGATCGGATGCAGACCAAAACCACGGTTGTGTACTTGAGCCCTTTCTTGTGCGGTTTTTGGTGCAGATTTTCCGCAGATCTCACCCTTTCGTTGAGGCAGGGGTCACATGTGACAGATCAGCTGTGGATTTGCTCTTGCGGTACAGTACAGTACTAGCAAAGTGGATGAGAAATTCTGATTCTAAGGGTGCTCCAGATTTATTTATTTGTAGACTGTCTGGTCTAAGTTTACACTGTCTAAAAATTAGCAGAACAACAAAGAAAATGGAGCTCAAAGTACCAAATAGTAAATGTTAAATTTTATTGTAGTATAACAAAACATGATTAAAATTACATACATGTGATACCAGAGGACAGGAAAATTAGACAGTATTGGTAAATCTGTCCCAGTATATATAGGTTGGACTTGCATAGTACCACAGTACCTTTTATTGGATAGTTTTGTTTCTTAAGCTAAGGAATATGACCGGTCCAAGATGATATTCACATATAGTCAGAGGGGGTTTGTGTTTTCAGACCTCCAGCACAGAAGGTGTTAGTTCTATAGATGGTATCTAGAGAATACATTAGATGAACTTGTAAGACATCTTCCCAATCAATTACTTCAATCAGTTATCTTTCCCAGAAGATTTATTACACTATACAGTGAACCACATGTAAGTGCAGATCAGTTTAGGTGCATTATTGCTTTCAACATGCTTAGTTACTACAAATGTCATGTCAAGTGTTTCATTCCACTGTAATAGTTACCTACTCCTGGGCTAAGCATGTAAGTACTGCCAATATGATGTAAGATGTACCGTAAGTACTGCATACATTATTAATACATCTAAATGGATTCATTAATTGTCAGTAGCCAAAGTCAATAAACACAGGCAAGTGTGCACTGTTCAGGTTAGGTGTATGGCGTATTTCCTTTTGTGAGAACTGATCCTATCGATTCTAATGTTGCACTTTACAGCTGCTTGTTTGTACTTTAAGAATGAAAAGTTTCAACAGTATATTTATGCCCCACATGCAGGGTTTTGGCCGCATGTGAATGTAAATCCAGCCTAAGGACTAAGGTTTTGGACACCTTTGCAGGCTTTATAATTGCATTCTACTTATTTTAATTGGTCTTCATTATGAATTTTAAAGAAGGGCTGGGCAAATATTCAAATTTATTTGATTAATTTGCCCTTTCAGAGTCAGGCGATGTTTTTCGAAATATCAAATAATCAAAAAATTTTTTGTACATCTCACTGTCTGTGTAAGGTGTTTAGTCAATGCCTCCTGCGCCATTAACCCTAGTGCAGGAGGCATGGATTGTAGAGACATAAAAGCCTCCTATACCTGATTACATGACCATGACATCATCAAACTAATTCAAAATTAAGCAGCTGGTCTGGAAGTGTTTTTTTTTTGTTTCTTGCCTCTTTTAGATGCAAGATCGGTGAAGGTCCGACATTCCCGCACACCCGCCGATCAGCTGTTCCTTGCAGCCTCCGGTGCTGGAACTAACACTGTGAATGGAGCAGCAAGCACAGCACTGTTCAAAAAGTAGTGACCGTGCCGGGTTACTGCAGCTCAGCATCCATTTAAGGCATCTGTGTTGGTTCCATGTTCATATGTGCCCGCACTGCGGAGAATTTTTATTTTTTTAATATATACAAAGGAGCCTCAATCTGTCACTTCGGTGTGGGAGGGAAACACGACCCGAGCACAAGAGGGAAGGGGGAAACAGGGAATCAGGCCTGAGAACTAGGGAAGGAAGAAGATCATGCAGGAGATACTGAAGAACGTCTATCAGAACTTCTCAAAGATCTAGTGGTGACAACAGGATTACCTAGAGTCCTATCTAGCCCTATAGGACTCTGGTACTAATGGCAGGGACGAGACTACCTGTTCCTCCAAAAGGAAGGACGAACAGGAGTCTCCTTCAGGCCTAATACAAACAATAGGGAAATGCAACACACAGAACCCAAACAAAATACAAAAAGGGAAAGGAAAGACTTAACTTCAAAGGTGCTATGGAAGCACCAAGAACATCCGAGATCCACACACCAGCAATCCACAACTGAAACTGAAGCTATAAACCGCTCAGCATAGTGGGAGAAGCAACTATGAATAAGGAAGGTTAAATGACCACATTAGCAACACCTGAGGCAAGGGGTGTGGCCATTAGCAAAAACAACATAGACACCTATTGATCCACAAGGAAAACCTGTCATATCAAACCACCTGTCGCAGGAATGTCCGTGACACAATAAAAGTGAAGAGGGTGCAGTTGCAGAGATAACAGAGCCTCTAGGAGTAATGGTAACACCCCTGTTGCTCCTAGAACCCATTTGCTTATATTAAAACTTAATTTTTCTCTACAACGCGTGCACATATGAACATGGGACCAACACAGATGCCTTCAGCTGCCAAGCGCACATGTAACGGGTCAGCCAGTGTCATAGGTACAAATCTGCTTACAGATGCCCTTTAACCTGTTTGCACCAGACATCTTGTATTCTCCCCTGGAAGCAGAGAGGGCAATTTATCATGTTGCTAAACCTCATGTGTTCAGTAGGTAGTGATTCAAAGTGCTTGCTGTAGTCTGTGATGTCCAGTGAGCAGGTGGTTATCATTGCTATTCAAAGAAAAGCTGGGGACTACAACCGATGTATACTTGCCAACAGTTATTGTTTTTCCAGGAAAATCCTGAGAATCAGCCATTGAAAATGGTCGTTTATGGTCAGTCTGGGTCATTTGGGGGCATTCCCCAGTGTTCCTAAGAGAGAGGCTTAAATTTTCTATTTTTTCCATTTTCAGTGTTGGAGGTATGCCAGTGTTGATGCTGTAACGACTGCAATTTAGATTTTCGTTCAGTTTTATTAGTACAAGTGCAATGGAAAATTGCTGAATCGTTTTTCATTTTGAGAACATAAAAGAATGCTAGTGGAAATTATAGTGGAAAATGGCCCAAAATTATACTGTAGTATATGGAACTCTTTGTATGTAGTCTTCATAACATATGCTCTTCATATTCTTAGTATACATGATGTTCTTATGTATTCCTAACGATCTAGAAAAAAATGTTGACAAAAGATGATGGCTTACCAGGTGACTATATATTACAGGTGGAAATGCTCCTAAATTACCTCATTTGTGCAATTTAAAGAAGTATTTCAGGATTTTACTATTAATGGCCAGCATAGGCCATCAATATCTGACCTGTGGTGGTTCCATACCATGCACCCCTACTAATCTGCTCCACCTCTGAAAGTTGACATTGGAACTACCCAGCTCCATGTACTGTGTAGTGGACGGAGCTGGTACTGCAGCGCTTTTGCCATTGGTGTAAATAAGAACCGCGCTCCAGTTACCAGCTCCGTTAACTGCACAGAACACGGAGATGTGTAGTTTCAGTGCAGACGTCCAGAATCGGGGTTCGGGCTCATGCACATAGCCGCAGCCACTTTTGCGGTCTGCAAATTGCGTATCCACAAAACACGGATACTGGCCATGTGCGTTCCGCATTTCACGGAAAGGTATGTGCTGCCATGTATAGGACATGTTCTATATTTTTTTGCCATGGAATGAACATACGGACATATTGAAGTGAATGGGTCTGCATCCAACCTGCAAAAAATAGGGATTGAATGCGGACAAAAAACACGGTCCTGTGCATCGGCTAGGTATCGGACTGATCTGATATTATTGGCCTGTGCTGAGGATCAGCCATCAATAGTAAAATCCTGGAATACTCCTTTAAGTGTTGTTCAATTTAAACTTGAAAACTTTCTTAATAGACTTCAGAGTTTTGCTGATTCATACAGTCCCATTTCTAAAGTTAGCCCTAGGATACTTAGATCTAGGTCTACTAATCAAAAATCCATTAAAATGTGAAGGATTAAGCTGATTGCAAGATCTCACAATTCTTTTTTGATAAGTGAGGGAAAAGCTTCTTGGACATAATTTAGGAAAGGTCTTTTTTTTGTGCAGTAAAGTACTAAATGAGAAACCTTTTTTTAAAAGAGATCAAAGAAGCTGGAACATTAGTTTAATACATATAGAAATTACATCTTGTATGTTGGTGGCCTCTGATATAACTAAGTTCGTAAAATTTGACTGATGAATTGACATTATTGATAATATCATGATTTAGTGGTATATTATTATTACACTTAGTGTGCAAAAAACAAGTATTCCCATCATAGATTGTTATGGTATATCCGTGGCCTCGGCCATAATGTTGTGACCAATGAGGCTTTCACCACTGGGACCCCTGCTTACTCAGAGAACAAAAACATACACAGTAGGTCCTTCTGGCTTTTCTCCTGACACTCCTCACTTTTTTAGACCTGGCGTGAGCGGGGAAAAGTCACAGATTGTGGCGCAACTAGCTGTTGCGCTGCAATCTGTGCGAGGAATATGCTTAATATTGGCATATTTCAGTATAATATATGACCCCCATAGTTTAAATATTCTAAAATTTGCATTTTTAAATGTTATTTTTTCTATTAATAATGTAGTATTGCCCTAAAATAGACTGTTTTTGTGTTTTTCATTGCCTGCCATAAATTCTAATATGTTACATGTCCAATTAGGGCCTTGTCTAGCGTTATGACACTATGAGTAAGCTGGCTATTTTAGCAATATTTTTTTTTTTACTTAAAAAAAAAAAAAATGTATACTCAAAGGTAAGAAAACACAGCAGCCCAGTTCCACGGGAAACATGTCCAGTTATAGTGACAGTTGTCACCGCTAAGGTATGTTCACACATTATGTTCATGTGCTAAAAAAAAAAAAAAAAATGATGCAGAATCTGCACCATTTTTATTTATTTTTTTGCAATTTTGACATGGATTTTTATTCCTGCCCATTGCAATGGGAATTCTGGACTTAAAGAGAAAAAATCTGCAATCTCTTTATGAACATACCCTCAGGGTGCACTGTGTTTTTTTAGACCGAGCAGCAGCCTCCTAGTACTAGCAATCATGTGACCAGTCGCCTGACCACCAGGACTGATAGAGCGCTATGTACAGTTGTGACCAAAAGTTTTGAGAATGACACAAATATTAGTTTTCACAAAGTTTGCTGCTAAACTGCTTTTAGATCTTTGTTTCAGTTGTTTCTGTGATGTAGTGAAATATAATTACACGCACTTCATGCGTTTCAAAGGCTTTTATCGACAATTACATTACATTTATGCAAAGAGTCAGTATTTGCAGTGTTGGCCCTTCTTTTTCAGGACCTCTGCAATTTGACTGGGCATGCTCTCAATCAACTTTTGGGCAAATTCCTGACTGATAGCAACCCATTCTTTCATAATCACTTCTTGTAGTTTGTCAGAATTAGTGGGTTTTTCTCTGTCCACCCGCCTCTTGAGGATTGACCACAAGTTCTCAATGGGATTAAGATCTGGGGAGTTTCCAGGGGACGTTTTGGTCCCCGAGCCACTTGGTTATCACTTTTGCCTTATGGCACGGTGCTCCATCGTGCTGGAAAATGCATTGTTCTTCACCAAACTATTGTTGGATTGTTGGAAGAAGTTGCTGTTGGAGGGTGTTTTGGTACCATTCTTTATTCATGGCTGTGTTTTTGGGCAAAATTGTGAGTGAGCCCACTCCCTTGGATGAGAAGCAACCCCACACATGAATGGTCTCAGGATGCTTTACTGTTGGCATGACACAGGACTAATGGTAGCGCTCACCTTTTTTTTTCTCCGGACAAGCCTTTTTCCTGATGCCCCAAACAATCGGAAAGAGGCTTCATCGGAGAATATGACTTTGCCCCAGTCCTCCGCAGTCCATTCACCATATTTTCTGCAGAAGATCAATCTGTCCCTGATGTTTTTTTTGGAGAGAAGTGGCTTCTTTGCTGCCCTTTTTGACACCAGGCAATCTTCCAAAAGTCTTCGCCTCACTGTGCGTGCAGATGCGCTCACACCTGCCTGCTGCCATTCCTGAGCAAGCTCTGCACTGGTGGCACTCCGATCCCGCAGATGAATCCTCTTTAGGAGATGATCCTGGCGCTTGCTGGACTTTCTTGGACGCCCGGAAGCCTTCTTAACAAGAATTGAACCTCTTTCCTTGAAGTTCTTGATGATCCTATAAATTGTTGATTGAGGTGCAATCTTAGTAGCCACAATATCCTTGCCTGTGAAGCCATTTTTATGCAACGCAATGATGGCTGTACGCGTTTCTTTGCAGGTCACCATGGTTAACAATGAAAGAACAATGATTTCAAGCATCACCCTCCTTTTAACAGGTCAAGTCTGCCATTTTAACCCAATCAGCCTGACATAATGATCTTCAGCCTTGTGCTCGTCAACATTCTCACCTGTGTTAACAAGACGATTACTCAAATGATCTCAGCAGGTCCTTTAATGACAGCAATGAAATGCAGTGGAAAGGTTTTTTTGGGGATTAAGTTAATTTTCATGGCAAAGAAGGACTATGCAATTCATCTGATCACTCTTCATAACATTCTGGAGTATATGCAAATTGCTATTATAAAAACTTAAGCAGCAACTTTTCCAATTTCCAATATTTTTGTAATTCTCAAAACTTTTGGCCACGACTGTATGTGAGAATAGAGTCAACAAAGGGGGACATTTATCAAATCTGTCACACATGTGATTTGGCACAAAATTTTGTGCCTTTTTTTGTGAGCTGCTTCTTCCCAGAAGTGGAATGTGGAGTAGATAACTTTTATATCACTTTTATATCACATTTATGAAGTGCGAGTTTTTAAAAAGGGGCAACTCAACACCAGGTATTCGCCAAGTATATTTTCACTAAAATAGGTGCAACAACATTACACTTATACCAAATTTCTTATTATCATGTTCCATTTTCATAAATTTGGTGCAGGTGCATAGCAACTCCAGTCTAAAAACTAACTTCAACTACACCTACAATTAGAAATCCCCCCCCCAGGGTTTTTTGTATATACAAAATTGTAGGATTTTTAAAATTAAAGGGATTCTGTCATGAGAAATTGGTCCTATAAGCTAAACATATGGCGATGTCCCTTGTAAAACACTGAATCCTAAAGTGAGTTTATTAAATGCCCCTGTGGCTCTAATATTCATAAAAAAGACGTTTATATCACCTGCCAATCACTTCAAAATGTGTCCAAACGGACGTCTCATAGTGAAAGGTGCCTGGCTGCATCCATCTAGTTTAGGTGCCCACCGCTGCCTTCAATGCTGAAATCGCCGTCCTCCCTTTCTTTCGATCCGCCTACCTCAGTTCAACGCCGCCTCTCGTACGTCCGCTCAATTCAGCCAGATCCCGCGCGTGCGCGAGATTTCCTGTGAACGCGCGCAGCGAGTGGATCTACAGCAGGCTGTAGATGCGATTTTTTTTTTTTTTTTTTAACCCCTAACAGGTATATTAGACGCTGTTTTGATAACAGCGTCTAAAATACCTGCTAGCTGGTCCTCTGGTGGTCCCTTTTGCTTGGATCGACCACAAGAGAACACAGGCAGCTCTGTAATAAGTTGCACCACACTACACTACACCCCCCCCTGTCACTTATTAAACCCTGGTCACCCCATATAGACTCCCTGATCACCCCCCTGTCATTGATCACCCCCCTGTAAGGCTCCATTCAGATGTCCGTATGCGTTTTACGGATCCATAGATCGGAACCGCAAAACACATACGGACGTCTGAATGGAGCCTTACAGGGGGGTGATCAGGGAGTCTATATGGGATGATCACCCCCCTGTAAGGCTCCATTCAGACGTCCGTATGTGTTTTGCGGATCCGATCCGTGGATGGAGCCTTACAGTGGGCAGATCAATGACGGGGGTGATCAGGGAGTCTATATGGGGTGATCACCCCCCTGTCATTGATCAGCCCCCTGTAAGACTCCATTCAGACATTTTCTTTGGCACAAGTTAGCGGAATTATTATTTTTTTTTCTTACAAAGTCTCATATTCCACTAACTTGTGTCAAAAAATAAAATCTCACATGAACTCACCATACCCCTCACGGAATCCAAATGCATAAAATTTTTTAGACATTTATATTCCAGACTTCTTCTCACGCTTTAGGGCCCCTAAAATGCCAGGGCAGTATAAATACCCCACATGTGACCCCATTTTGGAAAGAAGACACCCCAAGGTATTCAATGAGGGGCATGGCGAGTTCATATAAATTTTAATTTTTTTTTGGCACAAGTTAGCGGAAATTGATTTTTTGTTTAGTTTTTTTCTCACAAAGTCTCCCTTTCCGCTAACTTGGGACAAAAATTTCAATATGCCCCTCACGGAATACCTTGGGGTGTCTTCTTTCCAAAATGGGGTCACATGTGGGGTATTTATACTGCCCTGGCATTTTAGGGGCCCTAAAGCGTGAGAAGAAGTCTGGGATCCAAATATCTAAAAATGCCCTCCTAAAAGGAATTTGGGCCCCTTCGCGCATCTAGGCTGCAAAAAAGTGTGACAAATGTGGTATCGCCATACTCAGGAGAAGTTGGGCAATGTGTTTTGGGGTGTCATTTTACATATACCCATGCTGGGTGAGATAAATATCTTGGTCAAATGCCAACTTTGTATAAAATTTTTTTGGGAAAAGTTGTCTTTTGCCTAGATTTTTCTCTCACCCAGCATGGGTATATGTGAAATGACACCCCAAAACACATTTCCCTACCAGATGTGTGACACTTTTTTGCAGCCTAGGTGGGCATAGGGGCCCACATTCCAAAGAGCACCTTTAGGATTTCACAGGGCATTTTTTACACATTTTGATTTCAAACTACTCCTCACGCATTAGGGCCCCTAAAATGCCAGGGCAGTATAACTACCCCACAAGTGACCCCATTTTGGAAAGAAGACACCCCAAGGTATTTCGTGATGGGCATAGTGAGTTCATGGAAGTTTTTTTATTTTTTGTCACAAGTTAGTGGAATATGAGACTTTGTAAGGAAAAAAAAAAACAAACATCATTTTCTGCTAACTTGTGACAAAAAATAAAAAGTTCTATGAACTCACTATGCCCATCAGCGAATACCTTAGGGTGTTTACTTTCCGAAATGGGGTCATTTGTGTTGTTTTTATCAGGGCTTTGGAGTCGGTAGATAAATGCTCCGACTCCGACTCCTCAGTTTTTTGTACTTCCGACTCCCCGACTCCGACTCCTCTGTATTTAATATGCGAATGTATTTAATACATTCCTTGAAGGAAAGAAAGAAGTTCTTCTAAGCTCTTCTAGCACAGAGAGGTAGTTGGGCAGAAGCTGCTGCCTTCTCCTTTGTGTGCTGATCTTCTGCTGAAGACAGGGCAGTGGGAGGATCCAATAAGGGACATTTAATTTAAAACATGATTTCCCTAGAAGAATCCCATAGTCATGTTTAAAGTTTAAGATAACATTCTGAGTTTACACGTTTTATAGCCTTAGCTGAATGACAGCAGTTTTTCCAATGGTTTACAGCAGGGATGTCAAACTCGTGGCCCTCCAGCTGTTGCAAAACTACAACTCCCATCATGCCTGGGCATACTACAGCTATCAGGGAATGATGGGAGTTGTAGTTTTGCAACATCTGGAGGGCCATGAGTTTGACATCCATGGTTTACAGCTTCAGTCTTGAACTATTGACCCTCCATTCCCTTCACTTATACAAGTGTCTCTAGTCCTGCAAAACACATATTTACTTAATCCCTTATCAGTGAGAGGCTAGGTAAACCATGGGCATTGTGTTCCCTGTAACATCAGAACACAACACAATGGAAAGTATATGTATTGCCACTCCTAATTGTGCATTGCGTGCCATATAGTGAAGCATATGAAAAGCATGCTTCTTCACATCACTGAACGCGTTTGTTTTGCGGTTACGTGAGGCACTGCATGCATTGGGCTTTATTCTTACAGTAGAGAAGTCATTAATTATAACTGTTTATGAATTCGGACATTTAAACTTGCTTTTTTATTTTTTTATTCCAATTTAAATTTAGTAGGAGTCGGAGTCGGTTCATTTTTTGCCGACTCCGACTCCAGGTACCCAAAATTGACTCCGACTCCTCGACTCCGACTCCGACTCCACAGCCCTGGTTTTTATACTGTCTGGGCATTGTAGAACCTCAGGAAACATGACAGGTGCTCATAAAGTCAGAGCTGCTTCAAAAAGCGAAAATTCACATTTTTGTACCATAGTTTGTAAACGCTATAACTTTTACCCAAACCATTTTTTTTTTTACCAAAACATTTTTTGTTATCAGAGACATGTAGAACAATAAATTGAGAGAAAAATGTATATATAGATGTTATTTTTTTGCCAAAATTTCGGTAAATTTCGATTAATAACAAAAAATGTCAGCAGCAATGAAATACCACCAAATGAAAGCTCTATTAGTGAGAAGAAAAGGAGGTAAAATTCATTTGGGTGGTAAGTTGTATGACCGAGCAATAAACAGTGAAAGTAGTGTAGTGCAGAATTGTAAAAAGTGGTCTGGTCATTAAGGGTGTTTAAGCTTGGGGAGCTGAGGTGGTTAACAAGCCTGATGCATTTTGGAAACAAGTCATGTGGACCAATGAGGTTAAAATAGAAATCTTTGGATAAAAATTCTTCAAACAAGGATTGAAAGACTCATCAATGGCTGCAAAAAGCGTTCACAAGCTGTGATACTTGCAAAAGGGGCTGCTACTAGGTAATAACCATGCAGGGTGCCCAAAGTTTTGCTTCGGGCCTCTTTCCTTTTTTGTTATTTTGAAGATGAAAATAAAAAATAGTTTTTGCTTAAAAAAGAAAGAGAATTTGTCATCTTTAACCTTTTGGAAATGATTTCATCTTCAACTTGCTTAACTGTTCACAGTAAGAGTCATTTTGAACATGGGTGACTAAACTTTTGCATGGTAGCCAGTGGTAACAAACATTCTGTTGAATATCACACTGCACTATGGGATTTTTTACATTAATTAATAAAAATATATATTTTAATGAATAGGATTGAGCGAACCCGAACTGCAAATTTCGCGTTCGTACCGAACTTTGCGAGTTCGGGTACCCGGACCCGAACCTGGACTTTTTCACTGAAGTTCGGTGTTCGGGGGATTTTATTATTTTCCATTATAACATGGTTATAATGGAAAATAGTAGCATTCTTAAGACAGAATGCTAAATAAAATGGCCATTGAGGGGTTAAAAATAATTTTAAAAAAATCGCCTCATCCACTTGATCGTGCAGCCGGTATCCTCTTTTTTCTGCAGGACCTGCAATTTCGTCACCGCGCTCACTACGTAGTGAGCGCGGTGATGTCATCGCAGGTCCTGAAGAAAGAAGAGGATACCGGTTGCACGATCAAGTGGATGAGGTGAGTTTTTTTTTTTTTGTTTTAACCCCTCAATGGCTAATTTATTTAGCATTCTGTCTATTGCTATTATTTTGCGTTATAACCATTTTATAATAGAAAATAATAAAGTGAAGTTTGCTCATCCCTATTAATGAATTAACAAAAAAGGTCCAAAATGATCCTGTTTTGGTGACAGATGCCTTCTCTCTCTTCTGATCTGTAAAATGGTGGCTGGCATTTTGGGCAATTCGTGCAGGACGAATCACAAAAGTTTTGCCGGAATTTGAATTTGGGGAAATTCATACATTTTATTCTCTCATCTCTACTAGTGGGGGAATAAATTGTGGGATAAGTTATGCAATTGGTAAATACTCATTTTGATATCTTATCATTGCTAGCACTGGTTGAGATTGTGTTTTGGCATCATCTCTCCTTATATTTTGTCTATAGATTATTTAATAAAACTTGTCATTATATCATGCCTCCCAAGTGTTTCTCTCTCTTTTGGAGGGACAGTCCCTCTTTTTGACCCAAGTTCCTCTGTCCCTCTTTGATCCTTAAATGTCCCTCTTTTTGACCTGGGGAACTAATGCATGAATGCGCATTAATAAATGTTCTAAATTGCTCCTTATTAAACTATCTGTATGGATTCCACCTGTATATTAGACCATAGATTCATTATTTTGTGCAACTTGGACCTTAAAATATCTGTAATCTGATGATTTATGTGCTAATATTTAAATGGATATTGAAGTGCAAGAAAAAATTGTCCTAGGGGCTCCACATGCTGTAAAAAAAATAAAGGAACTTACACTCACGTAACTGATCCCCAGCTACCGCAGTTGTCACAGAGTCAGTAATTGTGCTTTAGGCAGAGTTAGAGGAGTGGCCTACTATAAAAATAAACTGACTCGATGCGCGCCGCACATATTGTCCCTCAGCGATTTTCAAAAGTTGGGAGGTATGATTATATATACAGGTGAAACTCGACAAATTAGAATATCGTGCAAAGTTCATTTATTTCAGTAATGCAACTTGAAAGGTGAAACTAACATATGAGAGACTCATTACATGCAAAGCGAGATATTTCAAGCCTTTATTTGTTATAATTTGGATGATTATGGCTTACAGCTTATGAAAGCCCAAAGTCACAATTTTGAGGTACCCTTTGCTTAGGGGGTATGGATTAATTAGCTGACTAGAGTGTGACACTTTGAGCCTAGAATATTGAACTTTTTCACAAAATTCTAATTTTAAGCTGCATTAATGCAATTTCTATTAATTTGCATTACTGAAATAAATTGACTTTTGCACAATATTCTAATTTTTTGAGTTTCACCTGTACATCATAACAACAAGCTTCTGACGTTATACTACAATGCAAAAAAAGATGGAAAAGCGCAGACGTTACATTCACAGCTTTTAGAAGTAATTTACAATCACTCTGTGCCAAGCACTTCCTTTTCTTTGGTTTAATATCCATGATATGCAGCCCTTGAGAGCTTAAATTGTACTGATGTAATGCAAGTTGTTTCATCTTCACAGAAGCGCTCCAGTCTATGGATTAGTCCATCTTTGCTGCTGCAAAAAAAGGACATCTATTGTTCAATGTGCACTGAGCTTACTACGGATTATTATTATTATTTATTTTTTATTTTTTCATTTCGAAAAGACTTGTTTCACAATTTACTTCCAAAAATTCAACTTGCAAAATTATGACCTATTCAGCTGATAATTTTAATGTCAAAAGTATCAATTTGTTCCATATGGTAAAAACATCTGGTGAGTTATTTATGCCACCAAGATTTATATTCACACACACACCACAAGACACGGACATATAAAGCCTGTTAAATTATACAGAACCGTAGATAAACCTACTAAAAGTTACATGAGATGTTGCCTAAGCAACTGTAAGTAGATCACTAAGGAACAAAATATTTGCAATTAATTTACAGAGTGAAATAATTATGCCCATCTGTTTTGGAGAACTTATGACGTTACTACAGTATAGTATCCTGTGTTACATAAGCTGTGCCTAGGCCAGTTCTTTCCATGCCAGTTAAATAAACATTTATCAAACTGGAAGTGTATTTAGTGGACAGAAGAGCCATATTAATAAGGCATTATTCATGCATTGTCTCAAAGTAGCTTTACTCATGTTACTGGCGACAAGGCAACTGGTTGGTAGTTGTCTGATGGGTGCCAGTTCTCCAAATAGAAGGGGTGCCTCTCGTGTGTCTGACGTTGCAGATGGCCCTAAGACCAGTTTGTTGGGTATGAGAAAATAACTGTAACTGTTTAAAGAAATCAGATTTGTACCTATGATACTGGGCTAACCTGTTACATGGGCGCTTGGCAGGTAAAGACATCTGTGTTGGTCCCATGTTCATATATGCCCACATTACTGAGAAAAATTATTAATATATGTAGATGAGCCTCTAGGAGCAACGGGTGTGGATATTACATCTAGAGGCTTTGCTCTCTTTGCGAATGCCGCACCCTCTGCACTTTGATGACACCAGGCAGTGAAAACATCTTTACACGGGTCCCTGTCAATGAAAGTGCAGGGCGTACAGCAGTTAAAAGGCACCCCACTAAAGTCATATTATTATTATTTTTTGCTATTGTCTGCGTTCAAAATCTGGCGCCTGCACCGTACCTGTCTTCAGTCGGCGCAGGCGCACTGAGAGGAGGACGCTCGCTCGGCCGCTTCTTCCTCAGTGCGCCTGCGCCGGGTGTAGATGTGACGTCATTGGCGCAGGCGCATTGAGGATGGAGCGGCCGAGCGAGCGTCATCCTCTCAGTGCACCTGCGCCGACTGAAGACAGGTATGGCGTAGGCTCCAGATTTTGAACGCAGACAATAGCGAAAAAAATATATGACTTTAGTGGGGTGACAAAAGCCCTTTAACTGCTGTACACTCTGTGCCGACTGAAGACCGGTACGGCGCAGGCGCCAGATTTTGAACGCAGACAGGGCCAGCCAGAGGACGAGCGCGTTCGCTGGCCCTGTCAATCAACATGAGGAGGGGGCGTCTTTATGAAAGGAGGATGCGGCTGCTACCAGCAAGTATATCGCAGTATAAGGAATTTAAGTAGTCAAAAATAAATAAATGACTTTAGTGGGGTGACAGATGCGCTTTAAAGAAAGAGCAGAGCCTCTAGGTGTAACGGCAACACCCCTGTTGCTCTTAGATGCTCATTTGCATATATTAAAAAAACATTTTTAATAGGCAATACACGTTTCTCTGGAATACAGCTGTCTGCAGATGAGGTGCTGGCTTAATTATTTAATATCCAAGTCATGTCTCAAGGCCTAAAGGTCGAACATTGACTTGGCATGAGAGGCAGAGCTTGCTAAGAGTTCAATGAATTGTATGCAAAGTCTGAATAAGATAGGCGCTGTCCAGGTGCTGAAAAGGTAAAATATAATGTCCATGTTCTTACTGTACTGCAGCTATTTTTAAAGGGTTTGGCCCATCTGGGACATTGATGGTATATCCCTAAGATATGCCATCAATGTCAGATAGGTGCAGGTCCCACCTAAGGGACCTACACCTATTTGGAGAACAGGACCTCAAAGTGAGAATGTGTAGCTGCTCTCTGTTCATTTTAGGGCCCCGTTCTGGAGTGAGTCCCACACCTAACTGATATTGATCGCATATCCTAGCGAGTGGGTGTCCCAGATGGGAATAACCCTTTAAGTTGGGTGACCCCATATTGTTATGTGACCTGATTGTTAGACTCGTATGACCAAATAGCAAGATCAGCAAGGCTCTCTGATCTAGTTGAACCAGATAGCATTACTGTATTTCATATTCTGTTTGTTGATTTCCACTGATTAGGATCTAAAAAGGCAAGTACAAGTCATCTTTCTGTTCATTTCATTAATTGGAGCTTGCTGCTGGGTAATTCAGGCATGGCGGGAGCTCTATAGTCACTTAACAGCAACAAAATTCCCATATTCTTCCCACTTGCTGAGGCTTCAAGCAACTTAATATATGAGCTGCTACTTGTGTGACACATTTATTAAGAAGCCCTGAGGCAACTGCTCTGGTAACTTAATTCGTGTACCATGCAATAACGGGGCTATTGGTCATAAACAAGAGCAGAAACTAAAGATTTATCCTGTTCATGTCATTTTCACTGAAGAGAAAGATCCTTACTCTGTTATAGTTTACTAGTAAGCGTATGGCTGCGGCAGAATAGAATCATAAAGTTGAGCACAGAAAATTGCTGTATAGGATTTATATTTGAGCATTTTCCTAATATTTGCCTATTAGGTCTTCAAGCAGGAGCAGTCTGTCTAATAGCCAAGAACATATCGTGTCTAGAAGCAACACTAATATTGCCACCTGGACCAGGAATTTGGGGTGCAGTTCACTGGAAATTGTAGTGGCCCATATATACTTCCTAGAGAGCCTCCAATGGATGCTATTTCTTAAAGAGGTCAGTCCAGATATAGTGGAAATATAATCATAGTGATCATCTGTGGTGTCATACATAATTGTTTCAAAATAATGAATAATGGTGGCCAGCAGTGCCCACTTGATTTTGCCCCGTCATAAAAGGGGTTGACCAGTCAATAAACATAAAAAAAAAAAGCTCAGAATGGTGTAAAATGTTGCAAAAGTCACACTATGTTAATAATCCCCTGAAGCTCCCATTCTGAAGCTTACCAGTACTGCCCCCATTCTCTGCTTCCCGGTCCCTCTCGACACACAGGAAGTAAATGCTGAGCCAATCACTGGTCACAGCAGTGGGTCGCCTACTACAATGAATGGTCTAGTGGCCACATTTCTGTGTCAAGAGGAACATGGAAATATAGACCATTAGAGGACTGGAAATCAATGGAACGGGAGCAGCAGGGGATCAGTAAGGTGAGTATGACGTAAAGGGGTTATCCCATGAATAATGTAAAAAATGAAAATCAGACATCATATAGTCCATGACAGTTCCTTTTATAATAAACCTAGAACCAGACCTGTACCTCACATGGATCCAGAGATCTCCCCATTAATTGCTCTGCTAGATTTATATCAAGCTGACAGCTCAAGGGGAGTGTCTTTTCTGCTGCAGGGGGCGTGTCCATGCTCTCCCTATCACAGCTCAGGAGGCAGTTCAAAGATGAAACTGAGCATGTGCGGCCATCTGAGTGAGCAGGACAAAGAAACAAGAAATTAAGTGGCACTATACAGATACGTTTTACTGAATAACTCAGTAGCTATACAATTTTTTTAATTACATGCAATTACAAAAGTATTCAGATCCAGGTGCTGGTTTGAAAACTGTAGAAAAATATTCTACAGTTTTCAAACCAGTACCTTGATATGAATTATTTTGTAATTTCATGGAGTTAACATTTTTGCATAGCTACTGAGTTATTCAAAAAATTTATCTGTATAGCACTACCTACTGTTTTTGTTTCCTTATTTCTTCGTCCTGCTCACTGCGATGGCCGCACATGCTCAGTTTCATCCTTTAACTGTCCCCTGAGCTGTGATAGGGAGAGCATGGACACATCCCGTTAGCTGCAGCAGAAAAGACACTCCCCCTGAGCTGTCAGCTTGATATAAATGTAGCAGAGCAATGAATGAGGAGATCTCTGGATCCAGGTGACGTACAGGTCTGGTTCTAGCTTTGTTAGATAGGGATTATCATGTACTATATGATGTCTGATTTTATTGTTTTACATTAGTCATGGGATAACCCCTTTTAAGGCGCACTTTCTCTGTGGAGCTGCCGATTATTAGGAAGGAAGCGTTCCTTCCCGACAACTGGCTGCACGTTTAGTGGTAGTGACTACCTCCACAGTATGCGTTTGCCCATCCTCATACCGCTGCATTGTGTCTGTTCAGCAGATTGCTCTTTAGATAGCCTAATCTACTGTCCAGAAACAATAATTTAGTTGCTTGCACGACGAACGACTGGTTCACCCGATGAACGAGCGTTTTGCTTGTTCATCAGATGATCAGCTGCATCTTTAGACGGTCCATAGGAAAGAAAATTGAAAGAATACAGACATGAATTCTTCATAAGAAAACGGGTTTCTTATGATTTTACTACAACTTTGAGGCAGCCATAAGTCTCCAGTAAAGCATAGCCTTATCCCAGATTCATACATCTACATTTAGGCCATGTTTCCTGACCATGGGATTACTGACCCAAACTCAAGGCATCATAGAAATCTATGATGCTGTGAGTTTGGGTCATTATACCTACTTTCAGGCCAGGAGCTACACCCTGGAATCCGGATATTTAAATCCAGCCTTAGGTTGAAATGCATATGAAAGACATTTATAGCTGGTGTTTGCTGTTCTGATTGTTGTTAGGTGTCAAACACAGTTATTAAACTTTAGAGAATCTTTCTTTTGCCCTGACATGTTTGTTGTAGTAAATACTTGTGTTTCTTAACAATCCTGAAACATATTTTCTTACAACTTAGTGTAGCATTACTTTGTTATAACTCCTGGAATTGTATGAACACCTGTTACATGCAGTCGGTGTGGAACCACTGCACCAACTAACCGGCCTGTCTCTTCTGCGGGGAAAAGTCACAGATTGTGTCACAACTAACCGTTGCGCAGCAATCTGCGCCTGAAATACGCCTAATATAGGTTTATTTCAGTATAATAAATGACCCCATAATATTTTATTGCATGTATATTACAGTAATTCTTCATTTGAAATACCTTATTCATTGTAAAGTATTTGATTTCATGGGCTAACCCCTTTAAGCGAATTAGGAATAATTTCCTGAATTTGGTTTTGTGTTTACTGAGATTCCCTTTAACTCATGTTACTCCTTGTGTAAAGACCAGAAACCATTCATTGTGACAAATCCTATTTCACAGCCCTGTACTCTTCTTTCTCATTGCCTCTGCTTTATTGATCATGTGATGAGCATGAAGAAAGTGACAAAATAATACATTTCTCCAACTGCTCTGTCTTTATGTATT
Organism: Bufo gargarizans; assembly: GCF_014858855.1. Taxonomy (NCBI): domain Eukaryota; kingdom Metazoa; phylum Chordata; class Amphibia; order Anura; family Bufonidae; genus Bufo; species Bufo gargarizans. The sequence continues at coordinate 30,747,140 of NC_058090.1, forward strand.
GTGTTTTTTATTACTCTGTTGAGATCATTGGTCCATGCATCTTAGTAAAGAAACAGAACACACCTGGGGCAAATGAAAAATTTGCATATTATTCCCCTCCAATAGTAGTTTTATGTTCACCATGTGCAATACCCCAGCGCAGGGTTATTGCAAAATATTTAATTGTTATCTGGTTAATTGAAATGTCTTAATTATCCTTACTCATTGGTATTGTATGGATAGATCAGGGTTAATAAATTTAACTGAGCCATTTAGCAGTGCTCCAGAAGGTGACCAAAATAGTCGCCAATGCGACCTAGAATTAGCAAATGAAGACAAGACTTCTTAGTTATGTCGCCTTTTGCAACTAGACCACCACAGCACTGCAGTTGAATACTGCAGCGGGCATGGGAGACAATACTTCCCTGCTCCGCCAATAACCCTCATATGCCTCAGGCTTAGTAGGCCTGAAGCCTATGAGGTAGTAAATAATGGCGCATGCGTGCATGATGATGTCACTATGTCCGACGCAGGCTGCGTTATGACATCATCGTGCTTGCCTGCGCTGGGACATAGAGAAGTAATGTGCTTGCTATGACCGCCTGCATCCCACCATTCCAGGCCGTAGACCAGAAAAGGTTGCGACCTGCATTGTGAATGCCGGTGAACGTGGGATACAGATGAGTATTAGTTCATGGCCTTTTTTGAATGCCCACTTAGGGGGGCATTACTGACAGGAAGGAGAGCACTGTGGGGGGCACTAGAGGAAATATACTCAAGGGGCAATTTGGGGACATTACTCAAGGGGGGGATCAGACTATGAGGGACATTACTGGGGGCAATGTGGGGGATATTACTAAGGAGAGAGAAGGAGAGCATTGTGAGGTTTATTACTGGAGGGGCACTGTCGGGGACATTACTACTGGAGAGGCATTGCGGGGGATATTACTACTGGAGAGTCATTGCGGGGGATATTGCTACTGGAGAGGCATTGCGGGGGACATTGCTACTGGAGAGGCATTGCGGGGGACATTACTACTGGAGGGGCACTGTGGGGGTCATTACTACTGGAGGGGCACTGTGGGGGTCATTACTACTGGAGGGGCACTGTGGGGGTCATTACTACTGGAGGGGCACTGTGGGGGTCATTACTACTGGGGGGGCACTGTGGGGGTCATTACTACTGGGGGGGCACTGTGGGGGTCATTACTACTGGGGGGCACTGTGGGGACATTACAACTGGTGGGGTGCTGTGGGGAACAATACTACTGGGGGCAGTGTGGGGACACTATTGACAGTCACTGTGGGGGACAGTACAACTGGCAGTCACTGGGGGGGGGACATTACTACTGTGTGACATTTTGGTCAACATTACTACTTGAGGGAGACATTACTACTAAAGGGGCACTGTGGGGGACATTGCTATTGGGCGGGCATCTGGGGGGACATTACTACTGTGGAGCTTTGTTGGAGACATTACTACTAGAGGTGCACTGTGGAGGACATTACTATTGAATGGGCATTGTGGGGAATATTACTATTGGAGGGGAACTGTAGGGGGATATTACTACTGGGGGGTTCACTGTGCGGGACATAACTGGCAGCATTGTTGGGGGCACTTTGGGGAATGAATGCTTGGGACAGAATAAGGGGCATTACTGGTGGGACTGTAATGGGTATGTCTGGTCTGCTAAAGATAGAACATGTCCTATACATGTCAGCAAAATGCGGACCGTGGACCCATTGACGTCAATGGTCCACAAAAAATGCGGCATACACACAGACTGCCCTCTGTATTTTGTGAGTCTGCAGTTTGCGGACTGCAAAACACTTAGCGGTCATGTGCATGAGGCCTAAAGTGGAGTTCCTGAGCTAATTCCTTTTCATAAGAAATTCCACAAACAAATCTATAAGACCAATGAAAGAAAAACAAACTAAATGGCTTTTGGGACTTGGGTAAGTAGTCCTTCTCCCTCTTTTAGGTACAGATAATATTAATGTTTTATACTTCCAGAAATTAAAATGTTATTTTTGTGATTTTACTCTATTATACTAAACCCTATTCTTGGCCATTCTCCAGCCTTAAAGTACTTAATGTAGAATGTTGTTTTTTTTTTTATATTCATCACTCCTCGTGAGTTGGCTGATATTCACAGTTTTCTATACAGTGGGATGCGAAAGTTTGGGCAACCTTGTTAATAGTCATGATTTTACTGGATAAATCGTTGGTTGTTACGATAAAAAATGTCAGTTAAATATATCATATAGGAGACACACAGTGATATTTGAGAAGTGAAATGAAGTGTATTGGATTTACAGTAAGTGTGCTATAATTGTTTAAACAAAATTAGGCAGGTGCATAAATTTGGGCACTGTTGTCATTTTATTGATTCCAAAACCTTTAGAACTAATTATTGGAACTCAAATTGGCTCGGTAAGCTCAGTGACCCCTGACCTACAGACACAGGTGAATCCAATTATGAGAAAGAGTATTTAAGGGGGTCAATTGTAAGCTTCCCTCATCTTTTAATTTTCTCTGAAGAGTAGCAACATGGAGGTCTCAAAACAACTCTCAAATGACCTGAAGACAAAGATTGTTCACCATCATGGTTTAGGGGAAGGAGGCAGAAAGCTGTCTCAGAGATTTCCGCTGTCTGTTTCCACAGTTAGGAACATATTGAGGAAATGGAAGACCACAGGCTCAGTTCAAGTTAAGGCTGGAAGTGGCAGACCAAGAAAAATCTCGGATAGACAGAAGCGACGAATGGTGAGAACAGTCAGAGTCAACCCACAGACCAGCACCAAAGACCTACAACATCATCTTGCTGCAGATGGAGTCACTGTGCGTCGTTCAACCATTTGGCGCACTTTACACAAGGAGATGCTGTATGCGAGAGTGATGCAGAGGAAGCCTTTTCTCCGCCCACAGCACAAAAAGTGCCGCTTCAGGTGGGCTAAAGCACATTTGGACAAGCCAGCTTCATTTTGGAATAAGGTGCTGTGGACTGATGAAACTAAAATGTAGTTATTTGGCCATAACACGGGGTGTTATGCATGGAGAAAAAAGAACACAGCATTCCAAGAAAAAAATCTGCTACCTACAGTACAATATGGTGGTGGTTCCATCATGCTGTGGGGCTGTGTGGCCAGTGCAGGGACTGGGAATATTGTCAAAGTTGAGGGACGCATGGATTCCACTCAGTATCAGCAGATTCTGGAGACCAATGTCCAGGAATCAGTGACAAAGCTGAAGCTGCACCGGGGCTGGATCTTTCAACAAGACAAAGACCCTAAACACTGCTCAAAATCCACTTAGGCATTTATGCAAAGGAACAAGTCCAAATTTATGCACCTGCCTAATTTTGCTTAAACAATTATAGCACACTTTCTGTAAATCCAATAAACTTCATTTCACTTCTCAAATATCACTGTTTGTGTCTCCTATATGATATATTTAACTGACATTTTTTATCGTAACAACCAACGATTTATACAGGAAAATCATGACGATTAACAAGGTTGCCCAAACTTTCGCATCCCACTGTATAGACGACTACTCTCAGAAACTGAAGTAAACTGGAATTTAGGATTTTATGGTTAATTCCAGTTTGAAGTAAACAGAATAACATTCATCAAGTGGCCACCTGCTATAAACGGGGTGCCATATAATATCATATGATTTACTTGCTAGTATTTTCCATGCTGCTGGCACTGACTTTACAGGCTAGCTCACATTGTAACTTTTATGTTAGCGTTTTTCTTAGCAATTTTGTGAAGCAAAAGCAGAAATGAAAACTAGATAGCGGAGAAACATAGACCTTCCCAAAAGAAATCAAGGAAGAAACTGCAATTAAAATGCAATATATGAACTAGCTCATATTTATTTATCCTTTAATGTTGCTGCCCCACTGACGATCTACAAGTTACATTTCATTAAAAAAATGTATTACAGAGATGAATGCCCCAGTGTACATTAATTCATCTGATACCATATGGTAATTGAGTTCTCGGGTCTGTTTCTTTGATACAGTGATTGTTTCTATAGTTCTGTTTTTCCTAACAGGAATGTATAATCAGAAAAAAATCTTTTGTTTAAATGATGTTTTTATGTTAAACTGATATTTTTTAAAGATTTTTTGGTTTAATTTTCCATGTCCCTAGGTATGTTAAAAAAATATCTAAGACCGTGCAGTTTTATTCCAGGACTGGTAATATTGTCACGGCGCCGTCTAGGAGGGATACTATGCGCACCCCTCGCGCATCTATGCGCATTCATGCGAATGGTTTTAGGGCTGAGCACCGAGCTGATAACTCGGCGCTCGTCTGTGTGGAGTCATGTGACGCTGGCCACGTCTCATGACCCCTCTGGTTCCCTATTTAAACAGGCAGTCTGCTGGTCACAGATTGCCTGTTATTTAGGTTCCACCTGTGATTTTGTCTTTCCTGGCATACTTACCTCCTGCTGAATTCCTGACGATCCTCTGCCTGCTCCTTGTGTACTTTGCTGCTCTCCTGGTATTTGTGACCCCGGCTTCTCCTGACTATTCTCTGCTTGCTTCATTTGTACTTCGTAGCTTTCCTGGTATTGACTCGGTCCGTTCACGTTCTGTTGTTTGTCTGTCTGTTGTCCCTGCACTTATTCCAAGCTAGGGATTGCCGTCCAGTTGTCCCCTGTCATTAGGATTTGCGAGGCAAGTAGGCTGGGCCAGGGGTGAGGGTGGAGCGCAGTGGTCACTTCCCTCCCCCCTGTGTGTGTTTGTATGCGACCATTACAGAATAACAGGCCTACTGGAACCACTGTACTATGAATCCTCTAGTGACCCTAACTGAGCATGTGTCAAACCTGACACAAATGGTGCAGGAGCTAGGGGAGAAGATTCATTCCCTAGAAATAGGGCAAGACGCCGCTGCTCCTCAGGCCTCTGGTCCGAACTTGAGCCCTCATATGGAGCCACCGATCAAGCTTCCAGAGCCCTTCTCTGGAGATCGAAGTAAGTTTCACTCCTTTAAGGAGAGCTGTAAACTGTATTTTAGTTTACGCCCCTTGTCTTCAGGGTCGGAAAGTCAACGGGTGGACATTGTTATTTCCCGCTTACAGGGGGATACCCAGGAGTGGGCCTTTTCTTTACCCCCTGATGCTAGTTGTTTAACCCCTTCCCGACCGCAATCTGTATATATACGTGATAGCTGCACATACCCCGTGCAGCTACCACGTATATAAACGTTCTGGAAGCTCTTTAATCCAAGCGCTTGGATTAAAGCTTCTGCCCCTTCCCTGCTGCTGTCACGGACAGAATACAGTGCAGTAATGCCGGCAAGGGACCAATCAGAGTGGCCCCTTGCCGACAATCGATCCGATTGGTTAGTCTGTGCAGACTAACCAATCTGATTGCGGCAGTGAAAAAAATGCCGGTTTCAGGCTCTGATCTGCGCTCTGCAGATCAGAGCATGAAATCAGGTAGGGTCCTCGTAATACAACCCCCCACCCCCGATCTGTGCCCCCGATCTGTCGCTGTGTCCGCCTGCAGCTCATCTCCTAGCTGCCCTGATGTGGTCCGCCCCCTCCCCGCCCCATGCATCCAGTCTCACCCGCCCCTCCTGCCCCAGCCTCCCTCAATATTGGCGGCCGTACCCCCGATTCCCCCCCCCCCCTTTCCAGTGCTGCCCCTGATCCCCCTGCTGTGTGTGACGGCGGCGGCTTTATTACTGAGCCGCCGCCATCAGCAGAGAGTGTCAGCTCTATGCTGACACTCTCCTGTAACCCCATAGATGCCGCGGTTGCCACCTACAGGACATCTGGAAGTATTATACTTTGGAATGCAAGAGCATTGCAAAGTATAGTACAACTATCAGCCCCACTGGATCTTCAAGATCCAAGAGGGAACTGATAAAAAAAAGTGAAAATAATAAAAGTAAAAATAAATACAAATGTAAATTAAAAAAAGAAATTGCCTTTTCCTATAAAAAAATGAAAAAATAAAATACACAGGTGTCCCCGCGTCCGTAACGACCGTCTCTATAAATATATCACATGATAGACCCCGTCCGATAAACACCATAAAAATTAAAAAATAAAAAGTGCCAAAAAAGCAATTTTTGTCACCTTACATCACAAAAAGTGCAACAGCAGGCGATCAAAAAGGCTTATGACCCCCAAAATAGTACCGATCAAACCGTCACCTCGTCCCGCAAAAAATGATACCCTATTTAAGACAATCGCCCAAAAAATAAAAAAGCTATGGCTCTCAGACTATAGAGACTCTAAAACATCATTTTTTTGGTTTCAGAAATGCTATCATTGTGTAAAACAAAAATAAATAAGAAAAAGTATACATATTAGGTATTGCCACGTCCGTAACGATCTTCTCTATAAAACTATCACATGACCTAACTCCTCAGATGAACGCTGTTAAAATAAATAAATGAAAACTTTGAAGTTGGGGTCACCTTGCCCCATAAAGTGTAATAATGAATGATCAAAAAATCATATGTACCCAAAAATGGTACCAATAAAAACCTCAACACTTTCTGCAAAAAACGAGCCCCTGCACAAGACGATCGGCAGAAAAATAAAAAACATATGGCGTTCAGAAAACCAATCCAGCACAATCTGCCTTCCAAAAACCATATGGCATTCCTTTCCTTTTGCGCCCTGCCGTGTGCCCGTACAGCAGTTTACGACCACATGTGGGGTGTTTATGTAAACCGCGGAATCAGGGTAATAAATATTAAGTTTTGTTTGGCTGTTAACCCTCAATGTGTTAATGAAAAAAAAATTATAAAATGGAAAATCTGCCCAAAAAGTTAAATTTAGAAATTTCATCTCCATTTTCCTTTAATTCTTGTGGAACTCCTAAAGGGTTAACAAAGTTTGTGAAATCAGTTTTGAGTAACTTGAGGGGTGTAGTTTCTACAATGGGGTCATTTATGGGGGTTTCCACTATGTAGGCCCCACAAAGTGACTTCAGACCTGAACTGGTCCTTAAAAAGTGGGTTTTGGAAATTTTCTTAAAAATTGTGAGAATTGCTACTAAACTTCTAAGCCTTCTAACGACCTAAAAAAATAAAATGACATTTCCAAAATGATGCCAACATAAAGTAGACATTTAGGGAATGTTAAGTAATAAATATTTTATTAGGTATGACTTTCTGTTTTAGAAGCAGAGAAATAGAAATTTGGAAAATTGTGATTTTTTTCAAAATTTTTGGTAAATTTGGGATTTTTTCATAAATAAAGGTGAAATATATTGACTCAAATATATGACTATCATGAAGTACACTGGTCACGAGAAAACAATCTCAGAATGGCGTGGATAAGTAAAAGTGTTCCAAAGCTATTACCACATAAAGTGACGCATGTCAGATTTGTAAATTTTGACCTGGACACTGGGGCATCAATGACCCTTGGTCATGAAAGAGTTAACCACGGTAGAGTTTTTTTTTCAGGCTCTGGGTACCCTGTATGATGAACCAGACAGGGCCCTGGTAGCTGAAACCGTGCTAAAAGCATTGGTTCAAGGCAACCTCTCTGCGGAGGAGTATTGCACCCTAATTTAGAAGGTGGTTTGTTCCCTCAGGGTGGAATGAGCCAGTTCTTAAGTGTCAATTCAGGTCAGGCCTATCTGCTAATCTAAAAGACCTACTAGTGAGTTATAAGCTCCCTGACACTCTTGAGGAGACTATGACCCTAGCAGTCCGACTCGACCGATGTGTGAGAGAAAGACGATAGGAACGACAGTTCTCTTCTCAGGTACTGGTCCAGTCTGAGGTTTGTACCAGGAGTGGTGTTGAGGTCTCCTCTGAAGAACCTATGCAAATTGGCATGACCAGAGTGGATCAGCGCCGCAGACGTGGGATCTGTTTCTACTGCGGAGATCCTGACTATTGGATCCATCGGTGTCCAAAGAGGATCCTTTCTGATAAGGCTTCCAAGACAAGACCACCAAGGGACCAGGTACTCCCTTTTATTACTAAGAGTAAGCTTTTAGTTCCTATAACCATTTCTCTGGGTTCTAATAAGTGGTCGGGTCAGGCCTTTATAGATTCGAGCTCAGCGGGCAGCTTTATCGACCAGGGGTATGCTACTAGACAGTGTATTCCAATTTTTGTTTTACTTACGCCCATCCATATCATGGCCATCGACTCCACTCCCCTGGTGGGGGGTACTATGAGGTCATGTACCTCAGAGATTTCCATTGCTGTGGGAGTGTGCCACTTAGAGAAATGTTCCCTGTTAGTCCTGGAGAACTTACCAGTCGAGGTGGTATTGGGGATGCCGTGGCTGATGTGTTCTCGTCGTCGTCCCCGGAAGCTCTTCCGCCCCATAGACCTTATGATTGCGCCATAGTCCTGGAGAAGGGGGCAAGGTTTTCTAAGGGGCGTATTTACAATCTTTCCAAACCTGAACGTGAGGCCATGGAAAATTACATTAAGGAGAGTCTCATTAACCACTTCAGCCCCGCTAGGTGAAACCCCCTTCATGACCAGAGCACTTTTTACACTTCGGCACTACACTCCTTTCACCGTTTATCGCTCGGTCATGCAACTTACCACCCAAATGAATTTTACCTCCTTTTCTTCTCACTAATAGAGCTTTCATTTGGTGGTATTTCATTGCTGCTGGCATTTTTACTTTTTTTGTTATTAATCAAAATGTAACGATTTTTTTGCAAAAAAATGACATTTTTCACTTTCAGCTGTAAAATTTTGCAAAAAAAACGACATCCATATATAAATTTTTCGCCAAATTTATTGTTCTACATGTCTTTGATAAAAAAAAAATGTTTGGGCAAAAAAAAAATGGTTTGGGTAAAAGTTATAGCATTTACAAACTATGGTACAAAAATGTGAATTTCCGCTTTTTGAAACAGCTCTGACTTTCTGAGCACCTGTCATGTTTCCTGAGGTTCTACAATGCCCAGACAGTAGAAAAACCCCACAAATGACCCCATTTCGGAAAGTAGACACCCTAAGGTATTCGCTGATGGGCATAGTGAGTTCATAGAACTTTTTATTTTTTGTCACAAGTTAGCGGAAAATGATGATGATTTTATTTTTTTTATTTTTTCTTACAAAGTCTCATATTCCACTAACTTGCGACAAAAAATAAAAAATTCTAGGAACTCGCCATGCCCCTCACGGAATACCTTGGGGTGTCTTCTTTCAAAAATGGGGTCACATGTGGGGTAGTTATACTGCCCTGGCAATTTAGGGGCCCAAATGTGTGAGAAGAACTTTGCAATCAAAATGTGTAAAAAATGACCGGTGAAATCCAAAAGGTGCACTTTGGAATATGCGCCCCTTTGCCCACCTTGGCAGCAAAAAAGTGTCACACATGTGGTATCGCCGTACTCAGGAGAAGTCGGGGAATGTGTTTTGGGGTGTCATTTTACATATACCCATGCTGGGTGAGAAAAATATCTTGGTCAAATGCCAACTTTGTATAAAAAAATGGGAAAAGTTGTCTTTTGCCAAGATATTTCTCTCACCCAGCATGGGTATATGTAAAATGACACCCCAAATCACATTCCCCAACTTCTCCTGAGTACGGCGATACCAGATGTGTGACACTTTTTTGATGCCAAGGTGGGCAAAGGGGCACATATTCCAAAGTGCACCTTTCGGATTTTGCAGGGCATTTTTTACACATTTTGATTGCAAAGTTCTTCTCACACATTTGGGCCCCTAAATTGCCAGGGCAGTATAACTACGCCACAAGTGACCCCATTTTGGAAAGAAGACACCCCAAGGTATTCCGTGAGGGGCATGGCGAGTTCCTAGAATTTTTTATTTTTTGTCACAAGTTAGCGGAAAATGATGATTTTTTTTTTCCTCTTTTTTCCTTACAAAGTCTCATATTCCACTAACTTGCGACAAAAAATAAAAAATTCTAGGAACTCGCCATGCCCCTCACGGAATACCTTGGGGTGTCTTCTTTCCAAAATGGGGTCACTTGTGGCGTAGTTATACTGCCCTGGCAATTTAGGGGCCCAAATGTGTGAGAAGAACTTTGCAATCAAAATCTGTAAAAAATGACCGGTGAAATCCGAAAGGTGCACTTTGGAATATGTGCCCCTTTGCCCACCTTGGCATCAAAAAAGTGTCACACATCTGGTATCGCCGTACTCAGGAGAAGTTGGGGAATGTGATTTGGGGTGTCATTTTACATATACCCATGCTGGGTGAGAGAAATATCTTGGCAAAAGACAACTTTTCCCATTTTTTTATACAAAGTTGGCATTTGACCAAGATATTTTTCTCACCCAGCATGGGTATATGTAAAATGACACCCCAAAACACATTGCCCAACTTCTCCTGAGTACGGCGATACCAGATGTGTCACACTTTTTTGCTGCCAAGGTGGGCAAAGGGGCACATATTCCAAAGTGCACCTTTCGGATTTTGCAGGGCATTTTTTACACATTTTGATTGCAAAGTTCTTCTCACACATTTGGGCCCCTAAATTGCCAGGGCAGTATAACTACCCCACATGTGACCCCATTTTTGAAAGAAGACACCCCAAGGTATTCCGTGAGGGGCATGGCGAGTTCCTAGAATTTTTTATTTTTTGTCGCAAGTTAGTGGAATATGAGACTTTGTAAGGAAAAAAGAAAAAAAAAGAAAAATCATCATTTTCCGCTAAATTGTGACAAAAAATAAAAAATTCTAGCAACTCGCGGTCCCCCCCACGGAATACCTTGGGGTGTCTTCTTTCCAAAATGGGGTCACTTGTGGCGTAGTTATACTGCCCTGGCAATTTAGGGGCCCAAATGTGTAAGAAGTACCTTGCAATCAAAATGTGTAAAAAATGGCCTGCGAAATCCGAAAGGTGCCCCTTTGCCCACCTTGGCTGCAAAAAAGTGTCACACACGTGGTATCGCCGTACTCAGGAGAAGTTGGGTAATGTGTTTTGGGGTGTCATTTTACATATACCCATGCTGGGTGAGAGAAATATCTTGGCAAAAGACAACTTTTCCCATTTTTTTATACAAAGTTGGCATTTGACCAAGATATTTTTCTCACCCAGCATGGGTATATGTAAAATGACACCCCAAAACACATTCCCCAACTTCTCCTGAGTACGGCGATACCACATATGTGACACTTTTTTGAAGCCTAGATGCGCAAAGGGGCCCAAATTCCTTTTAGGAGGGCATTTTTAGACATTTGAATCCCAGACTTCTTCTCACACTTTCGGGCCCCTAAAAAGCCAGGGCAGTATAAATACCCCACATGTGACCCCACTTTGGAAAGAAGACACCCCAAGGTATTCAATGAGGGGCCTGGCGAGTTCCTAGAATTTTTTTTTTTTTGCATAAGTTAGCGGATATTGATTTTTTTTTTGTTTTTTTCTCACAAAGTCTCACTTTCCGCTAACTTAGGACAAAAATTTCAATCTTTCATGGACTCAATATGCCCCTCACGGAATACCTTGGGGTGTCTTCTTTCCGAAATGGGGTCACATGTGGGGTATTTATACTGCCCTGGCTTTTTAGGGGCCCTAAAGCGTGAGAAGTCTGGAATATAAATGTCTAAAAATGTTTACGCATTTGGATTCCGTGAGGGGTATGGTGCGTCCATGTGAGATTTTATTTTTTGACACAAGTTAGTGGAATATGAGAGTTTGTAAGAAAAAACAAAAACAAACAAAAAATTTCCGCTAACTTGTGCCAAAAAAAATGTCTGAATGGAGCCTTACCAGGGGGGGGGTGATCAATGACAGGGGGGTGATCAATGACAGGGGGGTGATCACCCATATAGACTCCCTGATCACCCCCCTGTCATTGATCACCCCCCCTGTAAGGCTCCATTCAGACATCCGCATGATTTTTTACGGATCCATGGATACATGGATCGGATCCACAGAACGCATGCGGACGTCTGAATGGAGCCTTACAGGGGGGTTATCAATGACAGGGGGTGATCAGGGTGATCACCCCCCTGTCACTGATCACCCCCCCTGTAAGGCTCCATTCAGACATCCGCATGATTTTTTACGGATCCATGGATACATGGATCGGATCCACAGAACGCATGCGGACGTCTGAATGGAGCCTTACAGGGGGGTTATCAATGACAGGGGGTGATCAGGGTAATCAGGGTGATCACCCCCCTGTCACTGATCACCCCCCCTGTAAGGCTCCATTCAGACGTCCGCATGATTTTTACGGATCCATGGATACGATCCGTAAAAATCATGCGGACGTCTAAATGGAGCCTTACAGGGGGGTGATCAATGACAGGGGGTGATCAGGGAGTGTATATGGGTGATCACCCGCCTGTCATTGATCACCCCCCTGTAAGGCTCCATTCAGACGTCCGTATGCTTTTTGCGGATCCGATCCATGGATCCGTAAAAATCATACGGACGTCTGAACGGAGCCTGACAGGGGGGTGATCAATGACAGGGCGGTGATCAATGACAGGGGGGTGATCAGGGAGTTTATATGGGGTGATCATGGGTTTATAAGGGGTTAATAAGTGACGGGGGGTGTAGTGTAGTGTGGTGTTTGGTGGGACTGTACTGACCTACCTGAGTCCTCTGGTGGTCGATCCTAACAAAAGGGACCACCAGAGGACCAGGTAGGAGGTATATTAGACGCTGTTATGAAAACAGCGTCTAATATACCTGTTAGGGGTTAAAAAATTCGGATCTCCAGCCTGCCAGCGAACGATCGCCGCTGGCAGGCTGGAGATCCACTCGCTTACCTTCCGTTCCTGTGAGCGCGCGCGCGTTCACAGGAAATCTCGCGTCTCGCGAGAAGACGCGTATATGCGTCCAGGAGGAGTAAAGCAACCACCTCCCGGACGCATATCTGCGTACAGCGGTCGGGAGGTGGTTAAGGGGCACATTAGACCTTCGGTTTTTCTTTGTTAAGGCTACTTTCACACTGGCGTTTCTGGGTCCGCTTGTGAGATCCGTTTCAGAGCTCTCACAAGCGGTCCAAAACGGATCAGTTTAGCCCCAATGCATTCTGAATGGATAAGGATCCGTTCAGAATGCATCAGTTTGCCTCCGTTCAGCCTCCATTCCGCTCTGGAGACGGACACCAAACGGATCCGTTGTGACTTACAATGTAAGTCAATGGGGACGGATCCGTTTTCACTGACACAATATGGTGCAAATGAAAACGGATCCGCCTCACATTGACTTTCAGTGTAAGTCAAAACGGATCAGTTTGCATTATCATGAACAAAAAAAAAATATATCAAAAATTTCGGACAAGAATAGGCAGTTCTACGGGGGATGCTGGATCCGCAATAGACTACGGGCGTGTGAATGGATTCTTACTCCCTTGCTGTTCTCCCAGTTCCATTCTGTGCATATTGGATTGCTATTTGTTTTGGCCTTGACTTGCCATTGACCACTCTCTGCCTCGTTATTTGGTACTTCTGGTTCTGACTTTGGTTTGGCTATTCTGACTACCCTTTGTCTTCAGATTTGGTACTGTCTTGTCCACCCGGTTTCAATCCATTCCTGTACAATCACATTTTTTTTGTTTTCTCATCTGTGTGTGTGTGTGTTTGTCTTGGACTTAGCAGTACAGGGAACGTCGACCAGTTGCAGACTTGAGGATTGGGGCTTGCACTGCAAGTAGGCAGGGATAGCAGGCTGGGTTCCAGTCAGGGCTCGCTGTCTGTCAGTTTTTCCCTGCCTATTATGCTGGCACTTCCTGGTTTGTTCAGGTAACTTTTCAATAGTCATTGCATTATCATCACAAGAAGAATTACAATGACAGTATGGATAACGCAGGATCCACTTTTCACAATAGATGATATCACAACTTATCTTCTCCCTTCTGACTTTCGCACATGTCACAGATTCCTAGAAACTATCTCATAGAAGTCATTGCATCTCCTCCTGTCTATTGTATCCATGGCCAATGTAACTGCTCTAAAAAAACATGATGTCTTGATATTTTATTTTAGAATTCCAAAAGAAAAAGCGAGACATGGATCCCATATCCTCGTGCTTCTGCATTGATCTGTTGCTTCTCAGCACAATTCACATTACTTCCCATCATAATTAATTGTGTAGTAATGCCATAATCTATATACGAGGCTGTTTGTGTACAGTTTGATCAAAATGCATAAGTCTACTCACCACATCAAGGTTGCTTCTTTCAAGTGGCTAAGTACTCTAACTCAGTGGAGCACTACACGGTGACCACCACCGCCCCTAACACAACACCCAGAGGTGGCGTGACCCAGCACTCCTACAGCACCCCTGCTTTCAAACTAAAGCTGGCCATACACATAAGTCTTTTACTGACTGAAACCCACCGAGAACAGCAGGTTCTGCGGACACTCTAATGTGTGTGGGGAGCTCCTGACTTCCCCCAACAGATGATGTCCGTGGAAACAAGGATCGAGTAAAATTTATATTTTCACTTGATCTTTTTGTTCTCCTGGGAGATGCGACACTGCCAGAAGAAGCTTTCTCTGCTCTTAATAGAATACACATGTCAGGAGAGATAGCTGTTGGTTGAGCGATTGTTTTCCACGCCATAAATGTGAAGTTATTTTATGATAAATCAGACTCAGAATCTTTTTGGCCCTAAGTGTTTTGCATGCCTAAACACTTGTATTTTTTTTTCCAGCTTCCCACTACATCATATGCAATATTAAAAGGTGTCATTAGAAAGTAGAACTTGTCCCTAAAAAAAAGCCCTCATATGGCTATGTGAATGAAAAAAAAAAAAAAAAAAGTGATGGCCCTGGGAAGGCAGGGAGTGAAAAACAAAAGCGCTAAAAAGGAAAATCGCTGTGTCAGGAAGGGGTAAAAGGTACAACATCATCTACAGAACTCCCATAGTTCAAATAGGCAGACTAGCCACTGCAACAGGGTTAATGGTAATGCCACAGGTTAAGGGAAAGGGAAAACACCAAATACACACCACAACGAATAGACAACAATCTATTCCTCAAAATCTAAGGAAGAGGGATGGTGACCTCCTAGTAATACCTAGGCCTTTCCCTAACTCCTGCCAGTGTGAGTAGATCCTGATGTTGGAAATACTCATACACCGGATACCTAAAGCCCTGCTAAAACTGACAAGCTCTAGGCTAGGTGGCTGTCACGGATGATGTTGCAGGAGAAGGAAATGAGATGAGAAAGTGAAACCAAAACAAAGAACATCATGCAATAGGTAGAGAAGGATGTCTGTCAGACCTTCTCATAGAAGTGGCGGTGACAGTAGCAGGAGATGAGACAGCTGGTTCCTTCCAGAATGAAGGAACCTGCGTCTCCCTGAGGCCTAGAAACAACACACACCAGATAATAAGAAAAAAACTGCGAAGGCAACAAGTACTTAGCTTAGAGACGTATGGAGAAGCAGGAGATCCAAGACAAACCAGCACTAGCAACTCCAAGCAGAAACTATTATGCTCAGTAGTGTTAGGCGGATCTAAATAGCGCCTCATCACTGATAACGAGCGGCACCTGAGGAGAGGTGAGATCCTGCCAAACAACAACATACATAGAGGAAAACAGAGAGATCTGTCAGATAGCCTCACGTGCAGCAAGTCTATCTGATCTTCTCACCTCTCTCACAGGAGGGACCGTGACAGGTAAACCATAGCAGCCGTGCTTTATACAAAGTTTCCTAGTCACAGTTATCAGATAAATAACTCATCTTAGTTTGTTCTAGTGTGTAATAATCACATCAGAAACGCGAAATTCCCATGAAACAACAGCGGCAATAAGAATGTAACAAACACTCATGATTTCCATACATCAACTACCCTTTTTCTAAACCTACCCCACGCACATAGTTTATCAAATTTATTTAGTTTATTGTGGTGTCCTTGCAATAGTCTGACACGTCTCCTCTGACAGACAGCCGCAGGGAAGCTGGTAATTTCTTTGGTGCAGACACTCCGCTTTATTGGCTCATTAAACATCACTAGAAAGAAACTCATACAGCCTGTTTAAGTGTTTCCATATACACCCAGCATGAAAGTCTCCTACAATGTTCAAAAGACGACATTCAAAGCGGATCACAGCAGGTTCCCAAACAGACTTAAAAATGTAGCAAAGTCTAATGTCTTCCTACTTTCACATCTCAATTTAAATCTCTTTATTGCCATACAGCAATTTATGCCCAATGTAATAACAAACTTTTAGTATTTTGGTACGTTGTTTTGAAACACCAAAGCAAAGGTATACCAGTTTGTATATATATTAAACTAGTACTTGCCTCACGTAGTTCAGGTGCCATAGTTATCCTGCAGACCTCCTATTCCTTTTGGTGCTTTGTCTTCTTTCAGCTAATTGAGAAAGATTTTATTGTTCCAGGAACGTTTTCCTCTGACCAGCAAGACTTTACCAAAGGCTGTAGCTGCACGAAATTCCGCCAACACTCACATTTGCGATGACTGTTAGTTAAAACTGAAAAGCAAAACGTACCACAAGTATCCTAGGAAAACTTAAGAAGGTTCGTTGTAAAAATCAACATCAACAGCACTGGGCCTCAGATGTGCACACCCCCAGGAAGTCACGCGGGGTAAGGGAATCTGACGAGTTAAGGTTTTCTGACAGAACACCGGTCAAAAGGCATGGAGGTGTGATTAAGTGGAGAAGGCCAGAATTAGGAAGCAACGGGGGCATCATTGAAGCAGTGCTCGGATGGCATAAGCCCGCCTCCGAGTGCTCGAGTACCTCATTTGCATATTTTTTAAAGTTTATTTTATTCAACACCGGACCGCTGACATGAGAAAGAAAGGTATGGCTTTTGTCAGCGTCATCCGCCCTACCAGGCTATATGCCTGGTAGGGTAGGCTTGATCCGGGTGACAGAGCCTCTTTAATTGCTTTCAGGATCATTTCTTTCTGTCAGCAAATGGAAACATTCCTAAATTCCACCTCTACTTTTTTTTCCTCATATGCTAGTCAATTAGTTTCTTTAATTGCTTGAGCATCATTGATAATCTCGTTAGTGTATTCCTGGTACTCTGGGTCTTCCACTGCACAGCTTCTTTGTCTTGATGCTAGTTGTGTCATTTGGTTTGCCACCTAGATCTGATCACCTTTGACTTTGGGGTCTGGTTGCACCCCCTGGTTGTGGAGTCCAGTGTATCTTCTGGCATCTGTTCTCAACTTCTACAGCAGATAATACCCAGACTCTTACGACCTGACAGTGGAGACACAAGTATAGCAGCCCCTGTCTGCTTCAGGTGTGGTTTTTACCATGCCATCCAAGGTCATAAATATCTTCCCCAATATTAATTTCCAAAAGCAACAATTGGCAGGTCATTCTGGAGAAACATTGTGACACCAGGAGACAAAATGTAATAACATCCGTCAACAATAATAAAAAAAATCATCTCTTTGTTGTATCTGACCACGTGCTTGTCGATATGAACACCCGTTATTATTTCCAAGTCTGTAAATCCTCGGTTATATGCCAAGTATTATTTTTCAGATCTGTGATGTTTATTCAGAAACTGTAAACATATCTCTGCACTGCATGGAAGTTGGCATGCAAATCCCTAAATACGATTAAAGATAAAGGCTTGCATTACCTGTTGTCATCTCGTGTACTTAAATCATTGGGCTGGAAGAATAAAGTTCCATGACTCCTACCATCATAATAACTTAATAATTTTTTATTTTGTTTCAAAACCCATTTTTATTTTGACTGCAAGGAAGCGTGCGTGACTTGAAGTGACACTGAGCCGTGTGCATCTGCTGCCTCTTTGCACTGAGCATTAATCTTCTGAGCAGATGGCAACTCTGATCACTTATAGGCTTAAAAAAAATCCCAAAAAGTTAAATCTGTTTTAAAGTGGCTCAAAGAGGAAAGAATAAAACACCTGCTAACTTGTCGACTGTTCTCAGGCCTATAATTATTTCTCTGTGTTAATGTCACATTAATGCAGATTACAGGGGATTAGGTGAACAGAAATCCTGTTACTTTATAAAGTACCTGGTTCAACTTCAGAGAATGCTGAAGACAATGTACAGGTCAAAAATATTTTGTAATACATGAATTTAATCCATACTTTGCAATTCTTGTAGAGTTATTTACATCAATATTTAATCACACCCCAGACCAGACCATAAAATTAATTCAGACCTACAAATCAGACAAAAAAAATGCAATTGTGTACTTAACATTATTGGGCCTCTGTACTTCTGAGTGCGTCCACACACATTGTCGCATCAGGACTTTCTTTTGTGCCGGGACACATCAGCAGTGATGCATTGGAGGAGACACGGCCCAACTCCATTGTATCAATAGTGGCAAGTGTGCCCCCAGTAGGGCTCTGATTCTGATTTCCCCTATGCCACACACATTAGAGTACATGTTTGTGTACATACATGTTTGTATGTATGCACCCGAGTATGGCCAGGAGGTGATTCCGTGACAGTGACCTACAGGCCGCAAGGACCCACGCCATGCTATCTAAAACATGTGCAACCCCTGCGAGAAGTTCCTCAGTTAGCTGGATAGGCTGTGGCAGGGTGTTGCCTCCCAGAGACTCACAGTGGTGCGCACACTATATGGGTGGAAGCTGGCAGCTATCATTAGTGCAGTTTGACACTCTGGGAGACTAAAAGTGTTGCTCACTGTCCTATGGGCCCCAGACCACTTCAACTATCAAGTACAACATTCTACCAAGAATGAAGCATTTTGTACCACTTTTGTGAAGGGAACTGTAACCGTCAAGCTTGCCGTGTCTCTTTGACATACACACACACACAAAGCCAAGAGATAAAGCATTTTAAAAGCACATGGCAGTCAGCCATGGTTATTTTTGAAAATCTGTTTTTCTGCCGCAAAAAAAATAAGATAAAAGCCTTTTTGCCTATTTGACTGCATGCAGCAGTCAACTACATGGAAGTACAATGCATTTTGATCATCAGAGCAACCTAACTAAGGTGCTGCAAAGGCTAAAGTCAGAACAGTTAAATTATGGTAATCAAATTTCAATGAGCAGTTTTAACATTTGAGCATATTTAATGTACAGAAATGACAGTCTTTGTCATGAATCATATGGAAGCATGAACATGACTTGTACTATAATTTGTAACAATTTGGAATGTAATCGCAACCAATCTAAATTTACAGTCGGAAAATACATCAATGCTGACGTGTCATCTCTTAAGTAACAAAGTGAACTACAAAAGGCTGCCACTTCCTGCAAGCTTGCAATGTAAAGAAAAATTCTAACAATTAGGTTACGGCTATATGACGACAGCTCTTGAGGCCAGGATCACAGGGGCATCGCAGTGTAGTGGTGATCCCTGAATCTAAAAAAAATTAAACTCTGCTCGATTTTTCTGCGATTCAGGATCAGGAATCGCTGTTACGGCACATGCGTGACTACCACTGTGACCCAATTCATTTCTATAGGATCACTGCTACAATGTGATGCCCCTGTCATCCTGTTCGTCACCATGTAGTCGTACCCTTATATAGAAGGGTTAGGGCCCCTCCCACTAAAGAGCACTATTCTTAAACAATGCCTTCATTCTACATTTGGTGTGTTCTGCTGTGCAGGACATTTTTCGTATTAAGTGTTCTCGCATGGCAAGACCACTTACTGTTATCTCACATATATATTCTTATTATAGTCAAATTTGCCACCCTAACTCCTCCCACAGTTTTTACACTACATAGACAGAAATATACCGAACTGTGCGGATTGTTCCCGATTGTTGTGCTATTACTTTGTGGAACGTTTCGCCGAATGGTTCATAAAATATCTGCGTTTTTGTGGCGAAATTGGTCCCATAGGAATGAATGGCGGAATGTTCAAAACTAGAGTGGGAGCTGACAAAAGCTAGAGTGGGAGCTGAAAAATCAGGACATGATTTCTAAACTGCCACCACTCACTCATTTTCAAGCCCACCTACACAAATCTTATATCAAAACGTTCAGCTATCCCTGCTGCCACTAGAAATGTCCACGGCTAAGCCATAGTCCTGATTTGTTTGCTAGTCACGCCGCCCGTTGACATTCATTGAAACTCCACTCTAGCCACCTCAAATTTGAAGGTCAATTTCTAAACTGCGACTGTGCCTTCCTTTTTAATATTTCAGAGACATACTATGCATCAATGTAGGTCTGGATCTTGTGATTCTCACAATAAAAATCTCTATGCTGTAGGATTTATAATTTTTAAGCTACAACCGTTTGAAGATGGCAACCGCCAGTGAAGTGCCCTCTCTTTACTGCTGGGACTGGGGGGTGCTTTCTATTGCTGTGTCTGTACAGAAGTCTGATGGGCTCTTGTCTCTATAGGAACACAGGTGGGTGGAGATGTCATGTGACTACTACTCTGAAGATGCTTGCTGCAATGCATGCTGGGATATTTACTTTCACTTTACAGCTGCTCCGCCCACACAGCCCGTCTGAGGAAGCTCCTCAAGGGAACATGTCATGGTGAACAGATTAGAAAAATTACATATAGCGAGCACATATAGCACGGTATAAATACTTCATAGTTTGGGCTATTGTCCGGGGCACTTTGGATTTTTGATACTTAGGGTGGCCAACCCCTTAAGGCTACTTTCACACTTGCGTTCGGAGCGGATCCGTCTGGTATTTGTACAGACGGATCCGCTCCTATAATGCAAACGATGGTATCCGTTCAGACGGAACCGTTTGCATTATAGTTCACATAAAAAAGTCTAAGTACAATTTGTATTCAGACGGATCCGTCCAGACTTTACATTGAAAGTCAATAGGGGGCGGATCCGTTTGAAAAATGCACCATATTGTGTCACCTTCGAACGGATCCGCCCCCATTGACTTCCATTGTAACTCTGGACGGATCCGTTTGCCTCCACACGGTCAGGCGGACACCCGAACGCTGCAATCAGCGTTCGGGTGTCCGCCTGCTGAGCGGAGGACAGACGGTGCTAGACTGCTGCATTCTGAGCGGATCTGCATCCACTCAGAATGCATTAGGGCTGGACGGATCCGTTCGGGGCCGCTTGTGAGAGCCTTCAAACGGAACTCACAAGCGGAGCCCCAAACACTAATGTGAAAGTAGCCTTAAAAGTTTGGCAATAAGTTTTATACAGTAGAGAGTATTTGAGGTGTTTCAACTAGCTACATTTACGAAAAGAAATTAGAGGTGTGTAAATATTATCATGCCAGCTAAAGGAATGAGATCTAAAGCTGCAAAGATATGCTGGACTAAACTGGACCTTTCATACCCACGCTTTCGGGATCCAGAGCCCCACAGCAGCATAGTGGAAATGGAGGTTTGTGACATTCAGGATCCGGAGCCCCACTGCAGCATAGTGGAAATGGAGGTTTGTGACATTTGGGATCCGGAGCCCCACAGCAGCATAGTGGAAATGGAGGTTTGTGACAGTAAATGTGCCCAGGAGGTACATAGTGATGTGGTGTCACACGCTTAGAGCCTTCATAAACGGGGCATGAACGATGCCAGGAAGCAGTGGTTGTGAACACTGATTATCATCAAACAGATAGCACACCTTCACCTCCATTCTACGTCAAGATGCTGAGACCCTCCAAATGCATGTGGTCATACCTTCATCTGCTAGGCTTGATAGTGCTGCTAATGTTATTATAAATGTATGTTTTAATGTAACTGTAAAGCACTTTGGGCAACAACATTGCAATTAAATGTGCTATATAAATAAAAAAAGTTGAAATGCATTTCTCACTCTATTAAGCTTGCCATGTGCACTTTTTAAATTTGATCAATTGGTTGGAGTAATGTTTACTATCTTTACCCACTCCAAACACTGCACACAGTTACTCAGCCCACTCCATAAAGTTGCTCTGCCCAGTCCAGCCTTTCCACAGTTAGGCTGAGTTCACACGGGCGAGATTTCCGCGCGGGTGCAATGCAGTAGGTGAACGCATTGCACCTGCACTGAATCCTGACCCATTCATTTCAATGGGGCTGTGCACATGAGCATTTTTTTTCATGCATCACTTCTGCAATGCTTTAAAATCGCAGCATGCTCTATATTCTGCGTTTTTCACGCAGCCCTGGCTCCATAGAAGTGAATGGGGCTGCGATAATAACGCATTGCATCTGCAAGCAAGTGCGGATGCAATGCGTTTTTCACTGATGGTTGCTAGGAGATGTTGTTTGTAAACCTTCAGTTTTTTATCACGCGCGTGAAAAAAGCATCAAAACGCATTGCACCCGCGCGGAAAAAACTGAACAACTAAACGCAATTGCAGCCAAAACTGACTGAACTTGCTTGCAAAATGGTGCGAGTTTAACTGAACGCACCCTGAACGCATCCGGACCAAATCTGTCACGCTCGTGTGAACTCAGCCTTACTCCAGCTACTCCAACCAGGGGCGGATTAAGTGCATGATAGGCCCGGGGCTGTCCACCCAACTTGGCCCCCCCCCCCTCCATTTTAGTTTAGTTTTTTTTAGTTTTTTTGTATGAAGAAGCTGCGGTGCTTTATGAGCGCCACAGTCTCTTCTGAGGCCATATGACATCTTCAGACAAAAAAGAAATACCCCAAATTGGGTCCTAAACTGAAAAATTTGGTCGTCAAATTTAAAATACATATAATTGTAATAAAAAAGACATGGAGGAGAATACAGCACCACATACCTGTTACATCCAGTGACATCTCCTGTCATGTAGACCTTCTATTTCCTCTTCTCCTCCATTTGACCCAGACCACCATGGCAAATTCTTTTAGCTGCATCTCGTCTCTACAGTTTGTAAACCAGACACGTTAGATTTCTAAATTTTTCCATCAACCTCCTCATCCTGGTGTCCCCACAGTGTCATCCTGCCACCCCCAATACTGTGCCAGTTGTGCTCCCCAATGCCCCAGGAACTATACTGCTGAAAAAATAGTGACCCTGATAGATATAATTGGGGTAATTTATCAAACTGGTGTAAAGTAGAACTGGATTACCAAAAGAGCTGTCAAATATGAAAGGTGGAATCTGATTGGCTGCTATGGGCAACTAAGCCAGTTTTGCATTACACCAGTTTGATAATATACCCCAAATGTTCCTATAGTGTCCACAGCAGCTATAATGTCCCCTAGAGACCCCCAGTAATAATACCACCCTCTATTGTGCTCCAGGCAATAATCCCTGTATAGTGTCCCCCAGAAATAATAGAATTGCCCCTATAGTGCCTCCCCAATAGCAACACCCCCATATAGTAATTTCCACCACACTGCCCCCACATAGTAATCCCCCATAGTAATTTGCCCCCACACAGTAATTTCCCCCAAACTGCCCCCATATAGTAGTTTGCCCCCACACAATAATTTGCCCCACACTGCCCCCATATAGTAGTTTGCCCCCACACAGTAATTTGCCCCACACTGCCCCTACATAGTAATTTGCCCCACACTGCCCCCACATAGTAATTTGCCCCATACTGCCCCCACATAGTAATTTCCTCCACACTGCCCCCACATAGTAATTTCCTCCACACTGCCCCCACATAGTAATTTCCTCCACACTGCCCCCACATAGTAATTTCCTCCACACTGCCCCCACATAGTAATTTCCTCCACACTGCCCCACATAGTAATTTCCACCACACTGCCCCCACATAGTATTTTGCCCCCACATAGCAATTTTCCCACATAGCAATTACCCCACACTGTCCCCACATAGAAATTACCCCACACAGAAATTACCCTACACTGTCCCCATATTGCAATTTCCCCCACATAGTAATTTGCCCCCACACTGCCCCATATAGTAATTTGTCCCCACATAGCAATTTCCCCACACTGCCCCCACATAGCAATTTGCCCCACACTGCCCCTACATAGTAATTTGCCCCACACTGCCCCCACATAGTAATTTGCCCCATACTGCCCCCACATAGTAATTTCCTCCACACTGCCCCCACATAGTAATTTCCTCCACACTGCCCCCACATAGTAATTTCCTCCACACTGCCCCCACATAGTAATTTCCTCCACACTGCCCCCACATAGTAATTTCCTCCACACTGCCCCCACATAGTAATTTCCACCACACTGCCCCCACATAGTATTTTGCCCCCACATAGCAATTTTCCCACATAGCAATTACCCCACACTGTCCCCACATAGAAATTACCCCACACAGAAATTACCCTACACTGTCCCCATATTGCAATTTCCCCCACATAGTAATTTGCCCCCACACTGCCCCATATAGTAATTTGTCCCCACATAGCAATTTCCCCACACTGCCCCCACATAGCAATTTGCCCCACACTGCCCCTACATAGTAATTTGCCCCACACTGCCCCCACATAGTAATTTGCCCCATACTGCCCCCACATAGTAATTTCCTCCACACTGCCCCCACATAGTAATTTCCTCCACACTGCCCCCACATAGTAATTTCCTCCACACTGCCCCCACATAGTAATTTCCTCCACACTGCCCCCACATAGTAATTTCCTCCACACTGCCCCCACATAGTAATTTCCACCACACTGCCCCCACATAGTATTTTGCCCCCACATAGCAATTTTCCCACATAGCAATTACCCCACACTGTCCCCACATAGAAATTACCCCACACAGCAATTACCCTACACTGTCCCCATATTGCAATTTCCCCCACATAGTAATTTGCCCCCACACTGCCCCATATAGTAATTTGTCCCCACATAGCAATTTCCCCACACTGCCCCCACATAGCAATTTGCCCCCACACTGCCCAATCTAGTAATTTGCCCCCACACTGCCCCATCTAGTAATTTGCCCCCACATAGTAGTCCCTCTCATAATAATTTGCCCCCACACAGTATTCCCTCTCATAATAATTTGCCCCCACACAATAGTTTTCCCCACACTGCCCCCACATAGTAATTTGCCCCCACATAGTAATTTGCCCCCACATAGCAATTACCCTACACTGTCCCCACATAGAAATTACCCCACACTGTCCCCACATAGAAATTACCCCACACTGTCCCCACATGCCAATTTCTCCCACACTGCCCCCACACAATAGTTTCCCCCACATAGTAATTTGCCCCCACATAGTCCCCACATAGCAATTACCCCCACACTGCCCCCAGATAGAAATTTGCCCCCACATAGTAGTCCCTCCCATAATAATTTGCCCCCCCACAGCAATTTTCCCCCACACAATAGTTTCCCCCACACTGCCCCATCTAGTAATTTGCCCCCACATAGTAGTCCCTCTCATAATAATTTGCCCCCACATAGTAATTTGCCCCCACATAGTATTCCCTCATAATAATTTGACCCCACACTGCCCCATCTAGTAATTTGCCCCCACATAGTATTCCCTCCCATAATAATTTGGCCCCATACAGCCCCCACATTCCCCCCCATGTAATCGATTTATCTTCCCTAATAGGTCCTCCTGTGTCCCCCCCAAGTAGGCAAATGAAATAAAAAAAAAAAAAAATGAACAAAAAATGAAAAAATAAATACTCACCTATGTCCAGGGCCAGGCGCTTGCTCGCAGAGGAAGGAAGGCGGGCGGGATGAGTCAGGCGGGTCACAGTGCTGCGTCCCGGCACAGGCGCGCGATGACGTCATCACGCACGCCTGCGCAGGGATTTCACTACCGCATAGGCCTCAGGCCTACAAGGCCTGAGGCCTATGCGCTGAATGCCGGTGATCGGCGACGGGACAGGGAGCTATGCGCTCCCGTGCCCCGCCGCAGTATGTGGGCGTTCGGGTCAGCGTTGGGCCCCCCAGCGGTGCTGGGCCCGGGGCTGCCGACCCGAACGTCCCTATTGTAATCCGCCACTGACTCCAACCACACAACAGTTACTCAAGCCACTCAACCCAGTTACTCCGCCCACTCCAGTTGTAGACTACTGGTGGAGGTAAGAAAACTTCACACAATTTCCCCATAAATTCTAGCTTTTCTAGTTATAAATACAATGCACAATATATCCAGTCCGTTAATTGCAATGGTTTGTCGCTGCGTGTCTCAGACGTGATGTTGGTTCAGTTCACAAGGAGTAAAATGCAAAATATATGAGGCTGCGCGTTTTCTTTAGCACAACTTATCACAGGTATTATCACTCTCCCACAGTGTAATCGAGTCTCACAGACGTCTTCTATTTTAAAACATCCTATGAAACATCAGAAAAGGTGCACTGATGGTGAAGCACCGTTTATACAATCCCCGCTGTGAAGGAGGCAATGTGAAGTTGAGGTTAAAGGGCCTGTGGGGAGGATTTTGGATGTACGCCCCTGACAAAGCTAAAGGAGCGAAACCCGGGTCGGGCTGTGAGAGGATGCAGGAGTTTTATATATTTTATGCCTGTTTTATAGGACCTTTGTGGGTATAATAAATCTATTTATATCTACTGTGACTTGTACTTCACTATGGGGAGTAATTTCTGATATCCGTAGGATTACGATAACATCGAAGACAGGAACAGAAAAACGAAGTAGATCTATATTCACCTGATGTGCCTACATTCCGTCTGTGCTTGTGAGTATACTTGCAAAGTTACAGTGGGGATTGTATAAACTGTGCTTCACCATCAGTGCACCTTTTCTGATGTTTCATAGGATGTTTTAAAATAGAAGACGTCTGTGAGACTCGATTCCACTGTGGGAGAGGGAGAGTGATAATACCTGTGATAAGTTGTGCTGAAGAAAACGCGCGGCCTCATATACAGTACAGACCAAAAGTTTGAACACACCTTCTCATTCAAAGAGTTTTCTTTATTTTCATGACTATGAAAATTGTAGATTCACACTGAAGGCATCAAAACTATGAATTAACACATGTGGAATTATATACATAACAAAAAAGTGTGAAACAACTGAAAATATGTCATATTCTAGGTTCTTCAAAGTAGCCACCTTTTGCTTTGATTACTGCTTTGCACACTCTTGGCATTCTCTTGATGAGCTTCAAGAGGTAGTCACCTGAAATGCTTTTCACTTCACAGGTGTGCCCTGTCAGGTTTAATAAGTGGGATTTCTTGCCTTTTAAATGGGGTTGGGACTAGGGTTGTTGCGGGTATCGAAATTTCGATACCCAATCGATACTTTTGTCCCGGTATCGATACGATACCGGGATTTCAGTTTTTTCGATACTGGCCTGCGCTTCTGCGCAGTCTAGTATCTCTGAACATGAGCGTGCTGCTATCGGCGCGCTCATGTTCTCTCAGCAGCACGGGGAGAAGGAAGCTGTCCTCCCTTTTCCCCCTGTGCTGCTGACGCTGCCACCAATGAGAAGAGAGGGGCGGAGGAGGGGCGGGCGCACTGCGCCACCAATGAGAAGAGAGGGGCGGAGGAGGGGCGGGCGCACTGCGCCACCAATGATAGGACTATTCCCACACAGAGCGGCGCCCAGCGATGTCTCAGCACTCACCATTAGTCCTGGGCGCCGCTCCGTTCGCCCGCAGTGCCCCATTACTGTCTCCTCTCCTGCTCCACATGCTGCTGATTACTATCTGAGCGATGGGAGGAGACATCAGCTTCACTAGTGGGCGTTCCTTCTCCCTGCGCTGCGATTGGACAGCGCTACAGCGCAGGGAGAAGGAACGCCCACTAGTGAAGCTGATGTCTCCTCCCATCGCTCTGATAGTAATCAGCATGTGGAGCAGGAGAGGAGACAGTAATGGGGCACTGCGGGCGAACGGAGCGGCGCCCAGGACTAATCGTGAGTGCTGAGACATCGCTGGGCGCCGCTCTGTGTAGCCTAATAGTGAAAGTCTGGAGTCCCATATAAAGTAGTCAGTCTTTAACACATAATACAGGAGGCAGGTGCCGGCAGCAGAATCGCATTGCCGGCACCCTGCCCCTGACAGGGAGCTGCGATCAGCGGCAGTTAACCCCTCAGGTGCGGCACCTAAGGGGTTAACTGCCGCTGATCTGCCAGTACCCGCCTCCTGTATAAAGGGGTAATTATCATTGGTGGTGCAGTGTGCCCCCCCCCTCAACCCCCCATCCCATTAAAATCATTGGTGGCACAGTGCGCCGGCCCCTCTCAACCCCCCAGTATTAAAATCATTGGTGGCAGTGGCCACAGGGACCTCTCCCCTCCCCCTCATTGGTGGTGCAGTGGCAGCTTCTGATCGGAGCCCCAGCTGTGTAAGCCTGGGGCTCCGATCGGTTACCATGGCAGCCAGGACGCTACAGAAGCCCTGGTTGCCATGGTAACATCCCTGATGCTGTGTGCACAAAGCACAGAGCAGCAGGGACAGTGTGAAGTCCTACTCACCCTGATAGAGCTCTATCAGGCTGAATAGGACAAGGGATGAAAGATCCCAGGTTCTAGCCCCTAAGGGGGGAAATAGTTATTAAATAAAAAGTGTAAAAAAAAATATAAAAGTAAAAAAAAAAACCACCAAAATATGAAGTATAAATCACCCCCTTTTCCCAATTTCACATATAAAATATATAAATAAACATATTACATATCGCCACGTCAGAAAAGTCCAAACTATTAAAATATAAAAAAAAATCTAGGTGGTGAATGCCGGAACATAAAAAAATAAAAACTGCGCGATTCGCCATTTTTAAAAATGCGGAATGCACGTGGCTTTTTTGGTTTATTTTTTTCGCGTGGTATTGAGTATCGCAATACTTTTTCATGGTATCGAAACCGAATCAAAAATTTCGTATCGCAACAACTCTAGTTGGGACCATCAGTTGCGTTGTGGAGAAGTCAGGTGGATACACAGCTGATAGTCCTACTGAATAGACTGTTAGAATTTGTATTATGGCAAGAAAAAAGCAGCGAAGTAAAGAAAAACGAGTGGCCATCATTACTTTAAGAAAGGAAGGTCAGTCAGTCCGAAAAATTGGGAAAACTTTGAAAGTGTCCCCAAGTGCAGTCACAAAAACCATCAAGCGCTACAAAGAAACTGGCTCACATGCGGACCGCCCCAGGAAAGGAAGACCAAGAGTCACCTCTGCTGCGGAGGATAAGTTGATCCGAGTCACCAGCCTCAGAAATCGCAGGTTAACAGCAGCTCAGATTAGAGACCAGGTCAATGCCACACAGAGTTCTAGCAGCAGACACATCTCTAGAACAACTGTTAAGAGGAGACTGTGTGAATCAGGCCTTCATGGTAGAATATCTGCTAGGAAACCACTGCTAAGGACAGGCAACAAGCAAAAGAGACTTGTCTGGGCTAAAGAACACAAGGAATGGACATTAGACCAGTGGAAATCTGTGCTTTGGTCTGATGAGTTCAAATTTGAGATCTTTGGTTCCAACCACCGTGTCTTTGTGCGACGCAGAAAAGGTGAACGGATGGACTCTACATGCCTGGTTCCCACCGTGAAGCATGGAGGAGGGGGTGTGATGGTGTGGGGGTGCTTTGCTGGTGACACTGTTGGGGATTTATTCAAAATTGAAGGCATACTGAACCAGCATGGCTACCACAGCATCTTGCAGCGGCATGCTATTCAATCCGGTTTGCGTTTAGTTGGACCATCATTTATTTTTCAACAGGACAATGACCCCAAACACACCTCCAGGCTGTGTAAGGGCTATTTGACCATGAAGGAGAGTGATGGGGTGCTGTGCCAGATGACCTGGCCTCCACAGTCACCGGACCTGAACCCAATCGAGATGGTTTGGGGTGAGCTGGACCGCAGAGTGAAGGCAAAAGGGCCAACAAGTGCTAAGCATCTCTGGGAACTCCTTCAAGACTGTTGGAAGACCATTTCAGGTGACTACCTCTTGAAGCTCATCAAGAGAATGCCAAGAGTGTGCAAAGCAGTAATCAAAGCAAAAGGTGGCTACTTTGAAGAACCTAGAATATGACATATTTTCAGTTGTTTCACACTTTTTTGTTATGTATATAATTCCACATGTGTTAATTCATAGTTTTGATGCCTTCAGTGTGAATCTACAATTTTCATAGTCATGAAAATAAAGAAAACTCTTTGAATGAGAAGGTGTGTCCAAACTTTTGGTCTGTACTGTATATTGCATTTTTCTTATTATACAGTCCTGATCAAAAGTTTAAGACCACTTGAAAAATGGCAAAAAATCATATTTAGCATGGCTGGATCTTAACAAGGTTCCAAGTAGAGCTTCAACATGCAACAAGAAGAACTGGTAGTGAGACAAAACATTTTGTGAGCTTTCAATTTAATGAAAATAACGATTAAACTGAAACAGGATGTTTTTCAGCTGATCTAAAGTTTAGGACCACATTCCTTTAAAAGGCCAAATCTGTGCAAAGATGTGGATTCATTGTCATTTTCTGTCAGGTAGTCACACGTTGTAATGGCAAAGGCAAAAAATCTCTCCCTTTTTGAACGTGGTCGGGTTGTTGAACTGCATAAGCAGGGTCTCTCACAGCGCGCCATGGCTGCTGAGGTGGGACGCAGTAAGACAGTCATTTGGAATTTCTTAAATTCTTAAATGATCCTGAGGGTTATGGAACAAAAAAGTCAAGTGGAAGACCCCCAAAAATGTAATCAGCACTGAACCGGAGGATCCAATTGGCTGTCCGTCAAGACACTGGACGATCCTCGACCCAAATTAAGGCCCTTACTGGTGCTGACTGCAGCCCCATAACCATCAGACGGCATCTGAGACTGAAGGGCTTCAAAAACAAAAAACGTCTTCAAAGACCTCGTCTCCTTGAACACCACAGAACTGCTCTTTTGGACTTTGCAAGAGAGCACCAAACATGGGACATTCAAAGGTGGAAGAAGTTTTATTCTCTGATGAGAAAAAATGTAACCTTGATGGTCCTGATGGTTTCCAACGTTACTGGCATGACAAGCAGATCCCACCTAAGATGTTTTCTACGTGCCACAGTGGAGGGGGTGCCATAATGGTCTGGGGTGCTTTTTTCTTCAGTGGAACAATGGAGCGTCAGGAAGTGCAGGGGCGTCAAACGGCCGCTGGCTATGTCCAGACGTTGCGGAGAGCATTCCTCATGACTGAGGGCCCTCGTCTGTGTGGTAACGACTGGGTTTTTCAACAGGACAACGCTACAGTACACAATGCCCGCAGGACAAGGGACTTCTTCCAGGAGAATAACATCACTCTTTTGGCCCATCCTGCGTGTTCCCCTGATCTAAATCCAATTGAGAACCTTTGGAGATGGATGGCAAGGGAAGTTTACAGAAATGGACAGACAGTAGATGGCCTTCGTGCGGCCGTCTTCATCACTTGGAGAAATGTTCCCACTCACCTCATGGAAATGCTTGCATCAAGCATGCCGAAACAAATTTTTGAAGTGATAAACAATAACGGCGGAGCTACTCATTACTGAGTTCATGTTTGGAAGTTGGATTTCTGTTTTGGGGGTGTTTAGTTTTTTTTTGAAGGTGTGGTCCTAAAACTTTTGATCAGCTGAAAAACAGCCTGTTTCAGTTTATTCGTTGTTTTCATTAAATTGAATGCTCAAAAAATGTTTTGTCTCGCTCCCATTTCTTCTTGTTGCATGTTGAAGCTCTACTTGGAACCTTGTTAAGATCCAGCCATGCTAAATATGATTTTTTGCCATTTTTCAAGTGGTCTTAAACTTTTGATCAGGACTGTATTTGTACTTCTTTAATACAGTTAATTTAAGCGTACCATTTTTGTGGAGCTTCCATTCTAGAGTACATGGTGTCTACAGTATAACACAGTATCCTTGTCAGAGAGAAAGAGTTGCCTGGTAGGTATAGATTTCTAGTGCACAAAAAAAACTACAAAGCGGCCATAAAAGAAGTGCTCAGTTTCAGTACGTGCATTACCATTAAAGTTGTTTGGCATTGATAGGGACATTTTAACATATTATTTCATGAGTACCTTCCCCTTTATCTTCCAAAGTCTTCACAGTCACTTATACACTATAAAAACAATTGTATTATTCATGAACAATCTTTAGACAAATTAATGGGAATGTTTTGACTCACAGCGGATGCCATCTCTGATTGGAGATGTTGACTCTCCCTTCTCTTTAATCTAGCCCAGAGTATTGTGATGACTTCTTCTAGTCATGACTCGTCTTTGTAGAGTTTGCTGCACACCCATCTCATTCCTTGCTCTTTTTTTTTTCTTGTTCCCCATCTATTCCTTCACATAAACTCTCCATCCTAATACTGCCCACAATGCTGTGTCTTTTTCTGTCCCATTATTGTATCTACTGTGTTGCAAAGTGCACCCCAAATACTTTACTTTAGAAATAAGTACCACGCAGATACTGGCCACAAATAAGTGTCAAATAATTTCCCAAAAATAATAAAGCCAGACTCATATACGATAGTCCCAAATTGTGCTCCAAGCAGAAATGATCTACATGATAACAGTGCCCAAATGTCCCGTAGTTGTAAATGTTTCCCGCTATAGTTACCACACATTAATAGTACCCCCATTTAGACTCCACATTGCATATTAGTTTTCCTCTTAGTGCTCCTTGCAGCAGTAATATTGCCCCCTTTGTTCCCAACATAGTAACAATATCCTGCACACAGTTTAAAGGGGTTTTCCAGGCTTCTGATATTGATGACTGTTTTAATGTGAATTTGAAGATTTGAGAATAAATAGGCTTAACAGGCTAAGTGATAAAAGTGTCATTAAATATAAGGTAAACAGACATACAGAATAAATCATTACCAATCACATGGCCTACACAATACAACATGGGGGGAAGATCCTGCCACGATGTCGTAGCACATGGTTGTTACCATGTGGCAATACAAGAGATAGTGATAATGACCTTTACAACATCCTACCTAGACGGTGTTCTTGATGGAGTTTCAATTAACTGTCTTTGTTCACCAGGTTTATACCTTTCAGCCCCCCCTCTCAGGATGTCCAGTGTGCAACACCCATGTCTCTGAGATAATCACTTGGGAATGTAGCCTTCTCAGCACAATGAGAGCTTTGTGTCTATCTATCCCTAACTGACTACATTACAAAGAATATAGAAGGTGATATTAAAGGAGACAGAACCAATCAGTTCTTAATTATGTATGTAAAATACACAATGACCTATCCTCAGTAGTGCTTTTGTGGGTGTCCGATCCGTGCAATCTCCTGGATTGTGGGCCCATTCAAGTGTTTTTGCGGGCCGCAATACGGGCACAGCCAGGCAACGGTCGTGTGCATGAGCCTTGACCCTCAGCTAAAGATGAAATCCTCCTGCCAATTGCAGATAAAGCTACACAAAATGTATATATTATAAAATTGGCAAGGATGCTGAAACCAGAGCAACTAAATGGGTATTAGGTCTATATTACATTAAGAATGAATGCAATCTTCCCTTTTAAAATGCATTATGACATTATACACGGTTTCAGTTTTGCTTTACAAAACCCAATGCATTGAGATGGAGTTTACAAAATATTACATTTGCAATCTTTTATCCATCTCCATTCTGTTCTTATGAATGAATATTCTGGCAGTTGGCATTATATCAGTAGGATGTGTCCCCATGCAGTCTGACACTGTCATCATGGGCATAACTACCGGAGTAGCATGCATAGCAGCTGCACTGGGGCTCCAATAACTAAGAGGCCTTAGGACAGGTCATCAGTATCTGAGTGGCGGAGGTCCGACGCCCGGCAACCTTGGTTATCAGCTTTTTGAAGAGGAGGCAACGCTTCATGTGACTGCTGCTTCCTCTTCATTAAGCCTCATTCACAAGTCTCATTTTCTACAGATGTGTGCTGTATGTTTTCTCCACGAACAGCACACGTCCCCATTCTTTTTAATGTGTTTATTCACATATCAGTGTTTCAGCACAGTTCGTGGCTCAGCGGATGCATGCTTTATTTTTTTTCCATGTTCACGGATCCATTACGCCCATTATAGTCTATCGGTGAGTAAAAACCACATATGAAACACAGATGCCATCTGTATTTCATCCATGTTTACCGATCATTAAGAAGAGATGCTTTAAAAACTATTGTTCAGTGTCAGTTAAACATGGATGACATATGGATAGCAAAAAATTGACACACGGACCCAACACGGATCCATCACGGACATGTTCATGGAGGCATTACTGACCACCTTTTCACGGATTTATAGGTCACGGACAAATCTAGTTTCCCCTCGGGAACAGGGAAACAGAAAAAGAAAGAGAGCGCACAATAGTGAAGTATGTTTAACCGGATAAGAATATCATAGTGAGAAATATCCACACTCACCTTATTGAGTTGTGCTCCGGCAGGCACAACTCTACTTAGAGCTTAATGAAAATAAGACTTCTAGACCAGGACTGCAGCCGCAGATTTTGTAGTCTCTTGGGTGGGATGTCCAGTCCCCCAAAAAGAGATTCGTGGTAAAGAAAAGAGGTCCTGCGTCGGCGCGAAATCACTGGTGGAAGCGGTCTTAGAGTTGGATTTTTCTTTTATTCAGAAACAACGCGTTTCGGGGATCAGAGACTCCCCTTCATCAGGTTTCACAAACATATAGCAGGTAATGTGACAAAATCATATTTATAAGTGAATTCATTCAAAAAAAACCGCCAAAGGATGCACCTGGGTGACGCCCCTTATGGGAGGAGCTATCTCCAGGTGTCATCCTAAGCATGCCGGTCTTCCCAACAAATTTAACCTAAAGTTGGAGTGATTGACTGTATATAATGTTGGGGCTAGAGCCGCTTCTTTATTTAAATAAAATTCATAGCCGATTATAAAAACAGAAATGAAGAGTAAGGTATGGTTCCCGGTCATGTGATCGCTAGTATAAGCGTCACATGACTCGGGGATCCGGAAGTGTTATGATGTTCCAGCGCCGCTCTCATCGGGCGGAAGCAGTAATGTCAGCGCATGCTCTCATAGGCGGTTCGAGCGGCAGCTCGAGTCCATAGCACGGAGTATCACATGATCGCATGGTGCGGTCATGTGACCTGACATCTTGTAGCACGGCACCGTGGATTTCGTATATTTTGGTTACTATAGCCACAGGGTTGGTTTCTAGGTTTATTGAGAGCGATCTTTATTTTCTATGAACATTGGGCTCATATTTCATAGGTCATACCATAGTTTTTATACGGTTATAAGGCTATTTTCAAACCTATTTTAGGTGCTATGTATATAATGAAATAAAATATATATGATGATAAAAAATATAAAACACATAGCAAAGTGAAGAGTATAAGTAGCAACTAGTAGCTCATAGAATGTCATAAAATTTCATAAGATTCAAGTAACTCATATAAGATTATAATAAAAGATCTATTAAAAAATTAGGGTCCAGATATATCTATATTATAGACAGTTGAAAAGTGGTGATGAATCTACGTGTACACATATAATGTGTATAAATTCATATAGGTACGGGGATAAAATATAGATACGGAGACAAAGAAAGCTGTATGTATAACTGTGTGTAAATAAATAATGAAAAAAAAAAAAAAAAAAAAAAAAAAAAAAAAAGGAAATTAAAATTTATTAAACGATTTATCAAAAAGATTATTGTTTCTTTGTATCTATTCTTTTTAAAGGTTAATTTCAAAGGCCTCATTGAGCCCATACGGATTGAGGCTATTGAGTTTAAAAATCCAATACATCTCCCGACGTCTGATATATTGGACGTCTGTTTGAAGATGTATTGGAATAAACTCAATTGGTGTTATTGTGAACCCTGCAACATTACCATCATGGTGTTCTGCCGCATGTCTAGAGACACTATGTTTCATATATCTTTTCCGAATTTTTGAACGATGAGTATTAAAACGTTTGCGTAGGGTTTGTATTGTGCGGCCAACATATTGTAGGTGACAGGGGCATTAGAGTATCTATTAGAGTGCCCCTGTCACCTACAATATGTTGGCCGCACAATACAAACCCTACGCAAACGTTTTAATACTCATCGTTCAAAAATTCGGAAAAGATATATGAAACATAGTGTCTCTAGACATGCGGCAGAACACCATGATGGTAATGTTGCAGGGTTCACAATAACACCAATTGAGTTTATTCCAATACATCTTCAAACAGACGTCCAATATATCAGACGTCGGGAGATGTATTGGATTTTTAAACTCAATAGCCTCAATCCGTATGGGCTCAATGAGGCCTTTGAAATTAACCTTTAAAAAGAATAGATACAAAGAAACAATAATCTTTTGATAAATCGTTTAATAAATTTTAATTTCCTTTTTTTTTTTTTTTTTTTTTTTTTTTCATTATTTATTTACACACAGTTATACATACAGCTTTCTTTATCTCCGTATCTATATTTTATCCCCGTACCTATATGAATTTATACACATTATATGTGTACACGTAGATTCATCACCACTTTTCAACTGTCTATAATATAGATATATCTGGACCCTAATTTTTTAATAGATCTTTTATTATAATCTTATATGAGTTACTTGAATCTTATGAAATTTTATGACATTCTATGAGCTACTAGTTGCTACTTATACTCTTCACTTTGCTATGTGTTTTATATTTTTTATCATCATATATATTTTATTTCATTATATACATAGCACCTAAAATAGGTTTGAAAATAGCCTTATAACCGTATAAAAACTATGGTATGACCTATGAAATATGAGCCCAATGTTCATAGAAAATAAAGATCGCTCTCAATAAACCTAGAAACCAACCCTGTGGCTATAGTAACCAAAATATACGAAATCCACGGTGCCGTGCTACAAGATGTCAGGTCACATGACCGCACCATGCGATCATGTGATACTCCGTGCTATGGACTCGAGCTGCCGCTCGAACCGCCTATGAGAGCATGCGCTGACATTACTGCTTCCGCCCGATGAGAGCGGCGCTGGAACATCATAACACTTCCGGATCCCCGAGTCATGTGACGCTTATACTAGCGATCACATGACCGGGAACCATACCTTACTCTTCATTTCTGTTTTTATAATCGGCTATGAATTTTATTTAAATAAAGAAGCGGCTCTAGCCCCAACATTATATACAGTCAATCACTCCAACTTTAGGTTAAATTTGTTGGGAAGACCGGCATGCTTAGGATGACACCTGGAGATAGCTCCTCCCATAAGGGGCGTCACCCAGGTGCATCCTTTGGCGGTTTTTTTGAATGAATTCACTTATAAATATGATTTTGTCACATTACCTGCTATATGTTTGTGAAACCTGATGAAGGGGAGTCTCTGATCCCCGAAACGCGTTGTTTCTGAATAAAAGAAAAATCCAACTCTAAGACCGCTTCCACCAGTGATTTCGCGCCGACGCAGGACCTCTTTTCTTTACCACGAATCTCTTTTTCACGGATTTAAGCACTGATGTCTGAATAAGGCTTTACACTGCTCATTGTCTCGGAAGAGCAGTGTAATTACAAGAACTGGCTCCATTCACTTGTGAGTACTTGTAATTACACTACTCCACCACTAGCATGGAGCGCCGCCTCCTCTTCAAAAAGCTTGATTGCTGGTGGTGTCGGACCCCCAAAGATCAGATATTGATGACCTATCCTGAGTGATTTGTACGCTCGGAGCGTGAAAATCACAGAGCACCCGTCCTAAACTTCTAGCACTGCAGGGTCACATAGCATTATATTAATTTATGACGCTATATAACCCTTACAGTTCTGGAATGTATTGGATACATAATGCTGTCACTGTTAGCATCATGCACATAGCTGTTGCACAGCCGTGTCCGTATTGCAGCCCACATACGGCGGGTCCGCAATACATGGGCAGTGGCCGCGTGCACCCCGCATCACGGATGTGGACCCATTCACTTTGATGGGTCCGCAGTCCGGGAGATACAGTGCGGTACGGAACAGAAGCACGGATCGGAAGCCCACAGAAGCACTACAGAGTGCTTTCGTGGTGTTTCTGTCCATGCCTCCGTACCGCAAAAAAATGTTCAATTGTTTTATGGTGCGGACGGATCACGGACCCATTCAAGTTGAATAGGTCTCAGTCTGTCCCGGACGTTACACGGATGTTGCCGTGCATTGGGGACTGCAGTTTGCGGTCACACAATGGCCGTGTGCATGAGGCCTTAACTATTACATTCCAGACCTCTAAGTCCCCTTTCACACGGGCGTTGCGGGAAAAGGTGCGGGTGCATTGCGGGAACATGCACGATTTTTCAGCGCGAGTGCAAAACATTGTAATGCGTTTTGCACGCGCGTGAGAAAAATTGGCATGTTTGGTACCCGAACTTCTTCAGAGAAGTTCGGGCTTGGGATCGGTGTTCTGTAGATTGTATTATTTTCCCTTATAACATGGTTATAATGGAAAAAATTTGCATTCTGAATACAGAATGCATAGTACATGATCTTTTACCATGGTGATGGATCATGTGATGACCGGAGTGATGTCACCACAGGTCCTTTTCCTGCACACAGCAAAGAAGAAGACAGAAGAGAAGCCGGCTGCGCGATCAAGTGGATTAAGGCGAGTTAAATTATTATTATTTATTTTTTAACCCCTCCAGCGCTATTGTACTATGCATTCTGTATTCAGAATGCTATTATTTTCCCTTATAACCATGTTATAAGGGAAAATAATAATGATCGGGTCTCCATCCCGATCGTCTCCTAGCAACCGTGCGTGAAAATCGCTCGGCGATTTTCACGCAACCCCAATCATTTCGATGGGGCCTGCATTACGTGAAAAACGCACAAAGAGGAGCATGCTGCGATTTTCAGGCAACGCACAAGTGATGCGTGAAAATCACCGCTCATGTGCATAAAAATTAATGGGTCAGGATTCAGTGCGGGTGCAATGCGTTTAACTCACGCATCGCATCTGTGCGGAATACTCGCCCGTGTGAAAGGGGCCTAAGGGTTGCTGGAAATAAATATAATGCTATAATCATAAATTAATATAATGCTATGTGACCCTGCAGTGCTAGAAGTTCAGGATGGGTGCTCTGTTAGGCCTCATGCACACGGCCGTTGTTTTGGTCCGCATCCGAGCCGCAGTTTTGGCAGCTCGGATGCGGACCCATTTACTTCAATGGGGCCTGCAAAAAAATATATAACATGTCCTATTCTTGTCCATTATGCGGACAAGAATAGGCATTTCTACAATGGGCCGCCTGTTTAGTTCCGCAAATTGCAGAAGGCACACGGTCGGTTTCCGTGTTTTGCAGCTCCGTAATTTGCGGGCCGCAGAAAAAACTGAACGGTCGTGTGCATGAGGCCTTATACTTATGTTCCAAGTCCTGAGTGTACAACTCGCTCCTGTGAAAGCAGCCTAAGGCCTCATGCACACGACCGTTGTGTGCATCCGTGGCCGTTGTGCCGTTTTCCGTTTTTTTTCACGGACCCATTGACTTTCAATGGGTCCGTGGAAAAATCGGAAAATGCACCGTTTGGCAGCCGCATCCGTGAGCCGTGTTTCCTGGCCGTGAAAAAAATATGACCTGTCCTATTTTTTTCACGGCCAACGGTTCACGGGCCCATTCAAGTCAATGGGTCCGTGAAAGAACACGGATGCACACAAGATTGGCATCCGTGTCCGTGATCCGTGGCCGTAGGTTTTAGTTTCATACAGACGGATCCGAAGATCCGTCTGCATAAAAGCTTTTTCTGATCTAAGTTTTCACTTCGTGAAAACTCATTTCCGACAGTATATTCTAACACAGAAGCGTTCCCATGGTGATGGGGACGCTTCTAGTTAGAATACACTGCAAACTTTGTACAAGACTGCCCCCTGCTGCCTGGCAGCACCCGATCTCTTACAGGGGGATATGATAGTACAATTAACCCCATCATATCCCCCTGTAAGAGATCAGGGCTGCCAGGCAGCAGGGGGCAGACCCCCCCCCCCCCTCCCCAGTTTGAATATCATTGTGCGGCCCCCCCCCTCCCCTGTTGTTAACTCGTTGGTGGCCAGTGTGCGCACCCCCCTCCCTCCCTCCCTCTATTGTTTTAATACATTGGGGCCAGTGTGCGCGCCCTCCCCCAACCCCCCCCTCCCTCCCTCTATTGTTTTAATACATTGGGGCCAGTGTGCGCGCGCCCCCCCAACCCCCCCTCCCTCCCTCTATTGTTTTAATACATTGGGGCCAGTGTGCGCACCCCCCCAACCCCCCCCCCCCCCCCTCCCTCCCTCTATTGTAATCATCATCGGTGGCAGCGGAGTAGAAGATTTTCATACTTACCTGCTTCTTGCTGCTGCGATGTCTGCGTCCGGCCGGGAGCTCCTCCTACTGGTAAGTGACAGGTCTGTGCGGCGCATTGCTGTCACTTACCAGTAGGAGGAGCTCCCGGCCGGACGCAGACATCGCAGCAGCAAGAAGCAGGTAAGTATGAAAATCTTCTACTCCGCTGCCACCGATGATGATTACAATAGAGGGAGGGAGGGAGGGGGGGGGGGGGGGTTGGGGGGGTGCGCACACTGGCCCCAATGTATTAAAACAATAGAGGGAGGGGGGGGGGGGGTTGGGGGGGCGCGCGCACACTGGCCCCAATGTATTAAAATAATAGAGGGGGGGTTGGGGGGCGCGCACACACTGGCCCCAATGTATTAAAACAATAGAGGGAGGGAGGGGGGTGCGCACACTGGCCACCAACGAGTTAACAACAGGGGAGGGGGGGCCCACTGGCCACCAATGAGTTAAAAACAGGGGGGGGGGGGTCTGCCCCCTGCTGCCTGGCAGCACCTGCCAGGCAGCAGGGGGCAGTCATGTACACAGTTTTTTTGTATATTCTAACCTGAAGCGTCTCCATCACCATGGGAACGCCTCTGTGTTAGAATATACTGTCGGAAATGAGTTTCACGATGTAGCTCATATCCGACAGTATATTCTAACATAGAGGCGTTCCCATGGTGATGGGGACGCTACAAGTTAAAATATACCATCGGATTGG
Source organism: Bufo gargarizans (assembly GCF_014858855.1). NCBI lineage: Eukaryota > Metazoa > Chordata > Amphibia > Anura > Bufonidae > Bufo > Bufo gargarizans. Next base: position 30,787,776 of record NC_058090.1, read on the forward strand.
AGAAAACTCCAATCCGATGGTATAACAGAACTCCAGACTTTACATTGAAAGTCAATGGGGACGGATCCGTTTGAAATGGCACCATATTGTGTCAACATCAAACGGATCCGTCCCCATTGACTTGCATTGTAATTCAGGACGGATCCGTTTGGCTCCGCACGGCCAGGCGGACACCAAAATGACTTTTTTTTCATGTCCGTGGATCCTCCAAAAATCAAGGAAGACCCACGGACGGAAAAACGGTCACGGATCACGGACCAACGGAACCCCGTTTTGCGGGCCGTGAAAAAAAACTGTCGTGTGCATGAGGCCTTAATGTTGATAAATGTACTGGGGCATAGAGCAAAAAAAAACAAAAAAACGCTTGTGTGTGCTGTGTTTCCTATTTCACGTAGACATCTGGAGCTGGTGGTTTTTTTCTTCAAAAAATGCTGCAAAAACACAGGGAAAAAAACTCAATTAAAAACACAAATCTACATGTGAAACTATGGCAGTGCAGTTTATGCAGATTTTTGTGCAGCTTTTGCTGCAGCAAAATCCACTTGTTTTACTTGCAGATTTTGACGCAAGATTTTTTCCAGAACTCAGGCTTCACGTTGCAAAGGTTAAATTCTGCCCTGAAAAGACGCACAAACAATTGACATGCTGCAGATTTTAAAATCTGCATCACAGGTCAATTTCTGCTTTGAAAATGTCTGCACCCTGTACATGAGATTTTGAAAATATCTTCTACTCGGCTGGTACGGAATTATGCTGCGCATTTTCCACACAAAAGTATACTCTGAAAATCCATGCATAATGTGCATTGTATGCGGATACCTTGAACGTTGAACATCATATGTTTTCTGGTCCGCAAATACAAAAGACAGATGCTCATCATGTGTACGCCGCAATATGGTGCGGACCCATTGGGGGGGGGGGGGGGGATTTATTAAAAGTGGTGTAAAGGAATACAGTCTTAGGCCTCTTTCACACGACAGTATGTCCATTTCAGTGTTTTGCGGTCCGTTTTTCACGGATCCGTTGTTCCGTTTTTTGCTTCCGTTGTGGTTCCGTTTCCGTTCCGTTGTTCCGTTCCGTTTTTCCGTATGGCAAATACAGTATACAGTAATTTCATATTAAAAATTGGGCTGGGCATAACATTTTCAATAGATGGTTCCGCAAAAAACGGAACGGATACGGAAGACATACGGATGCATTTCCGTATGCATTCCGTTTTTTTTGCGGACCCATAGACTTTAATGGAGCCACGGAATGTGATTTGCGGCCAAATATAGGACATGTTCTATCTTTAAACGGAAGGGAAAAACGGAAATACGGAAACGGAATGCACACGGAGTACATTCCGTTTTTTTTGCGGAACCATTGAAATGAATGGTTCCGTATACGGACCGTATACGGACCAAAAAAAACGGCCCGCAAAACGAAAAAAAAAAACGGTCGTGTGAAAGAGGCCTTAGGCTGGTTTCACACGGGCGTTGCGGATTTGGGCCGGATGCGTTCAGGGTGCGTTCAGTGAAACTCGCACTATTTTGCAAGCAAGTTCAGTCAGTTTTGTCTGCGATTGCCTTTAGTTGTTCAGTTTTTCCCGCGCGGGTGCAATGCGTTCTGATGCGTTTTTCACGCATGTGATAAAAAACTGAATGTTTACAAACAACATCTCTTAGCAACCATCAGTGAAAAACGCATCGCACCCGCACTTGCTTTCGGATGCAATGCGTTTTTCACGCACCCCTATTCACTTCTATGGGGCCAGGGCTGCGTGAAAAACTCTGAATATAGAACATGCTGTGATTTTCACGTAACGCAGAACTGATGCGTGAAACACAACGCTCATGTACACAGACCCATTGAAATGAATGGGTCAGGATTCAGTGCTATGCGTTCACGTCACGCATTGCACCCGCGTGGAAAACTTGCTCGTGTGAAAGGGACCTTAGGCTACTTTCACACCTGCGTTAGGTGCGGATCCGTCTTGTATCTGCACAGACGGATCCGGATCCGCACCGATAATGTAAACGCTTGTATCCATTCAGAACGGATCCGTTTGCATTATCATGAACAAATTTTATTTATTTTTTATATATTTTTTTCATCGTCAGGCATACATCAAAACGCTGCAAGCAGAGTTTTGGTGTCAGTCTCCAGAGCGGAATGGAGGCTGAATGGAGGCAAGCTGATGCATTCTGAACAGATCCTTATCCATTCAGAATGCACTGGGGGAAAACTGATCCGTTTTGGGCCTCTTGTGAGAGCCCTGAAATAGATCTCACAAGCGGACCCAGAAACGCCAGTGTGAAAATAGCCTTAGTTGTCCATAGCAACAAATCAGAATCCACCTTTCATTTTTTTACAGCTTTGCAATATGAAAGCTGGAATCTGATTAGTTGTTATGGACAACTACGGGCTCATGCACACAAACTTATTTTTCATTCTGTTTCTGTTACGCTTTTTACAGGTCCGTATACGGAACCATTCATTTCAATGGGGCTTAAAAAATATATAAATACGGAAATGACTCTGTGTCCATATGTCCGCATGTCCGTTCTGCAAAAAAATAATGTCCTATTCTTCATCCGTTTTTTTTTTTTGCGGATACGTATTTTGCAGACCACACGATACATACGGTCGTGAGCCAGTTTTCCTTTACACCAGTTTTGATAAAACTTCTTTATTGACTTCAATGGTTCCGTGGTCCGCATGTTGCAGCAAAATACAGATTATGTCCTATTTATTGCAGCGTTGACGCAATAGGATGCAGAAGCACTCAAAAGGTCTTCCGTGTGCTTCTGCATCCATGTGGCCACGAAGCGAAAGATAGGACATGTCCTATACTTCGCTGTAACATGCGGACTACGGAACCATTGATGCCCAGTCATGCGGCATGCACATGGTCAGTATCCTTGTTATGCAGATCCGCGGGTCGGAGAACGCAAAACACTTACAGCCGTGTGAATGTAGCCTAACGGCTGTTGCGTGACAGCAATTCACTTAAAAGTTGCACATGACATGCAACTTACATTAAAGTCAATGGAATAAAAGTTTCACGCAACACAATCTATCAGGTCTGGATTTTTTGCTACTGTCACACTTCGACACCATTGTCAATCATTAGATCCAATGTTGCCATATAGCTCCTGCCTAAGGCCTCTTGCACACAAACGTGCCATGTTCCATGCACTACCTTTTTGCCGTCAGATGCGGGTCACGGACCTCATTCAAGTGAATGGGTCAACAATCTGCATGCGGCTGCCCCACAGTTGGTGCTCGTGCATTTGCGGTCCTCAGCACGGGCCCGGCCAGCACACGGTCGTGTGCATGAGCTCTATTTGTGGCTTTTCAATACTTTTATGGGAGTTACATGAAAGCATGAACCTGGCCCTTTTTGGCACTACTAGGCTACTGTAGTTTGACTTTAACATCGCAAGCTGTTAGTGGAGAAGCGGTGACACCTGGAATAGACTGAGAAAGAAAAGACTTCATGGCTGAAGTGCTGGTGAGGGGAAATTACTTGTTTCTTCTTGAATTTTGGCTAAAACGTTTTAAAAGGATCATAGTTATATTTCTTTGTTCACAGAGGCCAGGGCTTCAGAATGAATGTGATTTTTGCCCATGATAAGCCCCAGCCAAAGGCCTCATGCACACCACCTTATTTTCAGTCCGCGTCTGATCCACATTTTTGTGGATTGCACACAGACCCATTCATTTCAGTGGGTCCACCCAAAAAACTGATAGCGCACAAATGTCAATATTTTAATAAATGGGACTGAGAGAAATGTGGCTTGCGCACAGAAGACATCTGTGTTCTGTATGCAGCTGTATTTGGCTGAAAGTAGCAGCCGGATGGCCGCCGCACACAATGATAGTCAAGTGTTTGTGCCTGTTTTTAGTCTAAAAAAAATGCTGTTTTAAACCGTCTTATTAATTCGTAATTTTTCGAACTTTTGCATGTTTTTTTCAGACCTATTTGTGTGTGTGCCTTTTTTGCACCAGAATTTGTCATAAAAACAGTCTAATTTGAACGCTAGGGCTGGTGTACTTTTCTTCATCTGTTTTCAGTGGTTAAGTGCGGCTTTTTTTTTTTTTTTTTGGGGCTACAAAAGTCATGCAACAATTTTTATAATGATGGTGTCGCAAAAAAATTCCGTCCAAGACTATCATTATAAAAATTGTCGCCGACACGTGTTGTAGCTTAAAAGTCGTTCTTTCCTGGAGACTTGTGACTTTTCTCCACACAGATGCGCAAATAAATCAGACCAGTCTCGGTGATTATGAACCTGTGTAACAGAAAAACAACCACCAGAGGTCAGACTAATAACAATACGTCTAGTCTAATTCATCAACTGCTGTGCGACTTTTAATAAATACTTGGCAAAAGACTAACAGCTGAATAAAATACGCCCGTCTAATTTTATGGCCCAAAACAGGCGGGCTTCAAATATGTGCCCCGGGAGGCAATCCGGTACTGTCCAGCAACCCACCCGGTTGGCTGTTCTTTGCCGGAACTCCTGCCGTCAGTGTGAAAGTAGACAAAGAAACTGCTGTTTATTGTTTTCTATTTTTTCTCTTTTTTTATTGCTGGATCTTTACACCCTCCCAGTTTAATGACTACAAAACAAAAGACAGAAAAAGTATTCAAAAAAGCAAACGGCAGGAGTGTTCTGTATTGTGATTTCCTCCTGTCCCCTTGTGCACAGAATGAGCTAAGGGCCACAGAACACTGTGATTGCTCTGGATGTAGTTGCAAGGACTGGAAAGACAAGTCACTGGATGCGGCAGCTGGGGATATGGTACTCACCATATGCGGGGTCAATTCATTTCTGCAGAGTCGTAAGGTTTTCTCACCTTCTGCTGCAGTCGAAAGAAAAGAATCTCACTTCTAATAAATGAGACAGATGCTGCCTTGTAATTATTTCCTGCTGACTGCTAGTCCAAAGGTATAGATATTTACTGCCTATCAGACGACCGATCCTATTATTATTCAAAATTCATCCAATGGCAACATCCACTGCACTCATCGATATTCACAGTAGCAGGCTTTGTTTAGACTTTGTTTCTTTATTACTTTTGGTATGGATTTTTTGTTGAAAAATAAGTAAAATCCACATGGAAATTCTGTTTGTAAACCCGTACCTTGTGCAGATAGCGTAAGGATTAAATTCTTCCACTGGAATACTGATAAGTGCCCAGGAACATGTTTTCTATTGAGATTGACTTTGAACACTGTCCAGTGTGCACAGAGCACCAATGATCAGTGATGGCCAGTTCGCATTGTGCCTGTGCACGAGCCGGTCCGAAAACAAATGCGGTCACCGGGAGCAGGCAGTTCCGAGAACATCCCGATGAAGGCCCCCGGTGGCTGTTCTCGGAACTGCCTGCTCCCGCTGACCGCACTTGTTTTCGGACCGGCTCGTGCACAGGCACAGGTAAGGGCTTACCTGTGCCTCGCCGGACTTGTGAAAAAAGATGGCAGCCCGCATATGTTCGCAGGCGAACAATGCGAACTGGCCATCACTACCAATGATTACTGGCAGCAGAAGATGTACACGTGGTTGCTGGCATTTTGGGACTGGTGCAGACTATGGGCTCATTCACACGAACATATTGTTGCTGTTGCCTTTGACATGAATGGGTCCACGATCCGCATAATACAGCAAAAGATAGGACATGTCCCGGACTAGAAAGTCCACAGAAGGGCTTCCAATCTGTGCCTTCACTCCGCAAAAGATAGGATATGTCCTATCTTTTGCCGTATTTTGCGGATCGCTGACCCATTCAAGGTAGTGGGTCTGCATCCGCAGCAAGGATTTCACACGGGTCGGTGCCCATGTATTGCAAACCTACTGTTTGCAATCCGCAGAATGGACATGGTGACCATATAGTCATGTGAATGAGCCTCATATCTGTATGTGTGAACATACAGTTTTCTTCATAACAGTTTTTACTGCAAAACACATGGGGACAACAAAAAAAGTCACTAAAATGCAATAGTACATAAAATTACCAGCAAAAGCCTGTGTGTGAACCCACCTTTAAAAAGTACATTTCCACAACAATCAGTCTATCCAATGTGGGGTATCTGAAGCAGTTGTTTCTCTCCATTAGGGTATACGCACATAAGTCATCAGTACCGTATTTTTCGCCCTATAAAACGCACCGGCCCATAAGACGCAGCTAGGTTTTTGAGGAGGAAAATAAGAAAAAAAATTTTTGAACCGAAAGGTGTGCTTTTGGTGGGCTTTGAACTAACTGGTAGCCTGTGAATGACACTATTATGGGGGGTCTGTGGATGGCACTGTTATCGGGGTCTGTGGCTGACACTGTTATGGGGGCATCTGTGGATGGCATGACACTGCTATGGGGGGGATCTGTGGATGACAGACAGGGGCGGGCTGGGCCGGGGGGCAGGCAGGCAATTGCCCCCCAGGCCGCCTAAAAAAACGGCCGCTGGGCCGCCCCTTTAACAAAAATTATTTATATTTTTTATTCTTCAGGGCCGCACCGCCGATCACCACAGGCGGCGCGGCCCTGGATATAATTGCGGTGGCAGGGTGGTGCTGTGTGGCAGGGGAGGGACTCAGGGAGAGGCGTGTCCCTCCCCTGTTCTTCTGATAGGCAGCAGGCACTAATGCCTGCAGCCTATCAGACGCCAGCTCAGGCAGCGCGATGACGTCATTATCATCGCGCCGCCTGAGTCGGGCGGCAAACAGCAGGGACACGGGCCAGAAGAGGCCTGCATCGCTGCTGATGGAGCCAGGTAAGTATTAGTGTTTTTTTTTTTTTTTTTTTCTTTGCAGGGGAGCTGGGCTGGCACTATGTGGTGGGATCTGGCACTATAGGGGGGCTTGCACTATAGGGGGGGGGGCTGGCACTATTGGGAGAGATCTGGCACTATAGGGGGGCTGGCACTATGGGGGAGCTAGCACTATGGGGGGGGGCTGGCACTATTGGGGGGATCTGGCACTATTGGGGGGGGCCGGGGGGATCTGGCACTATGGGGGAGCTGGCACTATTGGGGGAGCTGGCACTATTGGGGGAGCTGGCACTATTAGGGGGATCTGGCACTATTGGGGGCTGGCACTATGGGGGGGCTGGCACTATGGGGTGCGGATCTGGCACTATTGGGGGGATGTGGCACTATGGGGGGCTTGCACTATAGGGGAGCTGGCACTATGGGGGAGCTGGCACTATTGGGGGGGAGCTGGCACTATTGGGGGCTTGCACTATAGGGGAGCTGGAACTATGTGGGGGGGGAGCTGGCACTATGGGAGGGAGCTGGCACTATTGGGGGGCTGGCACTATTGGGGGAATCTAGCACTATGGGGTGATCTGGTACTATGGGGAGCTGGCACTATAGGGGGGAGCTGGCACTATGGGGGGGCCTTACACTATTGGAAGAGCTGGCACATTATGGGGGGGCACCATGGGGGTATCTTGGGGCTCTAAAGTGCCTTTTTTAATTATTGGCACATTCTGGGGGGCACTATAGGGGAGAGCAGCACTGGTGTTACTATAGGGGCATTATTTGGGGGCACTATGGGGAAGTGGGGGCTCTAAAGGGGCCTTTTGTATTGGGGGGCACTATGGCATTTGGTGGCACTAAGGGGGCATTTTTTACTGGCACATTATGGGAGGCACTATAGGGGAGAGCAGCACTATGGGGCATTATTTGGGGGCACTATTGGGGCATATGGTGGCACTAAGAAGGGGCATATTTTTTACTGGCATATTATGGGGGACACTATGTGGAAGGGGGAGAGGAGCACTATGAGGGCATTTACTGGGGCACTATACAGTATAGGGGTATTTTATACTGGCATACATTATGGAGACATTAGCTCAACTGCGGGCACTAAGCGGGAGTATTTCATGTACTGTCATATTATAAGGAGAATTAGTACTACTAGGGGGTATTATGGGGAGCTTTACTACTACTGGGGGGCTATGAGGAACATGATTACTAGGGCACTAAAGGGGCATTATTACTACTAAGTGTGCTCTGGCAGAGAATTATTTCTATTGGTGGGATTTTGGGGAGCACTGTTACTTTGGGGGGGGGGCACCCTGGCATAGTATCAGCTTAGCACAATTATTTTTGGGGGACATTATCTTTACACTATTAGTGTCTGGGCGCAGTTATTTTTTAGAGCACTGTGTGCCAATAATTGTTTAAGGGGGCACTATCTGTGTGGTAGTAGTATTTCCAGGGATACTGTTTCTGCAGTATAGTATTGGGGGCACAGCAGGCACAGTATTGGGGGCACTATCTGTGTGGTAGTAGTATTCCCAGGGGTACGGTTTCTGCAGTATAGTATTGGGGGCACAGCGGGCACAGTATTGGGGGCACTATCTGTGTGGTAGTAGTATTTCCAGGTGGACTGTTTCTGCAGTATAGTATTGGGGGTGGCAGGAAAGGCTGTTCAGAAGATGTGAAGATGATGGAAATGTGGGAAACTAATATCTGTTTGTCAATCTCTGCAGAGACGGGAGATGGCAGAAAAATCATCATGGCGGTCTGGTCTGAATGGAGAAGATGAGGAAAGAGAACATCTACAACAAAGGTGACATCACTGGATGTAAGAGGTATGAGGCGCTATGTAGGAGAGGAGATGCTCCGGCTCCTTCCCCTGCCATTTGCAGAAGGAGGATTCAGAGCTGGGTGAGGACAATGAAAGGGGGCAGCAGGCCACGGGCGGGTGACAGATGGTGGGGGGAATCACAAGCCCTGAGCAGGATCGGGGAGGGAGGAGAGCGGAGGAGCTTCCTGGCTGTAGCCTGCTGTTTATTGTATAATGTGAAGCAGGCAGTGCAGCCAGGACAGACCTCCTCTCTCCGTATGATTTGTAGAGACAGGCCGCAACTATAGAATCTCAGCGGTACAGTGTTTGTTGGGAGTTGCCTATTATATGTAGGAGGGGCTTTAATAATGGGCGGGGCTAAAATGGGCCACTTGACTGGATTTGCCCCCCAGGACTAAGGCTGCCAGCCCTCCCCGGATGACAGATAAATACCATCTTATGCTATTTGACATCCACAGATCCCCCCCCCCCCCCCCCCCATAACAGTGTCAGCCACTGTGAATGACCCCCAATACAGGGGGTGGGGGCTGGCATCTACAGTGGGTTTTAAATAGCAGCGGGGGCACAGTGCATTCATTGAATTCTATTGCAGAGGGCCCTGCTCACTGTACTAATCGTATCTACTGTAACTGCAAGCAGGCAATGTTTAACTATAGATATGTTTGATCCAGCACTGAGCAGCCTGTACTTACGATCATAGCAAGCTGGAGGCAGGAGGCTGGGCAGGTGGATGGCCACTGGCAGCGTAACTTACTACGTCACGTGCATGCTCCGCCTGCTTCATTCATAAAGTGGGCGGAGCAGGCACGTGACGTAGGAAGTTACGCTGCCAGTGCCCGCCCGCCCAGCCTCCTGCCTCCAGCCTGCTATGATCGTAAGTACTGGCTGCTCAGTGCTGGATCGAACATATCTATAGTTAAACATTGCCTGCCTGCAGTTACAGTAGATACGATTAGTACAGTGAGCGGGGCCCGGTGCAATAGAATACAGTGACAGCACCGGGCCCCGCTGCCATTTCAAAACTAGAGGCCGGCCCCCAGCCCCTCCTCCCTCCTCACTGATACACACGCCGGCCGCGCTGTGCAGCAACAATTATTGTATCAGTGTAAACAGTGCAGCATTCGCCCCATAAGACACACTGCCATTTTCCTCCCGCTTTGGGGGGGGGGGGGGGGGGGGGGGTCTTATAATTTTTCCAAATTTAGCAAAGGGGTACAATTTATCTCTCTTCTCTATAGTTACATCCTTACAATGCTCAGCTGTGGGTGTAGTCTTTTAACTGATGGCCAGACTGTCTCGTAAAGGCTATGTAGTTTGTAGTTTGTAGTTTACTCATTTTGGGCTAAAAATAATTTCTTCAGTTGGTCTTTATTAAAAAAATATTGAGCCTGACAGAACAAAGTAAAAATTCAGAGTCTGCTAGTAGAGAATCTCAAGGCTGCACAGAGAAGGGTGCTCAACATTTTTAATAGAGACCAATTTTAAGACCAATTGAAAAAATGTTTAGCTCAAAATGAGTACAATGCAATAATAAAATAAAAAAAATGCCCCTAAAGGTGTACATAGCCTTTAAGTAAAGTAGAGTGCTTGAGGCTACTAACCCAACCAAATGCAGTGAAGTCCATAGCCTGACACGTGCATTAACTTCACTTGCTGGTATTTTCCCAGCACTTTCCTTCTATGGCTGCTAAACCTTTTGTTAGGCCTCTTTCACATGAGCGTGACAGATTGGCTCCGGGTGTGTTCAGTGAAACTCGCACCATTTTGCAAGCAAGTTCAGTCAGTTTTGAGTGCAATTGTGTTCAGTTTTTTCCACACGGGCGCAATGCGGTTTGATGCGTTTTTCACGCGCGTGATGAAAAATTGAAGGTTTACAAACAACATCTCCTAGCAACCATGAGTGAAAAACGCATCGCATCCACACTTGCTTCGGATGCAATGCCTTTTTCACTGAAGCCTCATTCACTTCTATGGGGCCAGGACTGTGTGAAAAACACAGAATATAGAACATGATGCGTGGAAAAAAAAAAAAACAGACCCATTGAAATTAATGGGTCAGGATTCAGTGCGGGTGCTATGCGTTCACGTCACGCATTGCACCTGCGCGGAAAACTGGCTTGTGTGAAAGGGGCCTTAGGCCCAATTCTTTGTTGGCACTTGTTATAGTCACCTTTCTGTATGCTTGCAATCCACTCTCTAGCTACTTCTCCTCTTTATGATTGCTTCTCCACACACACACTCCACACTATACGGCTGGGTTCACACCTGAGCGTTTGACAGCGCGTTCCTACGCGCTGTAAAACGCTCAACAAGGAGAAACCAATGATTCCCTATGGGAATGGTTCTCACCTGGGCGTTTTTCAGCGCGTACGATCGCACTGTAAAACGCCCGATGCCCCAAGAAGTACATGAGCTTCTTTGGGGCATCTTGTCGCGCGTTCCCGTACATAGACTTTCGGGAACGCGTGACAATGGGCGTTCGCTTGTCTCTGTATGCGCGATTGCAAACGCCAGTATAATCGCGCATACAGAGCGCTCCTTTCAGAACGCTCAGGTGTGAACCCAGCGTACTACTAGCTTCTGGCACACCACAGAAAGGGGTGAGACCTGCCCACCCCTGGCAGCTGCCTCTAAGGCCTGGTCATTAACTCTCTGTCCAATATACAGCCTTTTGGGCTACAAAGTGCATAAAGTACAATTTAACCCCTTTAGCAGTAAACCACAGGGTCACTGCAGAACTGTGTACCATACAAAATTTGCAGTACACCTGCAGGTATGAATGGAGGTCCATAGGCGAAGCACCTGAAAACCTCTGCAGCTTAGATACAGTACCAGGGCCTAGGAGCTACATATGATACTTCTGTCTACACATGCACAACCTGAAATAACAATTAAACCAACTCAGTTCTACAACCGACAAAGCACTTAGGCTCATCCAACATATCCCAAGAAATATAATCCAAGCTTTGTGAGCCATTAACCTTCCGCTGAGCTGAAGGCAACTTTCTGTGTATGAAATTGACTCAATAAATCCTCAGGCCTCTAAATGAATGAGTTTGTTCATGGGAAATTAAAGCTTTAAATAAAAACTTGCAAGTCTGCAGTAGGAATCTTTGGGATATCATCCACTTGAACCGATTGATAAATCTGTCTCCTCGCATTCTATTCTTTAGAGTTTTAATATGGAAATGAGAATTTTCAACAAAGTAAACATCAGGAATCAAAAGCACGGGGTGTTAAATACTGGTTTGTGCCATACTGTCCTGCTGCGCAATTATTAGATTCATTCGTAAAATGACCACTTCCCTCTGCAGCAGCTGGACTAAACACTGAGTATTATCCCGAACCTCATGCTCCAAATGGATCATTCTTTACATCTGTTGTCCTCTCAACGGGAGAATCCTAGGAGAATGGTCAGCTTTGAATAATTAGGCAAATGAATTGGTTCTGAGTAATTGGAATCATTGCTGGCAAACTGGCTGGTTTGTAAATGAGATCTTTTGTTTCAGGGCGTTTGTCGAGCGCCAGACTTTGCTTGATGAAGAGCATAGGGGAATTTATAGCAGCTGATTATACTATTACTTACATTTAAAGAGGAGCCTTCGCCTCTCCTGACATGACTGTTTTAGTAACTATTAGCATTCCCCGTGTAACAATTCTGGAGCATCTGGCATGTTCTGTCTGTGCTTTTCATGGACCCAGGGGCGGATTTGCCATAGACCTTACAGGCAAATTTCCCCGGGGGCCGGCCAGTGGAAGCTTTTGGGAATGTAGTTTGTGCTGCTGGCAGTATTTTGTGATGGCCTGTGGTATTTGGCTCTGGGGTGGTATAATGTGACACAATATGGTATTGTTGGCCCTGCCTTCCATCAATTTGGACCCAACTACAAAACGGAGCCACTTTTATTTTTTTTTCCAGGGCCACTTTAACTTCCCAGTCCGCCCCTGCATGGACCCATAGACTATAGTAATTGTGACAGACGTCTGAATGGAGCCCTAAAGGGATTATCCAGGCTTTCTCATATTGATGACTTATCCGCAGGTTAGATCATCAATATCAGATCAGCATAGGTCCGACTCTCGGGACCCCCACCGATCAGCTGTTTGAAGAGACTGCAACGCTCATGCAAGTGCTGTGTTCTTTTCACTGTTTACCTCTGTTCTCTTATCTGTTTACACTGTTTGCTTCTGCAATGTCGGCAGCGAGCAGGTAAACAGTAAAGAGAACATAGTACTGGCATGAACCCCACAATCTCTTCAAACAGCTGATCTTCGGGGGGTCGGACCTACGCTGATCTGATATTGATGACCTATTCTGAGGATAAGGAATCAATATGAGAAAAGCGGACAACCCCTTTAAAGTCAATAGATACGTGAGCGGTTAGACCACATATGGAGGTCACTGACGTGTGAAAGAAGCCTTACGGCTCTTTCTTCTACCTTCTGGGGCAGGCGCAAATGCGTTCCACAATACGGGAACGGGACATCAACGGTCATGTGAATGAGCCCTTTTTCACACCGTCAATGTTTGGTCAGTGATTTCAATCATTGATTTTGAGCCCAAACCAGGTGCAACACTTTCCATTATACCTTGTATTATATGTCTGCCTTGTATTATATGTCTGCGTTTAGAGCTGCACCTAGTTTTGGCTCACAATCACTGATGGAAATAACTGACCAAACACTGACTGTGTGAATTAGGCCTCATCCACACGACTGTAGTTTTACTCTGCAACTGATCTGCATTTTTTGTGAATTGTATGCGGACCTATTCATTCCTAAGGGCTCATGCACATGAAAATATTTTCTTTTTCTGTTTCCATTCCGTTTTTTTGCAGGTCTATATGTGGAACTATTCATTTTAATGGGTCCGCCCAAAAAAAATGAAATTAATCTGCGTGCATTCCGTTTCCGTAAAAAAATAGAACATGTCCTATTCTTGTCCATTTTGCGGACAAGGACAGGCATTGTTACAATGGAACCAACACAGATGTCATCTGTTTTTTTTTTTTTTTTTTGTGCATCCGTGTTTTGCGGACTGTAAAATACATGCGGTCGTGTGCATGAGCCCTAAAGGTCTGTAAAAAGTGTGGACAGCCCACGTATGTCATTCCTGTGCTGTCTGCATCCATGTGGCTGATTCTGCAAATTATAGAACATGCCTGATTGGAATGCCAGTATTAGTAGAGAAATGTGGTGTGCACACAGTCAGTATCCATATTTTGTGGATCTGCAGTTTGCTGGTTGCAAAATGGGTACGGTTCTGTGCATTTTTGTACTGGTTTAATTATTACCATAGACTTCCAGCCAAGATCTGAAAGTTTTTTTTTTTTTTTATAGAAAGGCAGCAAAATGCAAAATTATTAGAAAACACCCAAAAAAGTTGTTTGAAACCACACTATAGAACGTTTTACTCTTTATTAGATCTTCACACTGTATTTCTAAGGGAGTGCATATTAGGTTACTTCATGTTCCAAGACAGACAGAGCTGGTGCGCTTATGGTATTTAAAGGGTTTCTACCACCAGATTTTGACATATTTAGCTGACTGACCCTAGCGATCTGCTAGTGTCTGCAGTACCTAACAGTGCTCTTGTTTCACCTTTGTCTGCTGCCGTTAAGCCTAAAAACTTACTTTTATTGATATGCAAATGAGCCTCTAGGTGATATGTGGGCGTCTTTTCAGCACCTAGAGGCTCTGTCTACTCACTATTTCTGTCACCCATCGTGTCCCTCCAGCCCGCCCCGCTCATCTTGATTCAGAGCCAACCTCGCGCCATCTCGGACGAATTCCCGTGCCTGCGCCGCACGCTTCTGTATTCGGCGCAGGCGCAGTGACTGTCGGATCGCTCCCTGCGCCGGCATCTTTACTGGGAGTTCGCCTGAGATGGAGTAGGCTGGCTGGAGTGAGGTTGGCTGTTAATCAAGAGGAGCGGGGCGGGCTGGAGGGACGCGATGGGCGGCAGAAATAGTGAGTAGACGGAGCCTCTAGGTGCTGAAAAGACGCCCACATAGCACCTAGAGGTTAATTTGCATATCAATAAAAGTATGTTTTTAAGCTTAACGGCAGCAGACAAAGGCGATACAAGAGCACTGTTAGGTACTGCAGACACTAGCAGATCGCTAGGGTCAGTCAGCTAAATATGTCAAAATCTGGTGGTTAGAAACCCTTAAGAGGCGAGAAAGTGCAGGCGGCAAACAAGAATGAATTCAGCAGTGTATGTGATCTGTGTCTTATTACATGTTCAGAGATGTATGAAGGCAGTGCATGCAAAGTGAATTTCATTGCTAATAATTCGATATGTATACAGTCGTGGCCAAAAGTTTTGAGAATGACACAAATATTAGTTTTCACAAAGTTTGCTGCTAAACTGCTTTTAGATCTTTGTTTCAGTTGTTTCTGTGATGTAGTGAAATATAATTACACGCACTTCATACGTTTCAAAGGCTTTTATCGACAATTACATGACATTTATGCGACGAGTCAGTGTTTGCAGTGTTGGTCCTTCTTTTTCAGGACCTCTGCAATTCGACTGGGCATGCTCTCAATCAACTTATGGGCCAATTCCTGACTGATAGCAACCCATTCTTTCATAATCACTTGGAGTTTGTCAGAATTAGTGGGTTTTTGTTTGTCCACCCGCCTCTTGAGGATTGACCACAAGTTCTCAATGGGATTAAGATCTGGGGAGTTTCCAGGCCATTGACCCAAAATGTCAACATTTTGGTCCCCGAGCCACTTAGTTATCACTTTTGCCTTATGGCACGGTGCTCCATCGTGCTGGAAAATGCATTGTTTTTCACCAAACTATTGTTGGAAGAAGTTGCTGTTGGAGGGTGTTTTGGTACCATTCTTTATTCATGGCTGTGTTTTTGGGCAAAATTGTGAGTGAGCCCACTCCCTTGGATGAGAAGCAACCCCACACATGAATGGTCTCAGGATGCTTTACTGTTGGCATGACACAGGACTGATGGTAGCGCTCACCTTTTCTTCTCCAGGACAAGCCTTTTTCCTGATGCCCCAAACAATCGGAAAGAGGCTTCATCAGAGAATATGACTTTACCCCAGTCCTCAGCAGTCCATTCACCATATTTTCTGCAGAAGATCAATCTGTCCCTGATGTTTTTTTTTTGGAGAGAAGTGGCTTCTTTGCTGCCCTTCTTGACACCAGGCCATCTTCCAAAAGTCTTCGTCGCACTGTGCGTGCAGATGAGCTCACACCTGCCTGCTGCCATTCCTGAGCAAGCTCTGCACTGGTGGCACTCCGATACCGTAGCTGAATCCTCTTTAGGAGACGATCCTGGCGCTTGCTGGACTTTCTTGGACGCCCTGAAGCCTTCTTAACAAGAATTGAACCTCTTTCCGTGAAGTTCGTGATGATCCTATAAATTGTTAATTGAGGTGCAATCTTAGTAGCCACAATATCCTTGCCTGTGAAGCCATTTTTATGCAACGCAATGATGGCTGCATGCGTTTCTTTGCAGGTCACCATGGTTAACAATGGAAGAACAATGATTTCAAGCATCGCCCTCCTTTTAACAGGTCAAGTCTGCCATTTTAACCCAATCAGCCTGACATAATGATCTCCAGCCTTGTGCTTGTCAACATTCTCACCTGAGTTAACAAGACGATTACTCAAATGATCTCAGCAGGTCCTTTAATGACAGCAATGAAATGCAGTGGAAAGGTTTTCTGGGGATTAAGTAAATTTTCATGGCAAAGAAGGACTATGCAATTCTTCTGATCACTCTTCATAACATTCTGGAGTATATGCAAATTGCTATTATAAAAACTTAAGCAGCAACTTTTCCAATATTTATGTAATTCTCAGAACTTTTGGTCACGACTGTACACTATTATCATGCACTTCTCTTCTTCACCTGGTGGTGCAGTTGCTTCTGCTGATTCTGCTGTCATTCAGAACCTATTGTAAAATAGCTGACGTTTCCTACTATAACATAGAGACACCATGCTATTTATATCGGTGCCTATATTTGATGTGTGCGTTTTAACCATAAAATGTTTTTCCGCCTAAAAGATTTTTCTAATTGTGACGAGAAAAACCTTACACGCTTCCCAGCAGAGAAAAACACACTTTACAAATCACTTTACTGAGTTATTTATTAAAATGTATCTGTATAGCGCTACCTGCTGTTTGTTTTTTCCTTATTTCTTTAACCTGCTCACTGAGAAGGCCGCCCATGCTCAGTTTTATCCTTCAACTGCCTCCTGAGCTGTGATAGGAAGAGCATGGCCACGCCCCTTTAGCTGCAGCAGAAAAGACACGCCCCTTGAGCTGTCAGCTCAATATAAATGTAGCAGAGCATTGAATGTGGAGATCTCTGGATCCATGTGAGGTACAGGGCTTGTTCTGGCTTTGTTAGAGAGAGGTTGTCATGGACTATATGTCTGATTTTCATTTTTTACATTAGTCATGGGATAATCCCTTTAAGCGCAATGAGAGTAAATAAACATTCTAAAAGATTTTTTTTAAACTTATAATATGCTATATATAATATGATACTATCCATTTGACAAACATATAAGTCTTATAATTGGTTATCTTGTCTTATTCTTACAGTCCCAAACTAACTTCTACGGTGTTGTAGGAAAGACATTTTGGACAGCAGAGCATTGAGGATCATCAGATGCTGTAGTAAAGGTATTTTACCGTAATGTCCACATCATATACCATAAGTGTCTAAAAGGTTCAGGACCTGCACCTGGGTTGAGAACGGGAGTATTTTTACAGCCACTTCTCCATTCATTCTCCGCCAGGGAGGGTTGGTCGGCAGCCATCTTTATCAAAGTAGGGCCATCTACTTTGAGACCTGCAACTATCCTGTGGAGGTGTAATAGTATCTTTGATGGGAATACCCCTTTAAAATTTAAAACTCCAGCGGTAGTTTTACTGAAAATGTGTTTACTGATTAGTTATTTGGTGTATACATTTGCCATAACCATTTGAGTTGTTGTAGTTTATACCCGTTTCTGGGTAAACTGGATGACAACATACGTATATAAGTGCCATTACAGCTACGACAAGGGTTTGTCACTCAACGTTCTCACCCCGGTATGGCGGTCTTAAAGGGGTTCTCCCGGAATTCAGAAAATGAAAATACTTAAATATTGCTTTATTATAAATATATTCCCAAATACCTTTCATTAGTTATTATGGCTCATTTTGTCTAGGGCAGGGGTGCACAGCTCGTGGGCCTCATGCGGCCCCCAGACCCATGGTTTGCGGCCCCTGTTATGATGGGTAGAAACACAGCTGATCGTGCAATCATCTATGTGTCTTCCTGGAGCGCCGCAGAGCAATAAATAACAGCTCCTGCTCCTGCACAGTAAAAAATTATAAAATACAAATAAAAGGAAAAAAGTGAAAAATAATAATGTTCATTGTCCTCCAACAGTCTTTTTATGACCTCTTGGGGGATATATTATGTGGCAAATATTATATTTAACAAAATAAGTAATAAACCAATTGTAAAAAAAATATTACAATAAAATATTAATGAAATGCAAATAAAAGTACAAAAGAAAAAGAAAACAGTGCAAAAAAAAATAGAAAGTGTCATTGTCCCCCAAAGGTCTTTATGACCTTTTGGGGGACATGTATAGCAGAAATATTTTAAAAATTAAGTAAAAAATAAAAATAAAATGCATAAATGAAAAAGCACCCACACCAACCAAAACCGTCTCCATTATCACCCTATTTATGTGAAACTATACATATTATATAACAAAACGGGCAACACAAAATGGGGATCTAATTATAATAACATTTTATTTGCATATTTGAAGAATAAGGAGTTAGGCCTCATGCACACGACAGTTTTTTTTCACGGTCCGCAAAAACGGGGTCCGTGGGTCCGTGATCCGTGACCGTTTTTTTCGTCCGTGGGTCTTCCTTGATTTTTGGAGGATCCACGGACATGAAAAAAAAGTCGTTTTGGTGTCCGCCTGGCCGTGCGGAGCCAAACGGATCCGTCCTGAATTACAATGCAAGTCAATGGGGACGGATCCGTTTGATGTTGACACAATATGTGCCATTTCAAACGGATCCGTCCCCATTGACTTTCAATGTAAAGTCTGGAGTTCTTTTATACCATCGGATTGGAGTTTTCTCCAATCCGATGATATATTTTAACTTGAAGCGTCCCCATCACCATGGGAACGCCTCTATGTTAGAATATACTGTCGGATATGAGCTACTTTGTGAACCTCAGATCCGACAGTATATTCTAACACAGAGGCGTTCCCATGGTGATGGGGACGCTTCAGGTTAGAATACACTACAAACTTTGTACAAGACTGCCCCCTGCTGCCTGGCAGCACCCGATCTCTTACAGGGGGATATGATAGCACAATTAACCCCTTCAGGTGCGGCACCTAAAGGGGTTAATTGTACTATCATATTCCCCTGTAAGAGATCAGGGCTGCCAGGCAGCAGGGGGCAGCCCCCTCCCCAGTTTGAATATCGTTGTTGGCACAGTGTGCGCCCACCATCGCCCCCCCCTCCCTCCCTCTATTGTAATAAATTGTTGGTGGCACAGTGTGCCAACCACCATCGCCCCCCCCCTCCCTCTATAGCAGTAACATTGGTGGCAGTGTGCGGTCTCCCAATTCCCCCCCCCCCAATCATTGGTGGCAGCGGAGTTCCGATCGGAGTCCCAGTTTAATCGCTGGGGCTCCGATCGGTAACCATGGCAACCAGGACGCAACTGCAGCCCTGGTTGCCATGGTTACTTAGCAATAGTACAACAGTAGAAGATTCATACTTACCTGCTTGCTGCTGCGATGTCTGTGTCCGGCCGGGAGCTCCACCTACTGGTAAGTGAAAGGTCTGTGCGGCGCATTGCTAAAGAACTGTCACTTACCAGTAGGAGGAGCTCCCGGCCGTTCACAGACATCGCAGCAGCAAGCAGGTAAGTATGAATCTTCTACTGTTGTACTATTGCTAAGTGTCATGGTCTTACCTTCTCACTGTTCTCCTTCGTTTGACATGTGCTGGCGGCCATCTTGGCTTCTGGGTTTCTTGTAGCCTCCCACCCTGCGGCTTCTCCTTCCCACTGGGAGGAGCTGGATGCCTAGCTCATATATATAGGAGGTCTGTGGCTTCAGTTCCTTGCTTGGTCCTCCTGTGTTCACATGCTTCTAAGACTGCTGCTGCTTCTGGTTCCTGATCCTGGCCTCGTCTGACTACCCCGTTGGTTCCTGATCCTGGCTTCGTCTGACTACCCTGCTGGTTCCTGATCCAGGCTTCGTCTGACTACCCTGCTGGTTCCTGATCCAGGCTTCGTCTGACTACCCTTCTGGTTCCTGACCTCTGTCTACGCAAGACCCTGCTTCGGTTTAGCCATCCGTTTGGACTTTTGCTTACAGCTTGCTTTTCAATAAAGCCTTCTTATTTCCACTTATCTCTGTTGCACGTCTGGTTCATGGTTCCATGACATTAGGACCAAGCCATGAATTTTGACGGTACAGGGCCATCCTCGCTACCTACGCTGGTTGCCAGACTTGATCAGCAGGATCACCTGTTGGGTCGGTTCGCTGTGGCGTTGCAAACCCTGCTTGAACGCACGGCTCATTTCGCTTCCGTTGCCGATGGGTCGGTTGTCGCTCCTGGGCCCGCTCCTACTGCCGCTCCGGTTGTTGCGCCAGAGTCTACCCCGACACCTGTTGCTGCGCCTGCGGTGTCTCGGGGTATGACCGGTTCTGCCCCCTTCCACAGCGCTTTGGGGGAGAGCCAACTCAGTGCCGAGGTTTCCTTAACCAGGTGGGCATTTATTTCGAGTTGCTGCCACATGCCTTTCCTACTGAGAGATCAAAGGTGGGCTTCTTGATCTCGCTGCTCTCGGACAAGGCCTTGGCCTGGGCCAGCCCTTTATGGGAGAACAACAATCCGGTGGTTGCCGAGTTTTCCGGTTTTGTTGCTTCTCTTCGGAAGGTATTCGATGTGCCGGCTCGTGCTGCCTCTGCTGCGAAGCTCCTTATGTCCATCAGACAGGGTTCACGATCCGTAGCTGAATACGCCATTGAGTTTCGTACCCTGGCAGCAGAGGTGGGCTGGAATAATGAGGCTCTGGTCGCTGCTTTCTCTCATGGTCTCTCGGATGCCTTGAAGGATGAGGTTGCAGCTAAGGACCTACCAGTGGAGCTCGAGTCTCTTATTTCTTTCCTGATTTTGATTGACACCAGACTCAGGGAGAGACCTTCCTTTAAGGAGAGCCTGCGGAGGCCTTCTAACAGATTGGCGCCTACGTTTGCTGTCCCACCCGTGCCTCCCTCTCCTCCCACGCCTCCTGGGGATGACTTGTCTGGGGGTGAACCCATGCAGCTGGGGTTTGCTCGCCTGTCCGAGGGGGAGAGGGTACTCCGGAGACGCGAGGGCCGATGCATGTACTGTGGTCTCGGTGGGCATTTTCGGTTGGCATGTCCGAACCGTCCGGGAAACGCTCGCACCTGAGATCCTGTCGGGGGCAGATCTTGGGTGGAGTCTCCTCGTCCCCGGTTTCCCGTGTTGACAAACCACTGATCACTGTTGTCCTCTCCTGGGTCGGGGGCTCGGTGACGACCCAGGCGTTGGTGGACTCTGGTGCTGGTGGTTTGTTCATTGATAGTGTGTTCGCTGCCGCCAATTCCATTCCTCTGCAGCCTCGAGGTTCCCCACTGGCTCTTGAGGCGATAGACGGCAGACCCCTTCTGCTGCCACACGTGACTCATGAGACCCTTCCAGTGGGGATAGCCATTGGTGCCGTTCACAGAGAGTCGGTCTGTCTCCAGGTGATTTCGTCTCCACACTACTCGGTGGTCTTGGGGTACCCCTGGCTCCAGAAGCATAATCCGACTTTCGATTGGAGATCGGCCGAGATCCTCTCGTGGTCACCGCAGTGTGGGGCTAGTTGCATCCATGGGCCTGTCAAGTTGCTGTGTACTTCCTCGGACTCTCTGTTGCCTCCTGAATACGAAGAGTACCGGGATGTATTCGATAAGGTGCGCGCGGTTGCCCTACCTCCGCACCGCCCATACGATTGTGCCATAGAGTTACAATCTGGTGCCGTTCCTCCTCGTGGCAAAGTCTACCCACTGTCGGTAGCGGAGAATGAGGCCATGGAGGAGTACGTGAGGGAGGCGCTTTCACGCGGACACATTCGCAAATCCTCGTCCCCGGCAGGGGCTGGATTTTTCTTTGTGAAAAAGAAGGGCGGTGAGTTGAGGCCTTGTATCGATTACAGGGGTCTCAATCGCATCACGATCAAGAACGCTTACCCGATACCCTTGATTTCCGAGCTGTTCGATCGCCTCAAAGGGGCCACGGTCTTTACCAAACTCGACCTGAGGGCGGCATATAACCTGGTAAGGATCAAGGCGGGCGATGAGTGGAAGACCGCGTTTAACACCAGGACCGGTCATTATGAATCCTTGGTTATGCCCTTTGGGTTGTGCAATGCGCCCGCAGTCTTCCAGGAATTCATCAACGATGTTTTCCGTGACCTGTTGCAGCAGTGTGTGGTGGTCTATTTGGATGACATCTTGGTATATTCTGAATCCATGGAGGCCCACATTATGGATGTCAGACGAGTGTTGCAACGGTTACGAGAGAACAGGCTGTTCGGTAAGCTTGAGAAATGCGAGTTTCACCGATCCCAGGTAACCTTCTTAGGTTACATCATTTCCGCTGAGGGGTTCTCCATGGATCCTGAGAAGGTTTCGGCTGTCTTACAGTGGCCCCAGCCCAGTGGTCTCCGTGCCCTGCAGCGCTTTTTGGGCTTCGCCAATTATTATCGGAAGTTCATCAGGGACTTTTCTATGCTAGCCAAGCCTCTCACGGATCTGACCAGGAAGGGCAGTAATTTCCAGGTCTGGCCGCTCGAGGCCATCCGAGCTTTTGAGGCTCTAAAGTCCGCCTTTGTGTCGGCTCCGATTCTGTCGCATCCCAACCCTGGGTTGCCCTTTGTCCTCGAGGTGGACGCGTCTGAGACGGGAGTAGGCGCCCTTCTGTCTCAGCGTAGAACACCAGAGGGTCCTCTGCTTCCCTGTGGGTTTTACTCCCGGAAACTGTCTTCCGCGGAGTGCAACTATCAGATTGGTGACAGGGAGTTATTGGCCATCGTGCAGGCCCTTAAAGAATGGAGGCACTTGCTCGAGGGTTCGGTGGTTCCGGTTCTCATCCTGACGGACCACAAGAATCTGACCTACCTTTCTGAGGCCAAGAGATTGACACCACGTCAGGCCAGATGGGCTCTGTTCTTGTCACGTTTTAATTACGTGGTCTCCTACCTACCCGGTTCCAAGAACATCAGAGCGGATGCCTTATCACGGCAGTACTCCGAGCTGTCCGGGGAGGAGTCGATTCCGACTTCGGTCATACCTCCGAATCAGATCCTGGCCGCCATTCGCACCAGCCTGACCTCTCCCCTGGGTGAGCAGATTTTGGCGGCTCAATCTGGTGCTCCCTCTGGGAGACCCAACGGCAGGTGTTTTGTGCCTGAGGAGTTGCGCACTCGGTTGTTGCGAACCTACCATAACTCCAAGGCCGCGGGGCATCCTGGAAAGAATCAGCTGTCCTGGGCTGTTTCACGTCTGTTCTGGTGGCCTTCTCTACGTTCCGACATTGCCGCATATGTAGCGGCATGCTCCGTTTGTGCCCAGAGTAAGTCCCCTCGGCACCTTCCGTTGGGCCTTTTGCAACCCATAGCCACCGGGGAGCGCCCATGGTCATACCTGGGGATGGATTTCATTGTGGACCTCCCTGCATCCCGAGGCCATACGGTCATTCTCATGATTGTGGATCGGTTTTCCAAAATGTGCCACTGTGTTCCTCTCAAGAAGTTACCCTCTGCACAAGAGTTGGCCACGATTTTCGCCAGGGAGGTCTTCCGGTTGCACGGTTTGCCCAAGGAGATTGTGTCGGATCGGGGGAGTCAGTTTGTGTCCAGGTTCTGGCGCGCCTTTTGCTCCCAGTTGGGGATTCATCTCTCTTTCTCCTCGGCCTACCACCCTCAGTCCAATGGGGCCGCAGAACGATCCAATCAGGCCTTGGAGCAATTCCTTCGTTGCTATGTCTCCGATCACCAAGACAATTGGGTTGACCTCCTGCCTTGGGCTGAGTTTGCCAGGAACACGGCGGTGAACTCTTCCTCTGGGACGTCTCCCTTCATGGCCAATTATGGGTTCCAACCTGCCGTGTTACCGGAGGTATTCTCTCCCCAGGATATTCCGGCTGTGGAGGATCACCTTTCCGTCCTACGTGCTTCTTGGGTACAGATCCAGAGGTCCCTTGAGGTCTCTGCGCAGCGCCAGAAACTCCAGGCTGATCGCAGACGAGCGCCCGCTCCTTCCTACCAGGTCGGAGACCGTGTATGGTTGTCCACCCGCAACCTCAACCTTCGAGTGCCCACTCCCAAGCTGGCGCCTCGCTTTGTTGGTCCCTTCCGAGTGCTTCGCAGGGTAAACCCGGTAGCCTATGCCCTTGCGCTTCCTCCTGGCATGCGGATCTCCAACGTGTTTCATGTCTCCCTGTTGAAGCCATTGGTGTGTAATCGTTTCACTTCCTCGGTTCCTCGGCCCCGTCCGGTCCAAGTGGGCAATCGTGAGGAATATGAAGTGAGCAATATCCTGGACTCACGCCTGGTCCGCGGTCGGTTGCAGTTTTTGGTCCATTGGCGTGGTTATGGTCCAGAGGAGCGTTCCTGGGTTCCCTCCGCAGATGTCCATGCTCCTGCTTTGCTCCGTGCCTTCCACGCACGCTTCCCTCAGAAACCGTTCCTTACTCCGCGGAGGAGGGGCCCTTGAGGGGGAGGTACTGTTATGGTCTTACCTTCTCACTGTTCTCCTTCGTTTGACATGTGCTGGCGGCCATCTTGGCTTCTGGGTTTCTTGTAGCCTCCCACCCTGCGGCTTCTCCTTCCCACTGGGAGGAGCTGGATGCCTAGCTCATATATATAGGAGGTCTGTGGCTTCAGTTCCTTGCTTGGTCCTCCTGTGTTCACATGCTTCTAAGACTGCTGCTGCTTCTGGTTCCTGATCCTGGCCTCGTCTGACTACCCCGTTGGTTCCTGATCCTGGCTTCGTCTGACTACCCTGCTGGTTCCTGATCCTGGCTTCGTCTGACTACCCTGCTGGTTCCTGATCCAGGCTTCGTCTGACTACCCTTCTGGTTCCTGACCTCTGTCTACGCAAGACCCTGCTTCGGTTTAGCCATCCGTTTGGACTTTTGCTTACAGCTTGCTTTTCAATAAAGCCTTCTTATTTCCACTTATCTCTGTTGCACGTCTGGTTCATGGTTCCATGACACTAAGTAACCATGGCAACCAGGGCTGCAGTAGCTTCCTGGTTGCCATGGTTACCGATCGGAGCCCCAGCGATTAAACTGGGACTCCGATCGGAACTCCGCTGCCACCAATGATGGGGGGGGGGGGGGAATGGGAGACCGCACACTGCCACCAATGTTACTGCTATAGAGGGAGGGGGGGGGGCGATGGTGGTTGGCACACTGTGCCACCAACGATTTAATACAATAGAGGGAGGGAGGGGGGGGGCCGATGGTGGTTGGCACACTGTGCCACCAACGATTTAATACAATAGAGAGAGGGAGGGGGGGCGATGGTGGGGGCACACTGTGCCACCAACGATTTATTACAATAGAGGGAGGGAGGGGGGGGGCGATGGTGGGCGCACACTGTGCCACCAACGATATTCAAACTGGGGAGGGGGGGGGGTCTGCCCCCTGCTGCCTGGCAGCCCTGATCTCTTACAGGGGAATATGATAGTACAATTAACCCCTTTAGGTGCCGCACCTGAAGGGGTTAATTGTGCTATCATATCCCCCTGTAAGAGATCGGGTGCTGCCAGGCAGCAGGGGGCAGTCTTGTACAAAGTTTGCAGTGTATTCTAACTAGAAGCGTCCCCATCACCATGGGAACGCTTCTGTGTTAGAATATACTGTCGGAAATGAGTTTTCACGAAGTGAAAACTTAGATCAGAAAAAGCTTTTATGCAGACGGATCTTCGGATCCGTCTGTATGAAAGCAACCTACGGCCACGGATCACGGACACGGATGCCAATCTTGTGTGCATCCGTGTTCTTTCACGGACCCATTGACTTGAATGGGTCCGTGAACCGTTGTCCTGTCAAAAAAATAGGACAGGTCATATTTTTTTGACGGACAGGATACACGGATCACGGCCTCGGCTGCAAAACGGTGCATTTTCCGATTTTTCCACGGACCCATTGAAAGTCAATGAGTCCGCGAAAAAAAACGGAAAACGGCACAACGGCCACGGATGCACACAACGGTCGTGTGCATGAGGCCTTAGGGTGGGTTCACACTAGTGTTAGGGATTCCGTTATGGCTTTCCGTTATAACATTTTTATAACAGAAAATAACGGAATGCCCAGACAGAATGCAAAACGAATGCTTTCCGTCCTAATCGAAGTCTATGGGAAAGCATAACGGATCCGTCTGGGTCCTGTTATGCAAGACCGAATACAAATTCCTGTCGACAGGACTTTGTTTTACGTCTTGCATAACGTGACCCAGACTGATCAGTTTTGATTCTCATAGACTTCTATTAGGACGGAAAGTAAATGGAATGCCTTTAAAAGGCTTCCGTTTTGCATTCCGTCGTAATACAAGTCTATGGCCAGAGGAACGGATCTGTCCTTCCATCTTATGGATTCTGTTATTTTCCGTTATAACCATGTTATAACGGAGAGCCATAACGGAATCCCTAACGCTAGTGTGTACCCACCCTTATAGTTAATAAATGTTAAGGCCCTATGCTTCGAGTAAAAAATTGTCGCAAAAATTATTTTGGTAGTCCAACAAATAAGATTATAACCATTTGAATCACCACGTGGTCATTAAGGCCTTTTCAGACCTGGTCATTAAAGTGTTAACCAATCAGCACTTTCGCTGCTAGTAAGAAGGTGCTTACTGAATATTGCATGGTGCCTGTAACTGGGGGACAGGAGGCGGTAATAACCAGGGAGCACCGTCCTCTGCAGTGAAGGAAAGCGCTGATTTATGAATAGGAGGCAGGATGGAAGGAAATGTCGCCACGGTTCCGGTAAAAATTATTTTTAACAAGTTCTTGCAGCATGGCCCCTGAAACAAAAGATTCATACTTGCCTGCTTTGCGCTGCTCTGGTCCTCTGCGCTGTCCCTATCTTCCAGTCCCTGCACTGGTGTATTCTCACATTCACCTCTCCAGCCAATGACTGGCTTCAGCAGTGACATGCTGCTTGTGGCCACATCACTGCTGAAGCTAGCTATTAGCTGGAGAGGTACATATGACCATGGCCATGCACTGCCAGGTGTAAATAGCGCAGGGACAAAAAGATGGAAGCCGTGGGGACAGGTTAGTATAACTCTTTGGTTTCAGGGGCCATGCTGCAGCACGATATTTGAGACAATTACTGGGAACAAGTCTTCATAGGAAAGCTCATTTCTGATATCTGGCTGCTGTAATCGTGCTGCTGATCAGCCGATAAACAAGTAATGACTCATTTGTTAGCTGATTTGCATATTTTATCAGGATGAAAGATGTACAATTATCGTCAGCACATCTCCCTGTGTAATCAGGAATCTGCTACCAATATTTAATATAACTGAATGAAGGCAGAATGACTGTGATAGTGATTATTCCTCCCCATTCACTTGGCCTGTGTAATAGGCCGATGCAATGAGCACCGATCATTTATTGGCAGCCCCTTGAAATAGATCGATGTTACAATGCGGCGCTCAGACCAAAAAAGGTTGTGTAAGGATGTGGGGCAAGGGACCTTAAATGTATTACTCTGCATGTGTAAATGGTATAATTACTGCAATATCTCACTTTGGTCAGTAGATGGCAGCAAAGGATAACATGAAATAAGCCTACACTGCAGCTGACTATCAGAGTAATATTAATAACCTAAAAGTTGGTAATTCGCTAATTTATGGATGTTTGTGTACTCCTACAAGTGTGATAGCAGGCTCTATATGCAGGTTTGACACTGCACTTAGCAAATTACTTATTGCATCACACTCTCTCCTTGGGATGGGGAGGAGGGGCCTGGGAGGAGCAGGAAGTAGAGACAGAGGTTGTGCTTGGTGCTCCTGGAGACCAGAAGAGATTTTCTCTGAAGATTCTGGAAGGGAGTGGACCGGCTCACGGTGGAGACTGGCGACAACACGAAGGGGAGGTTTGCAGCGACGACCCTAGGAGTGTTGTGTCTGCAGGATCCAGTTCTGGAGTGGACCAGGAAATAAGATAAAGCACCAAGAACCTGCTCAAGGAACTGTGTGTGCAGCTGTGCCACGTCACATTGCACTACACTGGTAAAGTGGCATTTGGACAGACAATAACGTTCCAAATACAGTTGCATTGCATTCTCAGCTTCTTGTTCACTATATTGTTCAGTAAACTCAATTGCTCGAAAAGAACCGTTGTCTGTGTCTGTGTGGCATTGTGTACTCTCTGTACCTGTGGGCCCAGCCCTCAGTCTTCCTTCAGTTGTGCACCCCTAGTCTAGGGAGCAATCATTAGGAGAAATAAAATGGCCGCCGTCCTATTAGTAGACACAAAATCTGTCCTAATTACACAGCAGTTATTTCACAACACTTGAGCTCAAGAGCTGCCTCATCCTCCTCTCTGCTCTACGTGTCCTGGATTATGATCCTGAATGCAATTAAATATGACCTTTACCTGAATTTCTGTAGGAATGGAGATGATAAGGAGACATGAAGTACAGAGAGGAGGTTAGAGGTGGCTAATGAGTAGCAGCACTTATATGCAGTCTCCATTACCACAGCCCCACATTACCACAGTCTTACAGAGATTTACCGTAGCTGAAGTTCTCATCAGCTGTATTCAGGATCATAATCCCTGACAAGTAGAGCAGAGAGGAGGATGAGGCAGCTCTTTAGCTCAGTGTTGTGAAGTAACTTGTCCTGCTGTGTGATTAGGACAGGGTTTGTGTGTAGGACGGCGGCCATTTTATTTTTCCTAATGATTGCTCCCTAGTCAAAATGAGCCATTATAACTAATGAAAGGTATTTGGGAATATGTTTATAATAAAGTAATATTTAAGTAGTTTCATTTTCTTAATTCCAAGAGAATCCCTTTAAATTGAATTGTTGCCTACGGCAGCCAATCATTGCACAGCTTTCATTTCTTATAGTCCTCTTGAGAATATTGTTTGTTGTGGGCAACAAAGCCAGATTTTCTTCTAGACAGTTTCATAAATCTGCCCCAGTTTGTTGAAAAGCCCCGCTGGTTGCTATGGGTAATAGCCCCATGTTTCCCCTGCGCCAGGTCTTTGTAAACTTTTACCAGCTGCATTTACAAAGTAATTCCCCACGAGGTTTGCTCGCTGTTCGACATTTGGATGATCACTCATCATGCATCACTCGTCATCGTTACGTGCTCAGCAGAAATCCCTTTGATTGAACTCTAAACATTTACATTAAGAATTTCAGAATTCTCGAAGAGCCATGATCAGTTGAAATCTCATCTCCGGCCGGTGGCAGACATTTTGCATTTGGTATTGCAATGATATAATGTCTATATCCGAGCAAATGATTAAATGGCCTCACTAAAATGATATTTTATGGCCAATAGCCGTATTAAAGTATGTGGAACACAATAAGGGCGAGGAGGGCAGAGCAGGAATCAATATTCATATACTGCCTTGATTTATATGTGCATTACTGAACAGATGCTTTACTGCGGGTAATACTTAAAAGGTTATTTCAAGCTGGTTTTTACGGTATTTTGGTGGCTGATCCTGTTATAAAGCGTCCGCCCAGAGCACTTCTGCTATCCTGGGACTCCCTTTATGGATTCTGCATGGTAAATGGCAGTCATTTTGATAAGAAACATTGGTCTTTCGATAAGTGGCAATTATAAGGCTTCAGTAAATATACGTCTGGAGAAAAACGTTGAGTCTGGAGAAAGCATTTTGCCTTGGAACAATGTAGATCACATTTTTCTACAGGGTAATCAAAATGTAAATTGTGAAACTGTGCGTTAGTGGTGTAGGGCCGTAATATATCTCTATACAGATCAATTGCTTTGTCTAATGTCCATTTTCTGAATAGATTTTGGTATTAGTAAGCACAATAGCAACATGGGACTATATATATATATATATATATATATATATATATATATATATATATCTTAAAGTGGATTATGCTGGGATTGGAATGAATTAAAAATGGGACTAATGATGTGGGCAGAAAATAACCTTCCAGACTAGAGGCCAATGGCTTGTACTTTTGCAAACGTGTATGTGGATTTTGATGCAGTAAGATGGTGGTTATTTACAACACTGTTGAAAATTATTGTGGGCTTCTATGTAAAGGAGAATGTGAGTATAAGGCTACTTTCACACTAGCGTTTTAGTTTTCCGGTATTGAGATACGTCATAGGGGCTCAGTACCGGAAAAAAACACTTTAGTTTTGTTCCCATTCATTGTCAATGGGGACAAAACTGAACGGAATGCTCCAAAATGCATTCCGTATCGTTTAGTTGCATTCCCAGAACTGAGAGCAAACCGCGACATGTTGTAGTTTGCTTTTCGCCCTGGGATGCAGAGCCAGACGGATCCGGCATGACACCCAATGCAAGTCAATGGGAGCAGATCCGTTTTCTCTGCCACAATAGAAAACGGATCCGTCCTCAATTGACTTTCAATGTAGTTCATGACGGATCCGTCTTGGCTATGTTAAAGATTATACAACCGGATCCGGTTATGACGGACGCAGATGGTTGTATTATCAGTAACGGAAGTGTTTTTGCTGAACCCTGCAGGATCCGACACAAACGCTAGTGTGAATGTAGCTTTAGTGGAAATATGCTTCTGGAATTTCCTCACTACACACACAGAATTATTTTATGGACCCAAGCTTTGCTTATGATATCTGTTGGGGGCAAGGGGGGGGGGGGGGTAGAGGGAGGAGAGTGCTCTGAGACCCCCAGTGATCATGAGAACGGGGGTCCCCCGAGTCATCTGTGTGAGTAGATTATTCATGACCACCGCTCCATTGACTTCTGTGGGACTGCTGAGTACAGCACTTGGCTGTCTGTCAGTTCTATAGAAGTAAATGAAGCCATGGTAATGCATAACTTTTTTTCTATTGGAAGTAACAACCGATTTTCACAAGACAGGTGTCATTTTAATCAGCAGGACCAACTCTACCATATGCCTAGTTTAATAGGGTTGGTCCTTCTGACAGGTACTCTTTAAGTGCTTATTTTTAATGTCTCACAAAGACAACCCATTATAAATAGAAGTCAACCTGGCCAGGAGACACCACGTAGTCACGTTCTTAGCATATATACATCGCAATTGGTGGTACAGTTGTGTTTTTGGGAGACCAGTGTTTATATCTCAGCTATATACGGCTCATGCACACAACCGTGATCGGCCCAGCTCCACTGAACCAAACTGACTGTATCTTAAGGTGGATTTACATGTGCAGAGGGGAGGCTGATTATTGGAAAGGAAATGTTCCTTCCCAGTAACCGGTTGCTTGTTCAGTGGGGGTGAAGCACAGTGATCACCTCCACAGTATGAGAAAAAGTGATCGCTGTTACAATTGTTCGTTCTCATAAAGCTGCATTGTTTCTGTAAAATATTTTTGGGCAGTAGATCGTGCTGTCTAAACAGCGATCTGCTGCCCAAAAATTATCTTTTACTTGTCTGCACAAACAACAGTTTCATCCTTTGAACTAGCGTTTTGCTCGTTAATCGAGTGATTGGCTGGCTGCACCATTAGACGGGCAGTTTGTTGGGAACAACTTGAGTTTGCAGGAACGTTCGTCCACCATAATCTGCCCAACTATCGGGCCGTGTAAACCCGCCATTAAAGTCTAGTACAAGGGATCCGTTGTTTAGATATGAAGTGACTGCTTTGGAAAACAACTAAGGCTACTTTCACACTCGCGTTTTGGTTTCCGTTTGTGAAGCGGTCCAAAACGGATCAGTTTTGCCCTAATGCATTCTGAATGGAAAAGGATCCGCTCAGAATGCATCAGTTTGCATCAGTTCAGTCTCCATTCCGCTCTGGAGGCAGACAGCAAAACGCTGCCTGCAGCGGTTCGCTGTCCGCCTGACGAAGCGGAGCCAAACGGCACACAATGTAAGTCAATGGGAACAGATCCGTTTTCTCTGACACAATCTGGCACAATAGAAAACTGATACATCCCCCATTGATTTTCAATGGAGTTCAAGACTGATCCGTCATGGCTATAGAAGACACAATAGAACCGGATTTGTTCATGACTGATGCATGCGGTTGTATTATTTTAACGGAAGCGTGTGTGAAAGTAGCCTTAGATACAGTCAGTTCAGTCAGTGGGGCCGCGGTTGGCCTGGGAGATACGGCAGGCTCACGGCTGATCACAGTCATGTGTATGAGCCTTTAGGCAATAAAGTATGCAAACCAATAAAATGTGTCTGGGAATGGTTTTGTTCAAAGATGCATCATGCTTTCCATTTATAAGAAAACCCACAACACATACCCGCATCCATCGCATAGTGGACCCCAATAGCTAATGTAGAACCGGCTCAATGGCTAATGTAGAACCAATTTAAGAATAGTCGATTAGTCGATTGAATAGAGTAATTCAAAAAAAGACCATGGAGCAGGAGTGAAGTGCTTGCTATTACTTAACGCTCCGTGGCTCACCCGCCGGCTTGTACTGCGCTGCACTGGATCCTGACACATCGTCAGGTCATAGTGCACATTGTTGTAGAAATTTGCTTGCATCAGATGCCAACCAAGAATTTCCCCCGTCCTTAAAAGCACATGTATCAAGCTCTTTTGTGTAAGGAAAGATAACCCTCTTCAAAAGTCAGACAAGGTGGTGTTTCATTGTAGACCTCTGTTGAGCACTCCTCCTCCTCCTGCCCAGTCTCTTCACTTTTATTTTATATCCACAAAAGGTGTAACCATAGAAAGGGTCAGGCCCGTCACCCGACCACTTCCTTCATGTAACAAACATACAGGAAGTGATGATACAGGAAGATGAGAAACCACCATCACTTACCTTTTACTGGGCTAACCCCGCCCTCCATGGCACATGGCCGCCCAATAATATTACAGATAGGCAGGTACAATCCACCTCATGCCTTGACCAATAGGAATACATTTCAGAACTGAAAGGGACACATTTGGACACCCCCTGAGAGTGCCGGTGGGTGGAGCTCAAACATGCTCACAATCCACCACCACACCCAGGACATGTGCAAATGCTTCCAAATGAATCAGCCTTTACTTAAACAGATATTGCCCAAATGAGACAACATTCATTTAATCCGAAACAAATCTCCTACTGACCGAAAGTCCCACCAACCAATCTTTAGCAGCATGTTGGGGCCCCCATGGTTCAGTGCGACCGGCATCAGTGTGCTATACCCCACTGTTGCTGATGAGGACCCGCTGGTAGCTTTCACTAAGAACATTGCTCTCAGAGCCAGCAGCCATTAGATCCCCCTCAAACCAACAGTGTTGGCTTTCACATGGGTGAGTAGGAACCCGAGTGCTGATCTATAGAATTTCCCTGGTACGGTCCTGACCCGATCACGCTCTCTTATAACCGTAATCCGGTCATACTTTACACAGGAAGGCATATACAAAATAAACCTACATAAAATTCCTAAGCTAAAGAGAAAGTCCAGTATAGTCATCCTAAGTCAACGTATTCGTGCACTATGACCCGGCGCTGTGTGACGTCAGAATCCAGTGCAGCGCGCGTAGAGAGACGCGCCTACAGTAAAGGTGAGTATTTTATTTCACTGACGCTGGGGACATGGCATTGAAGGGGGACAGCCGGCAATGGATGACATGGAGAGGCAGATTGGAGTGGGGGACATGGAGGGGCTGACTGATGGCACTGGGGGAGTAGGGGACATGGACGGGCTGATCTGATGGCACTGGGGGAGTAGGGGACATGGAGGGGCTGATCTGATGGCACTGGGGGAGTAGGGGACATGGAGGGGCTGATCTGATGGCACTGGGGGACATGGAGGGGCTGATCTGATGGCACTGGGGGAGTGGAGGACATGGAGGGGCTGATTTGATGGCAGTGGGGGACATGGAGGGGCTGATCTGATGGCACTGGGGGAGTGGGAGACATGGCATGGAGGGGCTGATGGCACTGGGGGAGTGGAGTTGAAGGCACTGGGGTGGAGGAGAGCTCAAGGCACTGGGGGAACGGAGCTGATGGCACTAGGGTGGGGGTGAGCTTATGGCACTGGGGGATAGTGGAGCTGATGGCACTGGGGGAACTGATGCACTTGGGCTGATCGCACAGGGGGGAACAAAGGGTGTGGGGGACTGATGGCAGGGGGTCTGATGAGTTTTTATAAAGGAAAACAGTCTATTAATTAATTTTTATCTTATTAGATTACTCGATTAATGGTAAAAAATCATCAATAGAATACTCGATTACTGAAATAATTGTTTACTGCAGCCCTACTTAAGAAACTTAAAACAGCATTAAAAAAGGAGCGCTCACTCATTACTTTGTAATAATAAATTTGGATAAGAATGTTTAAGTGATATCATGTTTTTCCGTGATTAGAGCTTCATAGTTTTTTGGATTCCCCACTGTCTAATCTTATAATTTCTGTATGTGGATAATATAGTGAAAAGCTCTGGAATACAAGGAGACTGATAACATTGAAAGACACAAAGGGAAAGATGTGAGAGGTGCATTGAGATGTACCAAAGCTGGATTAAACGTGTAAAAATAAGCAAGGGGTCAGGGTTCGCTCCTCATCTGGTTCCTGATGGCTGCTATTTCCTTCTGACCAAAAAAGCCTTTTGATATGAATAAATAGCAAATGATCAAATGTGTCTGTTATGAGACATCAATATTTATAAAGGAATAGGCATTTTTTTTTTTACTGCATTTATAATCTTATCACTCCTACAGCATGGGTTTACTCTTACATGACCCTTTTTGTGACTGTGATTGCAGAGGCCAACGTTGTCTCCCCATGCCTGTCTCCTGTTTATTTCTTTAGCCGTAGGCTGCTCCTCATGACCCAGCTGTCTACGTCAGAATATTACTTAAAGAAGCAAAAAGCTTATATACAGTACGTGCAGCCTATAAGGGTATATTCCCAATTTGCTGTGGCCTAAAACATGGCTGCTTGTGTTGGATGGAGTTTTCAAGTATCTTGTTACTTTAGCATGCAAGCACGACCACAATTGCTGGATCGCAGGGTGGTCGTAACCCCTGAAAACTAGCAGTGTCGTACCCCTGCCGGTCTGATAACGATGATATATCCTGAGGACAGGCCATCAATATCATCCCACTGCACAACCCTTTACCTGTAAGGGTATATGCATGTAATGCGTATTATGCACTTTTTTTCTCTGCCCATATTTTCATTCCAAAAGTCCACAGCTTTAGGCCTTATTCACACGTCCATAATGAAATCCATGATAATATGGTCAGTGATTCATCCTTGAACAATCCATGTTAGGCCTGTGTGTCTGTTTTTTTATTTCCATGTGTCATCCGTGTTCCACCGACACTGCACAGCTGAAATGTAATTTTCAGAGCACCTGTGTTTGTAGCTGGCCAGCTAAGACCTGTCCTAGGTTGCTAATATAGCTTATATGTTTATACAGCTAGACCTGCCAATAACCTAAATACAGTTCCTATATTTGTGTGTTAAAGACAAAAGCAGAGTTATTTACTGTGACTTCATGTTTGGATGTCATATAACTGTTATATATTGTGTTCACAGAAGCAGAAATGATAATATGCTTTTAAGATTCATTATATGGATGTGAGATAAGCTCAATGACACAGCAGAAACAACAGAAAGCATAGAGTTAGGGCTCATTCAGACGGCTGTATGCTGTGCGCAAAAATGTGGATCCGTTTTTTTTTTGCAAATTAGATGCTGTCATTCATTTCTGTCGGGACCTTTTCTTCCATTGCACGGCTCAGTAAAACAAATAAAACATGTCCTGTACTTGTCAATGAAAATCAGGACATGGCCCCATTAAAGTCTATGGGTCAGCAAAAAACCGGAATGCAATCCGTTTTTTGACGGACAAGCTGAACTGTCCGCAAAAAAACGGATACACATTTTTGCGGACAGCATACGGCCGTCTAAATGAGCCCTTAAACTGTTGTTGCTGGGCAGAAGTCTTGACCAATCACAGCCAGCCTCACACACAGCCTGTGTGGGAAATCACAGGAGCTGCTAGAATCATTACACTAGAGGAGAGAAGCTGAACAGACATTCACTCCACTAAGAGCTGTGTTTTATTGAAGCAGAGAGGCCAAAATAGGTATTTAAAACAGTTATATAATGTTCCTACTGTTAATATAGTGATTAGAACTGTATACTGAACCAGTTATGTGTTCTTACTTACAGTTCCCCCAATTGCAAACTACAAATACCATACAAACAATTGCAACCATTCAAATTCCATATTGCAATCCAAATTGCATACAACCATACCAGATCATACTCAACCAATCTACAAATAGTTACTGCTAACTGCATATTAAAAATTGCGACCAAATTCAGCAAGTGAACTATTAGTTAGACCTCAGATTTACCTCTCAGAGAGATCATAAAGTGCTTAAATAACTTAAAGTGAGAGTACAGATACTCGAGAAACATATGTCCACCATTTTACATGTTGAATGACAAGATTGAACAGTTGAACCACCATCTTATGCATACCGCCATTTTGTGATACCTTTTCAATACGTGCTATGTACATGGACTATCTGCTGCGGAGGCGGCAGTGTTATATATGAAGAAAAGTATAAGTTAATAAATAAGTTATTTCAAGCATTTGATGTGCTCTTTAAACCTACTGTTTCCATAGAACGGCGGTAGAGGAATTACAGAGTAATAGACAGTCTGCTTAGACAAAGTCAGAGATTTAATGCCATAGCGCAAAAGGCACTTCATAGTGCTGCGCCTGCCACAGTGTTGGGTATGTGTTTTTCACGTTATGGATCTGTAAACACGGACAAAATAGAGCATGCTTCCGTGCCAAAACTACGGACCCATGGACCGCACCAAAAAACGGATGTGGAAATACACACATTAAAATTAATGGGTACGTGTGCTGTGCATGGAGCATCAAATGCATTTCCAGCCTTCCTACAAGTGGCTTTCAGGTATAACCTGGTATTGTTCAATAGCTGAACCTTATTTCTCAACAGATTTGTGTTTGGAAAGGAAATACAGCACAAACTACACTAAAATTAAAGGGGTCATGCAGCAATTTATATTGATGGCCTATTGTCAGAATATGTAATTAATATCTGATCGGCAGGGGGTCCAATCATCTGTTTGAAGGGGAGGAGGCGCTCCATGCAAGCACCGCTTCCTGGTTATTACACTATGCATCGTCTTTTGTGGAGCTGCAGTGTAGTGTAATTTCAAGTGGAGGGAGTACTTGTCCATTACACTGCACTTCCGAGACGATGGGCAGTGTAATAAACAGGAAGCGACACTTGCATGGACCCTGCCGATCAAATATTGATGTCCTCAATATAAATCGCTGTACAACCCCTTTAAACTCTATTTACACTGATGTGTGTATTTTACATATATCCTCACTGTATGGCCTGAAAATGTGCAAAAGTATGACATGCAATTGCCCATATTCTACTATAGCAAATGAATACACACTGAAATGCATAGTCAGCTGTGCCTTTAAAGAAATCCTGTCAGATTGAACATGGTGTTTGAGCTGCAGGAGGAGCTGAGTATATTATTACATAGTTTTGTGGGAAAATATTCAGTATAACTTGTCATTTATTTATCTAAATCCCTTCCCATTTTGGGCTTTGAAGTCCAGGAGGCGGTCAGGATTGACAGCCTTCCCGCTGACTGCATATACAGAGATAGCTGTCAATCACTGATGGGACCGCCTCCTAGACTTCACAGCCTAGAATGAGCAGGAATTTAAATGTAGAAATTATACGTTTTACTGAATATTTTTCCCATAAAACTACCGTATACTGTGGTGTCGGATAGCTTTGACTGAAGGATCCTGAGTGATGACAAAACCGGGAAGTGGTTCTTAGATCAATGAATGCCAAATTAGCTGCTTATTTGAGATGAGAAGTTGGGGACGTTAGGAGGGCGGGAGGGGGTTTAGAGGGGAGGGAGATGGGAAGTTAGGAGGGAGAAAAAGAAAGAAAAAAAAATATGAAAATGAATGTATCAATACCTTATGTACAGAATAAACATTGCATGTTTAGAATAGTATGATCATCATACTGTACAGTGAGGATATTGAAAGAAAAAAAAGGACCATGTTATCAGCTTAATATTTACATGATTGTGACTTGTCTGATTGCTATGTACTGACACATTTGATCTTTAATAAAGAGAAGTTAAAAAAAAAAAATACCGTATATGTTTGTCTGCTCAGCTCCTCCTGCTCTATAACATGCTGCCTGTAGCTTACATTGCACTCTCATGGTGATGGGATCCCTTTAATAGAGTTTAAAACAAATCTATAAAAGATTTTCTGAAGCATACCAAGCCAAACTAATGCCACAAGGAAACCCTTTGGCATGCATTGTGGCCATAGAAGGCTTTGGATGTTTGCTAAATACCCCAGAAGCGTCGTCTCCTGGAACATACATGAACATTCACATGGATCTACGTCTGGATGATGAAAGCCCAAACCATGATTGGATGCAAAAAGAGAAGTGATATAACTACTTCATTTATACTTTTCCACCTTTCAAACAAATTGCAGAGGGCCTTGGGTTCATGTTAGTAATATAATATTCCTTAGTTCTTTTGTTCCTTTTACTCCAGCTACACGAGCTCCATCATACGCCATTAATGTATTCTGAGGAATGGTTTGTACGATTTCAATTCCCTGTGCAAATAAGGTGTGTGTGTATATATATATATATATATATATATATATATACATACATACATACACACACACACTGTATATATTAAAATCTATGCAGAAACCCTTGACTCGGCATAGGAAGCAATACTGTGTATTGATGTGCGCATCTTGTCTTCTTTGTGCTGTAAGTTAAATGAGGAGTTTAATGCACATAAGTGAGCCCCACAACACTTTCATGTTGTCCCTGCGGGATTTGCAAATACTATAAGCAGTTGAAGAATGCTTTCAGTCTACAAAAGGAAAATGTAGCAAGAAATAACTGTTTGTCATTGTGATGAATATTTCAGACAGAGTCCAAACTGAGAAAATGACATGAGATACAACTTGATAATAGCAGCACTCCTGGGTTAATACTGTAGTAAAATCCAGCAAAAAGAATATGTACAAACCTGTCGGCATCAAGATTTCCCACATTACCTTAAAATATAATCCCATAAACGCCCTTTTTAAACAACTCATTTGATGATGGTCTGAAACAGATAATGATCTTCATCTTCCTCGCAGCAAGTGCTATCGCAACAACAACCCTCAACAGCAGCCATGGAGTCTTAGGTAGAGCAACCCTAAGGGCTCATGCACATGACAGTATGTATTTTGCGGTCCACAAAACACGTATCTGCATAAATACATCCGTTTTTCATCAGTTTTTTTTTAGTTTTTTTTTGCGGATCCATTGTAACAATGCCTGTCTTTGTCTGCAAAATGGTTCTATTTCCAGTTCATCCCTCATGACAGCACAACAGGAGGATGCTCCCCTTTGACCTTCTTGGGACAGGAAACGAAGAGGTTAAAAAGGTCCCTCCCACCTCCACCCACCAGTGTTCTTCCTGTCCTATTCCTGGAAGGACCCAGAGAGGTTCCCTGCTCTAGGGTTGAAGAGATTCTACAAGAACTTTTACGGCCTAAGGCTGGAACTAGGATCGGGGGTGTCGGGCCTCCCCTTCTAGGTCTCGAATAGCCTTCCTAAAACCTCTCGGGGTAGAGGTCCCTTAGCATGGCTTGCTGCCTGACTCTGTGGAGTCCGAGCCTATAGGTGGGTTCTCTGATGGCCTGGGTTCGATCGTTGGGTTCATCCTTATCCTTCCTACCCTATAAGTGGCCTTGCCAGTACCTCTTATGCGGAGTTCCCCTGGCTTGCTCCTAACCCTGATGAAGTGGGTAATGCAGCTGGTGGTTACCTCACTATGGATGGCTATGGGTTTATGGAGCTTCGATCCGCTGTTCCTTAACCCTGCTTCTGTGCATGTGGAGTTCAGCAGGATTGGGCCTCAGTGTGCCTGAAAAAGTCAGCAGCTGGAATGGAGCCTTTTCTCCTCTCCTTACCAACGCTCTGTATGCAGGTGTTGGCAGAAGCTGCGTGACATTATTGATGCTCACACATATAGCTGCAGCTATGTACTCTGCACAGGTCCTGTAACCTTTTGCCACTCCTCAGTCCCTGTATCTTCTGGCTAGTGCCATGTAAAGATCTTGTGGAACCTTAAGACTGCTTCTTACCTTGAAGCTATGCGGGCAGGTGGGTTCTCGGTTGGCCTGGTTTCATCGGGAGGGTACTTCTCCTTCTTCCTTGAGTTCATACCAGCACCTCCTGGTACGGGATCCCAAGCTTGTCCTGGACCGGTATGAAGTTAACGGTACAAGTTACCTCATCGTTGATGTCCATGCCTGCCGCGTGCCAGTGCTGTCAGCTTGGCTCTATTTCTTACATATACCTTGTAGACATCCGGAATTAGATGTTTATCAGATTATAACAATATTTTATCTGGTTTTAGAGCAAGTCTCTTTTACGCAATTGTACTTACCATATAGACTAGGCTTAGAGGTAAAGGGAATCTCGGAAATAAATTAGATATATAACAGTCATGTAGGTCTCCGTTAAAGTGAGTATTATCTTAGAGTATTGGACCCTTTTAAAATATAGCTTTTATTAATTCTATCTAAAAGATAATAAATCACCCTGTGATATCTGGATGACCTTAGGAAAGTAAGGACAAGATGCCGCCCAGCTACCACCGTGAATAGGTGAGTTTGATGCCGTATAGATAGTACAGATTTCACACGGGCACTTATGAGATTGGTAATAGATATAGGTTAGGGGAAGGCTGGGGCACTTGAATAGGTGCTGGGGGTAGCTCTCTCCCTGTGCCAGCCCTAGATACGCCTTTGCCCAGGGATAATCCCTTATGTTGGGATCTCCCTGTCCCCGTACCTGCCCTGTCTGGCCCTGTAGAACCCTATATGTTGAATATGATGTCAATGGTATTTTTTAACACCCAAATTCTATTGACATTATATTCAACATATAGGGTTCTACAGGGCCAGACAGGGCAGGTACGGGGACAGGGAGATCCCACCATAAGGGATTATCCCTGGGCAAAGGCGTATCTCGTGCTGGCACAGGGAGAGAGCCACCCCCAGCACCTATTCAAGTGCCCGAGGCTTCCTCTAACCTATATCTATTACCAATCTTATAAGTGCCCGTGTGGAATCTGTACTATCTATACGGCATCAAACTCGCCTATTCACAGTGGTAGATGGGCGGCATCTTGTCCTTACTTTCCTAAGGTCACCCAGATATCACAGCGTGATTTATTTTCTTTTAGATAGAATTAGAGGTAAAGGGCATCCTTTTTATGACAAATGTCTAATAAGATAATTTATTCTTCCTTTAACCACTTCAGCTCCCCTAGCTTAAACCCCCTTAATGACCAGACCACTTTTTACAATTCTGCACTACACTACTTTCATGGTTTATTGCTCGGTCATACAACTTACCACCCAAATGAATTTTACCTCCTTTTCTTCTCACTAATAGAGCTTTCATATTGTGGTATTTTATTGCTGCTGACATTTTAACTTTTTTTGATATTAATCAAAATTGACCAAAATTTTGCCCAAAAAATGAAATTTTTCTATTTCTGTTGTAAA
This sequence comes from Bufo gargarizans, assembly GCF_014858855.1. Lineage (NCBI taxonomy): Eukaryota > Metazoa > Chordata > Amphibia > Anura > Bufonidae > Bufo > Bufo gargarizans. The sequence continues at coordinate 30,829,211 of NC_058090.1, forward strand.
ATTTTTCAAATAAAACTACATTTCTATATACATTTTTCTCTAAATTTATTGTTCTACATGTCTTTGATAAAAAAAAAAATGCAATAAGTGTAGATTTATTGGTTTGGGTAAAAGTTATAGCGTTTACAAACTATGGTGCAAAAAAATGAATTTACACACTTTGACTTTCTGAGCACCTGTCATGTTTTCTGAGGTTCTACAATGCCCAGACAGTAGAAACACCCCACAAATGACCCAATTTTGGAAAGTAGACACCCTAAGGTATTCGCTGATGGGCATAGTGAGTTCATGGAAGTTTTTATTTTTTGTCACAAGTTAGCGGAAAATGATTTTTTATTTATTTTTTATAATTTTTTTTCTTACAAAGTCTTATATTCCACTAACTTGTAAATATGTAAAAATACACCCCAAAACACATTGCCCTACTTCTGAGTACGGCGATACCACATGTGTGACACTTTTTTGCATCCTAGGTGCACAAAGGGGCCCAAATTCCAATGAGTACGTTTTAGGAGGGCATTTTTAAACATTTGGATTCCAGACTTCTTCTCACGCTTTAGGGCCCCTAAAATGCCAGGGCAGTATAAATACCCCACAAGTGACCCCATTTTGGAAATAAGACACCCCAAGTTATTCCGTGAGGGGCATGGCGAGTTCCTAGAATATTTAGTTTTTGGCACAAGTTAGCGGAAATTGATTGATTTTCACAAAAAATTAAATTTTACATAAACTCGCCATGCTCCTCACGGAATACCTTGGGGTGTCTTCTTTCCAAAATGGGGTCACATGTGGGGTATTTGTACTGCCCTGGCATTTTAGGGGCCCTAAAACTTGAGAAGAAGTCTGGAATGCAAATGTCTAAAAATGCCCTCCTAAATGGTACTCATTTGAATTTCGGCCCCTTTGCGCACCTAGGCTGCAAAAAAGTGTCACACATGTGGTATCACCGTACTCAGAAGAAGTAGGGCAATGTGTTTTGGGGTGTATTTTTACATATACCCATGCTGGGTGTGAGAAATATCTCTATAAATGACAACATTTTACATTTTTAGATTTTTCTCTCACCCAGCATGGGTATATGTAAAAATACACCCCAAAACACATTGCCCTACTTCCAATGAGAACCTTTAGGATTTCATAGGGCATTTGGATTCCGGGAGGGGTATGGTGAGTTCATGTAAGATTTTATTTTTTGTCACAAGTTAGTGGAATATGAGACTTTGTAAGAAAAAATAAATAAAAAAATAAAATCAATTTCCGCTAACTTGTGCCAAAAAAAAATCTTCTATGAACTCGCCATGCCCCTCAAAAGTGATCTTTATAGCGCCGCAGCGATTTTACAGTGTTTTTGCAGTGATCAGAAAAAAAAAATATTCTGTCACTGCGGTGGGGCGGACTGAACGCAAGTGTGCGCACAAGATCAGGCCTGATCGGCGAACACTGTGTTTTTTGTAGAGCCTATAGAACATGTCCTATTCTTGTCCGGCAATGTTCGGATCTGCAAAATGCGGAAAGCACATTGCCGGTGTCCGTGTTTTGCGGATCCGTGGACGTCTGAATGGAGCCTTACAGGGGGGTGTTCAAGGACAGGGGGGTGATCAGGGAGTCTATATGGGGTGATCAGGGGTTAATAAGTGCCGGGGGGGGGGGGGGTGTAGCGTGGTGATTGGTGCTACTTACAGAGCTGCCTGTGTCCTCTGGTGGTCGATCCAAGCAAAAGGGACCACCAGAGAAGCAGGTATATTAGACGCTGTTAACAAAACAGCATCTAATATAACTTTTTTGGGTAAAAAAAATATCGCATCTACAGCCTGCCAGCGAATGATCGCTGCTGGCAGGCTGTAGATCAACTCGTTTACCTCGCAATCCTGTGCACGCGCGCTCCTGTGAGCGTGCGTTCACAGGAAATCTCGCGTCTCGCAAGATGACGCGCCGACGCGTCATGGAGGAAAAACCCGGCCGCCCGCAGGATGCATTTAACCCCTTAAGAACACGGCCATTTTTTCCCTTAAGGACCAGGCCATTTTTTGCAAATCTGACCAGTGTCACTCTATGTGGTGATAACTTTAAAATGCTTTTACTTATCCAGGCCATTCTGAGATAGTTTTTTCGTCACATATTGTACTTTATGACACTGATAAAATGGAGTAAAAAAAAAATAATATCATTTTTATTTTACCAAGAACTTGAAAAAATTTGCACATTTTAATTTCTCTACTTTTATAATAGATTGTAATACCTCAAAAAAATGTTATTTTACATTCCCCATATGTCTACTTCATGTTTGGATCATTTTCGGAATGCCATTTTATTTTTTGGGGACATTACAAGGCTTAGAAGTTTAGAAGCAAATCTTGAAATTTTTCTGAAAATTTCTAAAACCCACTTTTTCAGGACTATTTCAGATCTGAAGTCACTTTGTGAGGCTTACATAATAGAAACCACCTAAAAATGACCCCATTTTACAAACTAAACCCCATCTGTTACATACATACATATTGTAATGCATTGCCTGTTAGTGCATTACACAGAGTAATACACTAACAGGTTGCCTAGGAGACCGGGCCTGAGGCTGGATCTCCTCTGCTCCCGTAGAAGGAAGTTCCCGACGCCATTTAAGGCATTTGACAGCCTCTGCATGGCATCGGACTGCCTTCTGAGACATCGTGTCCCCGCCACAGCAGCGCGGGGACTCGATGCGCTTCCTCAAACACAAACCCCTTCTATGCCGCAGCAATCGCAGATAAGTACCGGGACATCAGGGTGTACCTATAAGCCCTGTGTCCGTAAGAGGCTAAGTCTATAAACAGAGGTAGGTCTGATCAAGGATGCAGATAGAGACATTTCAGAGATATACGACTGGGTTCACAAATTTTGTCATTAAGATTTAGTTTTCTGGCAGAATCAAAAAGATTCTGTCTCAGGTTTGTTCCTGATTCTGTGAAACTGTATTTTTATCCAATTATAAATATCTGAGATATGTTGTCCTTAGACTCGCCTCCCCCCCACCCAAATTATAATTTGGTATGTCTCCTGTTGTGCTGTCATTAGGGATGAATTGAAAAATAGGAATTAGACTTACCGATAATTCACTTTCCAGAGATTCCCTCATGACAGCACCCGTACATTTGCTCCCTTACTAACTACTATGTAAATATTGCATATAAGATTTTCTGATGATTTTAATGAATCAGTTGTGTAACGGATGTCTTGGCACCCTGACCGGGTACCTCCATCAATGGATGCTCCTAGCGCTTCCCGAGGACTCCAAGCACTCCACTTGACACCGTAAGCACTGCAGACCCCACGAACCGCCGAAGCTTGGTTGAGGTCTCACCGTCTCCTACCCAACCTGGACCTACGACAAGGCTCCAGGCTCCAGTGGGTAAACCTCTCCTAAATCCAGAGAGCAGGAACAGCTCTTACAAGAGCTAGTAGTTATAGCCAGTGGAGTATAGCAAATCTTCAGCGTATAGCAATCCCCAGTATCGATCAGTTACCCAAACACCAGCTTCAACATGATGAAAGGTAAAACAGGAACTCTCTTTATTGAAGACCAACTCAATATATATACAGTTCAAGAAGTCTAACAACATAACGCAATCAACCATGAACAACATGCAAACAGACATCTTCACCCCCTCCATAATGAATGAATAGGGAGGGAGGAGACACATGTGATGGGATTATCTCCTGAGTATATCATAGGGTGATCTACTCATCTAGGAGTCGGCTGCTATTATAATCAACTATATTAATCCCATCACTAACACAATCAGTGGGAGTCTCAGTGCAGAGTTAAAAAATTTTGTGTTGCTGAATCCACACCATGCCTTTTTAATGGGCAATAGGAAATATGTGGCATATAAATTACACACATAAATCAGGGTTCATAGTTCCTTGTAACCCCAAAAGGTCTTAGGGGGTCTCCATAGTTCTCGATCCATAGTCTGTAGGAAGGAGGCTGGCCCTCAGGCTTCTCCAGCAGCCCCAGTAACGGTTCAGTCCGTCACAAGTTGCATCCATCCTAGTGTAGTAATCTGGAAAAACACTGGTGGGTGGAGGTAGGAGGGACCTTTTTAACCGCTCTGTTTCCTGTCCCAAGAAAGTCAAAGGGGAGCATCCTTCTGTTGTGCTGTCATGAGGGAATCTGGCAAGTGAATTACCGGTAAGCCTAATTCATATTTTTTTTGCCAGAACGGACATACGGAATACACATTGAGTAATTTCAGTTTTTTTTGTGTATCCAATGAAGTGAATGGTTCCGCATACGGACCTGTAAAAAAACGGGGAAAAAAAATAACTCGTACATGAGAGATATATCATTTTATTTATTTTTTTCCATAAAACTTAGGTCCCATTCACTCGGCAGTGAAAAACGTCCATGTGACGGCCGACAGGAGAGCATAATAATAATGGCTAGTGCTATAGTTCCATACTGACCACCTCGTATCTGCACTGCAACGTTGCTCGTATTCCATGGAAACGAGCAGTGTGTAATGTGATGGAAAATGAATACAGCCAGCAAAGGAGGCAATATGGATAATAACAATACATTAGTAAGTGCCTTGTATTAACTTTCTCTACATGATGAATGCCATTTTCTGAAGTGAGACAAACCCTTTAATGACCCCATAAGCAGGTGCCATTCAACTGGTGCAGTCATATCAAAGATGCTTTCTGTAAATCGGCAATAAAATCACTCAGTGAAAACTAAGTAAACTTGATACCCCGACCAAAACCAGATTATGGGGGGCTGCATTCTACTTCTATCAAAAGTAAGGATGCTGCATTAGTGCGTGATGAGAAATGTAAGATTTGTCTCCAAGTCTATAAGTAAGAAATACTAGATTTACTAGAATATCAGGTGCAGAAAGGGATGGGCAATTCGAAATATTGTCAGCAGAAATATTAAAGCTGCCTAGGGATATCAGGTCTATTGGTGCAGATTCCTTTGTCAGCATAAACCTTTCATTAACACCTTCGTATAAACTCTGACAGCTCTGGGCTAACTGTCAGATCAAATGAATCAAGAATACAGTACGCAACCAAGCGCACAAAAAATCATAAAGAAAGCCTAAAATGTCAATTACAAACGATCAAACACATTTTAAACAATAAGCTTATTTTTTTTTTTATTTTTTATGAAATTCTTAAAGTGTGTTTAGATATACAGTATATACAAAACTATAAAAATTATTCTCCCAACAATAGTAAGTGTTAATGCAAGAACATTGACTTATTCATAACTGGAAGATAGCCATCAGGCAGCTATCAATCATGCATGATCTTGGAGATTTAAAGGATTTGTGAGAACATTAAATAAAATCATAGTTAATTTTATATGGGAGACTAAGAAATTACAAGGTGGATGATATTTCTATGTTGACTTTTTATAATATCCTGCCATAGTGAAGAGCAGGGATTAACAACCTTCGGCACTCCAGCTGCTGTTAAACTACAACTCCCAGCAGGCACACAAATGGTTCTTGTAACTTCCATAGAAGTGAAAGTAAGATTCTGGGGGTTGTAGTTTCAGAAAAGCTGGAGTGCCGGAGATTGCTGATCACTGGTGTAGGAGGATCAGAGTGGATTAGTTCAAGTGGATTGTGAATGGAACCAGTGTGAGTTTTTTGGGGACACTGGAACACACTGGTAAATTTTGTTAAATTCCTTTTTTTTTTTTTTTTTTTTCCTTTCCTTTTTGCATAGATATTTAAACATGGCACAAGGCTATGTGCTGTAGGGTACATTTATTATTTCAAGTACGTCTGTTTATAGAGTAAATTTGTTCAGTGTTTTGGTGCCGATTTCTGTTTGTGCAGCTGGATTCTGAAGCATTTACTATGTGCAACGTTTACAAAAGGCGCAACCTACACAAGGCAAGCTTCTGGTGTACTTGTCAAGATAAAGGCGTACACCACATTGCACTTGAGCCACAAACATCATTACTGTTCACAATTTCATGAATTTGGTGCAACCCCGCAAATCAAAAACAGACTATAAAATTATCCTAAATGATAAATCCCCTCTGTACTTTTATAAAGCCTAGGTATCCAAGTATTTCTCGTGTCTGACAGTGGGACTATGCCTGAAAAGTGTCTTACTTTGTGGCAGAATTTGTGGCGCACTTGCTGCACCAAATATATGCGATGTATGCGCCGCAAATTTTGTTTCATTTAATAATCAACTTTTGTGCCAGCTCTTTGTCTAATTCTGTTTGACAGCTTGTTTTGGCGCAGTGTTAAATAGATTTTGGCTCATGTTTTGGACAAAAACTGTATCGGCTCCATGGTGGTTTAAAAAGTGGTATTCAGTTTTGATGTGAACGGTGCCTTGTGTTGTCAATAGGGATTTTTTGTGTGTATTGTGTTGAATCCTCCATTCACCACTTTCTAAAACAACATCACAGATTTAGACACATTTAACAGTACAAATACATACTGGTGATAAATTTGGCACAAATAAAAAATGGCGCAGACACAATGTTTTTGTGGAAAATAAAACAATCTTTATATATCTGCCGGAGTGTGTGCAAAACTTAGTATACAAAGTACCATATTTTTCACCCTGTAAGACGCACTTTCCCCCATCCCCCCCAAAGTTGGGGAAAAAAGTCAGTGCGTCTTATGGGGGAATACTAATGAGTGCTTCCATTATGAAAGTGCTAATTAGTACCGGAGGACCGGAAAGCAGCGAATGCAGCGCTCCCCTGGCTCTGTACTCACTGCTTCCTGGTTTTGACCACTCGCTATGCTGTGACTGCCCAGAGCGTGAGGACTTCAGCAGTATGTGACCTCACGCTGTGCTGGGTCAGGCAACACCACAATGTGCAGCAGGAGGAACAAGAAGAGCATGAATGTCAGGAGTGGCAGTGGCGTCCGTAACAGGAGAGGTAAGTTGATTTTTTTATTTTATTTTTGTCTGCTCTGAGCATGGGGGTCTGATCTGAGGTCAGCTTGAGGAGTCATTCAAATTGGGTATCTGATCTGAGGTCTGCTTGGGGGTCATTCACATTGATGCTCTGATCTGAGGTCTGTTTGGGGGATCATTCACATTGGGTCTCTGATCTGAGGTCTGCTTGGGGAGTCATTCACATTGGGGGGTCTGATCTGGGGTCTGCTTGGGGGGTCATTCACATTGGGGTTCTGATCTGAGGTCTGCTTGGTGGTCATTCACATTGGGGCTCTGATCTGAGGTCTGCTTGGGAGTTCATTCACATTGGGGCTCTGATCTGAGGTCTGCTTAGGGGGTAATTCACATTGGGGGTATGATCTGAGATATGCTTGGGGGTCATTCACATTTGGGGTCTGATCTGAGGTCTGCTTGGGGGTTATTCACATTGGAAGTCTAAATAGAGGCATCTTATTCACATTGGGGCTGTGATCTGAGGTCTGAATGGGGGTTTTATTAACATTGGGGGGTCAGATCTGAGGTCTGCTTGGGGGGTCATTCACATTGGGGGGTCTGATCTGAGGTCTGCTTGGGAGGTCATTCACATTGGGGTTCTGATCTGAGGTCTGCTTGGGGTTCATTCACATTAGGGCTCTGATCATATGTCTGCTTGCGGGTCATTCACATTGGGGCTTTTATCTGAGGTCTGCTGGGGAGTCATTCACGTTGGGGGGGTATGATCTGAGGTCTACTTGGGGGGTTATTTACATTGGGGTTCTGATCTGATGTCTGCTTAGGGGTCATTTACATTGGAAGTCTGATCTGTGCTCTGCTTTGGGGGGTCATTCACATTGGGGCTCTGATCTGAGGTCTGCTTTGGGGGGTCATTCACATTGGGGCTCTGATCTGATGTCTGCTTGGGGGGGTCATTCACATTGGGGCTCTCATCTGAGGTCAGCTTGGGGGGGGGGTCATTCACATTGGGGCTCTCATTTGAGGTCTGCTTGGGGGGGTCATTCACATTGGGGATATGATGTGAGGTCTGCTTGGGGGGTCATTCACATTGGGGGTCTGATCTAAGGTTGCTTTGGGGGTCATTCACATTGGGAATCTGAATGGAGGCGTCTTATTCACATTGGACTGTGATCTGAGGTCTGAATGGGGGTTTTATTAACATTGGGGGGTATAAGATGAGGTCCGATTTAACATTGGGGTGTCTGAGCTGAGGTGCTTTTGAATTATTTTTTTTCTTATTTTCTTTCTCTAAAACCTAGGTGCATCTAATGGCCAGGTGTGACTTATAAAAGGCAAAAAATATGGTAAATTGTTAGGAGACCTTACATCTACTAAGGGAAAATTCTGCCATAATACATTATGCAATTGAAAATATAACAGTTTCTCTTTACAGTAGATTCTCAACTAATTAGTGAAAAAAATGACATATCGCTCCATAAATTGACAGAAGTACAGTTGGGCTGATAGAAATCCATGGGCACAATATCACTATATTACTATTTATACAGTATGTTAGGATTTATATTGCAATGTAGTAACAAGGCAAGGAGAAAACAAAATGCTTGCTCCTTTCCAACAAATTACCAAGATATGCATCTTTTCAATTTTAGAAAAGACTGACAGGAAGGTAGAGATTTGGTGACGTCTAGAAGTATCTGCTGTGCTGGGTACTATGCGATGTCCTAAATGTAACAAAGGGTGTCCAAATTAATAAATATATTAAAAAGCTCCTATTTTTACTGTTGATTTCTCTTTAATTGCAGCATTTTTTATTGATTACCTTTATTGTAATGTATATGTGTGTGTATGTATGTGTATGTTTTATATATGCACATAATATATTGTTTGTATGCTTATATATATATATTTGTTTTTATTCTCTCATTTCCTAAGTCCAGTCACACTCTCGCCTCATTCTCTTACAACTACTAAGATATCTTTATGATCTATAGTATCTGCCACCCACCCAGAGAAATGACACTATAATATATATCATTTTTAACATGATCTGCAGTAAAAGAATATTATGCTAGACTTCCAGCCTGTGTAACTGTATATCCATCCAACTCCTTTCCCACCATGTTTGATTTGCAACTAACAAGGACCAAAGGCAGTTTCTTATGTCATTATGCGGCTCTGCGGTGCAGCGTGTTGCTATTGCATGGTAGGAAAATCGGATATGTCCCGGCTCCCCTAACATGATGACCTTTTGGTCAGTTTATTGTAATTATTGCATCACAAATGACATCCTGTAATTGAGAGCAGCATGATGTAAATGGAGTAGGGGAAATGATTCATGAGGCAATAACATCCCTATAGATTACCTGAAACCCTCTGCAAACATTTAATTGAGATTAACTGTACTGATCTCGGCAATTATCAGACTTGTGACATACATCCTTTTAATCACAAGCAGTGTTTAGCTTAGTCTACTTTCACACTCGTGTTTTGGCTTTCCTTTTGTGAGATCCGTTCAGGGCTCTCACAAGAGGTCCAAAACGGATCAGTTTCCATTCTAATGCATTCTGAATGGAAAAGGATCTGCTCAGAATGCATCAGTTTGCATCAGTTCAGTCTCCATTCCGCTTTGGAGACTGACACCAAAACGCTGCTTGCAGTGTTTTGGTGTCCGTCTGATGAAACTGAGCCAAACTGATCTGTCCTGGCACACAATGTAAGTCAATGGGGACGGATCCGTTTTCACTGACATCTGGCACAATAAAAAATTTTTACCGACCACAAGAACCTTACATATCTGCAGACGGCCCAGCATCTGAACCCTCGCCAAGCTAGATGGGCACTCTTCTTCTCCTGTTTTGATTTTTGAGCTTCACTTTCGCCCGGCCGAGAAGAACATCAAGACGGATGCTCATTTGACTTCTCCGACCAGCTGGAAGAGCCCCAGTACATTGTAGATCCTGCTCGCTTTATCACAGTGGCTCCTGTCCTGTAAAAGACATCCCTCCTGGGAAGACATCGTGCCATCTGCCAAGAGAAAGCGTATTTTAGCTTGGGGGCACAACTCCAAACTGGCTGGTCACTCAGGGATCCGAAAGACCACAGAACTTTTGTCTCGCCACTACTGGTGACCCACACTGTCTAAGAATGTGCTTGATTATGTGTCTGCCTGCACCGTCTGTGTTCAGAATAAAGTCTCCAGGACCAAACCACCCGGGTTGTTGTTAACTCTTCCTGTTTCTGATGCCCCATGACAACACATTGCCATGGACTTTGTTACAGATCTGCCCTCTTCTGTCGAACGTACAACTCACTGGGTGGTCGTGGACTGCTTCTCCAAGATGCCGCACTTCGTTCCTTTGGATGGACTGCCCTTGGCCGCTGAACTTGCTAAACTGTTCGTAAGACACACATTCCAGTTTACCTCTAAGCTCTGGAGAGCTCTTTGCCGGCTACTCAAAATTGAGCTTGACTTCTCTTCCAGTTATCATCCCCAGACCAACGGGCAAGTAGAGCGGGTCAATCAAATATTAGAGAACTATCTCCGGCATTTTGTTTCAGCCCAACATGACAACTGGGTACAATTGCTATCTTGTGCTGAATTCTCCTAATAACAACCACTCTAGTCAGTCTACTGGATCCTCTCCATTCTTTGTAGTTTGTGGATAACACCCTCGTACTCCTCCGTGTTCCTACATCTTCTGGGGTACCAGCTGCGGATTCCTCTTTTAGGGATTTTTTGAAGATTTGACGTGACACCAAGGACTGCATCAGAAAAGCCGTGACCTGCATGAAAACGAATGCAGACAAGAGAAGAAGAAAACCGCCTCAGTTCTCATCTGGAGATAAGGTATGGCTCTCCTCTGAAAGCATCCGCTTAAGGTTCCCAGTTTCAAATTTGCTCCTAGGCTCCTTTGAAGTATTGAGGAGGATCAAAGAAGTGACATATAAGTTACATTTTCCTCTCTCTCTACGTATTCCTAATGCCTTCCATGTGTCCTTACTAAAACCAGTAGTCCTTAATCGCTTCTTGATGGCTCCTTCTACTCCAACTCCAGTATCTGAAGATTCTGATGAGATATTTAAGGTCAAAGACATCCTGGACATTAAGAAGCGTGGCAAGAAGACCTACTATCTTGTGGACTGGAAGGGCTTTGGTCCTGAGGAGAGGTATTGGGAACCAGAAGAGAACATTCATGCTCCGAACTTGATAAAAAGGTTTCTGTCTCGTTGTGGACATAAGAAGAGGGGGCGTATGGGGGGGAGGGGGTACTGTAACAGCGGCTGCTGTGTTCCGCTGTTCCCCTACTTATCACAGTGATCCCAGGCGCCGTGTTCAGCGGTGATCTGCTGCCAGTGCCTCCCACTTAACCTCTGCAGTTCTGGGCTCTGTCTGTGTAGGTACTGTTGTTCTGGGATCCGCTCCACAGTTTCCTCTCAGCCCTGGCCACAGCATACTTGCTGCTTGTTCCCTGCAGCACTTCCTTAAGGGCTGGCACGCGTCACTTCATGTGCTTTATGGGTTAGGTCATGTGACCTCATTGACCAATCCTAGCTCTTCTGCACATATATAAGTGGCTTAGCCCCCTTTCCAGATTCCTCAGTGTCAAGGTCCTTGTGTCCTGTTAAGGTTCCTGATATCTGCTTGTGTTCCTGACTCGTACTTGTATTCCTGGACTCTGCTACCTGTTTGATCCTTGCCTTCTTGCCTTGACTTTCCTGTTGCCGATCCGGATTGCCTGACCTGACCTATTGCCTGTTTGACTTCGCCTCTGCCTCATCCTTCAGTCCTGCATTGTTGCTCCTGGTTACGACTCAGCCTGCTGACAACGCCTGTACCTCTGGTACCTTGCTCAGGTATCTCCTGATCCGCCTGGATCAGCTGCCTTGTGTGCCAATCCTCCTCAAGGGGTAGCGACCTGGTGTTCCTCTCGGGAAAGTCTATCCCCACCATCAGGGGTACTGTGAACATCGAGAGGTTTACTTAGACAACGCCCTTAGAGGAGGTACGACACGTGGCACAGTGGGTACACAGCACCCACGGGGCCGAGCCTCCCTAGCATTGCGGGTAACGCTAGGGAGGCTCGTCCCTGTCTCCAACTGCCATTGGCTGCTCACCCCTGACACCGAATGTTTTCATCCGTGTACAGGCAGAAGCGGCAGTGCGGGGACCAGGAGCGGCGCGGGTGAGGGGCCCAGCACATGGGGGGGGGGGGTTGTTAGAGACGTTGGATAGCCCCTTTAATTCTACAGGGACTGGGACTGGAAGTCCAGTGAAAACAGCACAGAAGCCATAGATCCAGAATGGAGGTGTGGGGAGCAGGTAAGTATAGCTCTTCACTGGTACGGCTGAGTGTATGTGTGAGGGGCGGATAAAAAAAAAAAATCTTGGACAACCCCTTTAATGGCAGATATTACGTGGAGAGATGGAGATTTTGCCGAGTGAGAACTAATGACAACCCTCCCAGTTGTGAGGATCCAGATATGTCCAATTCTAGCCAGTTTCTAAATTTACTTCCAATCTGTTGAACATATCAACTTACATTTATTAGTTTGGGTATTTACAGAATTAGTCAGTGGAGTCTTGTGCGAAACAGATTTGCCATATCTTTTTGGGGTCCTGTATACATGGCACCAATTATGCCAGTATAAAAAGAACCTTATTGCTCTCCATATACTCAGTTTTGATAAGGGAATGTGGTCCCTAATTATTTTTTTTCATTGAAATATCCAGGTCATTGCCATTCATTTGGGAGACAGAGATTACCCATTCCTTGCAAAGAGCTGCTTCATACTATCAATATATTCAGAAAACAGTTGTACATAATAGACCATGTCTAATGACTCTTCGTCCCCTTAGATCTATGGCTTCTGGTCAGGTACTCATAACTATTATTCAGCAAAATTCAGCATTGCAGAAATCAGTCATTTATCATAATAGTGTGGGGCTTACATGGTACTGTACAAGCAAGGGAAAATCTGCTCATGAGCCAATGCACAAATCAATTCTCTCTGAGGAGGACCTCTGGCATCCATGGATTGTTTCCCTCGTAACAATGAGCAATTTCTTCAGTGATAACAGCTGGTCAGGGGAGCCCCAGCAGCAGGTCCATCCACAGTCAACCAGTTGGAAAAGCCAAGGGTTATGCCAATGTGAAAAGCAGCTCTGGGGGAGCAACTGAGGAGGTGACTGAGAGGGAACAGGTTTGGTGTGTACAGTTGCACTTGTAATTTTGGCTCTGAGGACTTGGTTGCTTACATTAATAGTTATGTAAGTGACCAAAGAATTAGCACACAGATGTTGGACAAGTGTGGCACAAAAGAAAAGCTCTTTAATTACCAATCCTGGACAGCCATTTTAAAGGGGTTGGCCATTCTTTCATTAAAGGCCTTGTCTCACTTCAGCGAATGGCTTTTATCATGTAGAGAAAGTTAATAGAAGACCCAGCCTGCCAGATCCGTGCTAATGCTAGCCCACGAATGCTGAGGGAAGTCCACTTCGTCCCCATTCACTTTAATGGGGACGGGTCGAAGATGCAGCCACATCACGTCAAACATGCCGAGAGGCAGACTGACAAAAAAACGCAGCACTCTGCCAGACCTTGCTGACGCTAGTGTGAAAGGAGCCTAACTAATGTATTGTGATCGTCCATATTGCCTCCTTTGCTGGCTTGATTCATTTTTCCATGATATACACTGCTTGTTTCCATGGTTACGACAACCAGTGCAGCTCAGATATTAGGTGGTCGGGACAATAGCTGCTGCACATGCGTGTTGATGTGCGCACCCGGGGTCCTGGCCACTAGAGACGTCGGTGCTTTTTCCTATATTGTGCAAACACGACCATCGCTGCAGGATAGTCGTAACCCCTGGAAACGAGCAATGTATAATGTGATGGAAAAATGAATGAAGTCAGCAAAGGAGGCAATATGGAGGCATTTGCTGAAGTGACACAACCCCTTCAATTTCTAAAATATGTGGAATCGGCACACACATTTTTCGGGTTTAACATGCAAAAGCCGGATCTGGTTTGACTGAACACAAGGCGCCGGATCTGGCGTTAATGCAAGTCAATGGGAAAAAGGCCTGATCCGGCGTTCAGTCAAAGTGTTCAGGATTTTTGGCCGGAGGTAAAAATACAACATGCTACGGTTTTCTGAAAAGCCTGATCAGTCAAAAAGACTGAACTGAAGACATCCTGATGCATCCTAAACGGATTACTCTCCATTCAGAATGCATTAGGATAAAACTGATCAGTTCTTTTCCATATTTGAGCCCCGAGGACGGAACTCAGCGCCGGAAAAGAAAAACGCTAGTGTGAAAGTACCCTTAGGCCCCTTTCACACGGGCGAGTTTTCCGTGCGGGTGCGATGCCTGCGGTGAACGCATTGCACCCGCACTGAATCCTGACCCATTCATTTCTATTGTGCTGTGCACATGAGCGGTGATTTTCACGCATCACTTGTGCGTTGAGTGAAAATCGCAGCATGCTCTATATTGTGCGATTTTCACGCGACGCAGGCCCCATAGAAGTGAATGGGGTGCGTGAAAATCGCATAGCATCCGCAAGCAAGTGCGGATGCGGTGCGATTTTCACTCATGGTTGCTAGGTGACAGTCTATTCACTGTATTATTTTCCCTTATAACATGGTTATAAGGGAAAATAATAGCATTCTGAATACAGAATGCATAGTATAATAGGGCTGGAGGGGTAAAAAAAAAAAAAAAAGTTAACTCACCTTCTCCTCTTGATCGCGTAGTTCCCGGCCTCTTTACTTCTTGAATGAGCTGTGGGCTAAAGGACCTGTGGTGATGTCAGATCACATGCTCCATCACCACAGTGATGGACCATGTGATTGGAGCATGTGATCTGACATCACCACAGGTCATTTAGCCCACAGCTCATTCAAGAAGTAAAGAGACCGGGAACTACGCGATCAAGAGAAGGTGAGTTAACTTTTTTTAAATTTATTTTTAACCCCTCCAGCCCTATTATACTATGCATTCTGTATTCAGAATGCTATTATTTTCCCTTGTAACCATGTTATAAGGGAAAATAATACAATCTTCAGAACACCAATCCCACGCCCGAACTTCTGTGAAGAAGTTCGGGTTTGGGTACCAAACATGCGCGATTTTTCTCACGCAAGTGCAAAACGCATGACAATGTTTTGCACTCGCGCGGAAAAATCGCGCATTTTCCCGCAACGCACCCGCCTCTTATCCGGGCAAAAAAACTGACGCCCGTGTGAAAGAGGCCTTAGAGTTCCGTCCTAGGGGCTCTATACCAGAAAATAACTGATCAGTTTTATCCCTATGCATTCTGAATGGAGAGCATTCCGTTCATGATGCATCAGGATGTCTTCAGTTCAGTCTTTTTGACTGATCAGGCAAAAGATAAAACCACAGCATGCTATGGTTTTATCTCCGGCCAAAAAAACTGAAGACTTGCCTGAATGCCGTTCAAAATACCGGAATGCCGGATCCGACATGCACAGACCGAAAAAAGGTAAAAAAAAAAAATGCCGACTCTGTTTTGCCGGATGACACCGGAAAGACAGATCTGGCATTTCAATACATTTTTCAGACTGATCAGGATCCTGATCAGTCTTACAAATGCCATCAGTTGGCATACGTTTTACCGGATCACTCTGCCGCAAGTGTGAAAGTAGCCTAAAGGACTTCATGTGCTGTTTCTAGCAGATTTGGAGAAATAACGTAAAATTGGCCAACCACTTAAACACAAGAGAAATTACAAAGCGTGACAGCGAAACCCGGGTCGGGCAATACCAAAGTGTGCATACCATTGTTTTATGCCTTTTATCAGAGATACTGTTGTAAGTACAATACATCTTTGCACGTGACGGTGGCAGTCTGGGCTTCACTATTGTTGCGACCTTTAATTACCAACAGGAGTGTTGGAGAGAGGAGGGATCCTCGGGTATACCCCTTGCAGATCCTTCCCCGTGCCTTTTGTAACCCATACCAAGAAGGGAGGAGGTGTATCAAGCAGCGCGGTTTTCCACTTTCTTGATTTACTTGCTTCTGTGATCTTCCCACATAGCATTGAAAACCTGCAGCGCAAGATTACAGATACAGATACGTATACTAGTGACTTTTTTACTGTGAACAAGAGAAATAGATACTGGGGCTGCTGATGAAAAGATTAAGAAAAAACTGTTTTGCACAGTTGTATAACTGAGAGGAACTTATTTTACTTAAAGTTAGTGAAAAAGTAGGTCACAGACAGTTAATGAGAGATCAGTCAAGTAACCAGGTCAAAGTCTTGACAGCATCCTAGAAACTATGAGATCTATCATCCTCGTATGCTGGCGGTAAATGGGGAATCTGTATCCAGAACATCAAAACAACAAGAAAAAGAAAAGAAGTCTCTTCTTCTTTACTGCATTTCTAGTAATCTGGTATTTGTATTTCCCTTGGTGAAGTAACTTTCCAGAGATGAGCCTCGGGTCAAGTATGAGGTCATAAAAAAATATCATACCTCCCAGCATCCATATGGCAGTTCCGCAATACACTTGTCACCAGCCGTGTGCATTCCCCATCATGAATGCGGACCCATTAACTTGAATGGGTCCGCAAATCCGGAGATGCGGTGAGGAACGGAAGCACGGAACGGAACTCTACGGAAGCACTACGGAGTGTGCAGCCAGTCAAAATAAAAACAATAAGAGAAGTCCTCTCAAACAAATGGCAGCTCCTGCTCCATATAAGTGATTGATGAACGGCCTACTGCATCTTACGGATTGGAACACGATGATGCATCCGTCGGAATTGGGCTCCCAGAATCCCATGAATCGGGGGAGGATCCTTCTGCTTGTCCCTCCATTTTCCGCTGTTTAGGTGTGGATGGCCAATTCAGCTCCTTGATCACCCTTTCAAAGACAGAGGGTTGCTCTTTTTTTAGGTTGCAAATCAGCCCAACTGTGGGGTCAATCCTGGTTACAGGGTTTAATTCCTCATGTGAATCTTTCAGTGCTGAAGAACCCGCTGCTTTCTCATCATAAGTCGGGATAGTGAATCCTTGGTGTTGCTGTACAGACAATTGCTGAAATAACATTGCATATTCCTCCACAGCTGTACTGAGGCCTTATGGCTCGGGCCTTCTTCTTCTAACCCGTTCCCTCTGGGGTTTAGGCTTACTCTCAGGGTCTCTGGTAACAATGGCGGGTTGCCAGAGAATATTGGTACCTGCAAAACCAGTGGCGTATTGGTTCTGAGTACTTGGTGGCACATACTTGGCAGCAGGCTGCACTGCGGCGGTAGAAAGTTCCTTTTCTGGATCTTCCTCAGATTCAGAGTCTTTATCAAGCTCCTGGATCTCCGTGGGTTGTCCTGGCCGACCTACTGCAGTGGTATAAGGTCCATGTGTACCCTCTGCAGGGGTGAACTCGACCACCTCATCAAGATATAGGCTGTGTAGCCAAGGGGGAAGCTCCTTTCTTTTCATAAACATTCATAGTAATCACGATTGGTTGCCATATCGCGGATGAATCCAAATCCCTGCTGTTTACAAAAGTCCAGCATTCGGCCCAGTTTCTGTACTGTTACCGGGAAATCTTTTACCGGTGCCTCCAGTAATTTACGGGTTAGGCCCTCATTATATTTCTTGCAAGCGTGGGTGCGCGGGAGTCGAGCAGACTTGATCTCCGCGGACAACTTAGCCCAAAGTACCGTCTGTTCCGTGGTGGGCCATGCTATGGCGGGGGCATCAGCAACCAGACCGGACCTTTTGGCAAATTGTGGAAGCTGGTGTCGCGGCATCGCGACTGCATGCTGACCTGTACTGCATTCCGCAGATTCAGGGTTATGGTCCTCACTACGTTCCCTCCAGTGGCGGTCCCACAAGTCTTGTACATGAACCTGTAGTTCTGGAGTTATATGTGTAGGGGTCCAAGTCGGAGCAGCGACAGGGTCCCGTCCGGATTCAATCTCTGGTGCAGAGCTCTCTTGTTTTTCTGCCATGCTGCTTTGGCAATACACTCCTTTCTCCATACAGCAATTAGCGTCTCTCTTTCTAACGTGCTTACGCACGTCACGCTCTTCCTGAGTGGTAGGCCCGCCTCCCAGGTCTGTCTGAGTGACAGGAGCGGCGCAACCATTTTTCACAGTACAAGGGGCGGTCTCACTGAATTGGGCGTTCAGAACATCACCGGTCAGTACTCCAATTGGGTTAGATGGTGTAGGGAGGGGCACACAATACTGGAGCAGTCTTTTGTGTATTAGGATATTCATAGGTGGCTATGTCTCGGTCACAACATCCAATAGATGGGCACATTGATATTCCACACATAGTTCCACCCATTCTGCTCTGCGGCAGGACTTTTCATAGGGCAAAGAAGGCGGTGCTGCGTTTTGCATACAGGGTTCAGCCTCCCAGAAACAACACAGTAAAGGTAGGATGGGCTTGACCAGACAGTTTGCATAAGCAGGCTGCACTATGTTTTCCTGCTCTTCTGGGGGTGTCGCTAACTTGTCCACAGTGATGGCGCAGTATTTCTTTTCAAACAAGAACTCCGGCGGCCAGCTTAAGTGCATATAAACAGTCTATTCACTGACAGCAAGCCGTTTTAGTGACACACAAATGTCGGATTTTCACACTTTTTACACAGCGATTTTTATGCTGGGGACTAGTATAGCACTTCCATACACTTTCCAAGCAATTTAAACAGTTCTGTAGCCCAAAACAGCGCACAATAAGCAAAAGTATCTCAATAAAGCGAAGGGGCTTATTCACATGCGACACTCTCAAATATGGCGCGAGGGTTAATATCCTGTTCATGACGCCAAGAAAAGATATGCAGCCAGCCAGTAGTGCGGGGGCAACACGTGAGGTGTACTGTGGACTGATGAGGGGCCAAATAATAACACACAGTTCATCAGTTTACTCACGGTTAGCAGAAAGCCTCCCTGGGCTGGCAGCACAGTGTTGAGGTGGACAGCACGAAATCCTCTGGGGCACGCTCTGTGGTAGGGAAGCATCAGCCAAGATGGTGGTTGAGGTGCCCTTGATGTCAGGGGTGCTTAGGGTGCTTGTTGCGGCTGAGTACCTTGATGGTATTTGTCGTGACGCCAGTGCCGTTAATGGTGGTACAACCAATAGTAGTAATAATGAGGTAGACAGTGGTAAAATACAACTCACAACTTTTACTGATGTTGGTTCCAGTTGCATTAGGTACGTAAAACAGTCTTTGGTTAGCAGTAGAGTTATCCTGTGAATCCACTGTTTATAGGCTTTCTTGGGCTGGATTTAAAGAGGACCTTTCACCGATTATGACATTGTGAACTAAGTATACAGACATGGAGAGTGGCGCCCGGGGATCTCACTGCACTTACTATTATCCCTGGGCGCCGCTCCGTTCTCCCGCTATGCCCTCCGGTATCTTCGGTCACTAAGTTATAGTAGGCGGAGATTTCAGTCACTAAGTTATGGTAGGCGGAGTCTGCCCTTGTTCTGCTGTAGCGCTGGCCAATCGCAGCGCAGAGCTCACAGCCTGGGAGGTTATTTTCTCCCAGGCTGTGAGCTCTGCAATGCGATTGGCCAGCACTACAGCAGAACAAGGGCAGACTCCGCCTACTATAACTTTGTGACCGGAGATACCGGAGGACATAGCGGGAGAACGGAGTGGCGCCCAGGGATAATAGTAAGTGCAGTGAGATCCCCGGGCGCCACTCTCCATGTCTGTATACTTAGTTCACAATGTCAGGATCGGTGAAAAGTCCTCTTTAAGCTGTGGATATGGAGTACCTTATTCCAGTTGGTATGCTCAGTCCTATACCTTGTACTTTCCCTCCAAGCTGAATATTGGGACAGGTAGCTAATCTGTTTTCCAGAGTTATGGTGTGGCGGCCAGAAGCCCTAAAGTCCTCCACCATGTGCAAAGGTGTCTGTGGCCCTAAATAACTGATATTATCACCGATGAATCTTTCTGGTGCTTGGGTCTGTTCCAGGGAGGCAAACTCTCTCCTACTGGTCAGGGATGCAAGTATATAGTCCGGTCACAGAAGGAAAACGCTCTTCTGTGCCTCACACCTTGGTACTACCACATAGCGAAGTTGGCTCCACTCACTAATCTGTGGTGTGAAGTCTTCACTCTGCATTCTCAACTCTGTTAGGACCACTAACTCACTATCTGTCTAAGCTTCACCCACTATCTAGGCCTGACCTAAGTATTTATAGAACCTAAGTGTTATCCCCATCTAGTGGTGGGATGTATAAATTACACCTAATCTGCCCAGTAACACAGATTTTGCTGATAAGTTAGTACAAAATTACATAGCAGATCATAATACAATTCTTAGGGAAAAAGTGCTTTTAAGCAGTTCCCACACACATGTAGTGGGACGCTGCAAGTGCTTCTGTGGGGTTCCGTTCCATGCTTCCGTTGCGCAAAAAAATAGAACTTAATCATTTATCATCTTTTTTGGAGTTGTCCAATGTTCCTTTGAAGAAAGAAGGTCTTGCATGATAGCCTTGAGAGTGAGACGCTTTCTGTATTATAGTGCTTATACAATTCTGTAGTAACTTAAATTCTCCTGGGGAAAATCCTATGGCTCCCTATGACTTCAAAGTGATGTCAGCAAAATAAGAAATCTTTTTCGTTATGTTATGAATTTTTGCCACTACCTCTTTTACTGAATGTAAATGAAATCACCACAAAGGCATATAGTAGCAGCAGCGTCAGCTACTTCCTAATTCTCTGGGTAAGTCTTAACATATGTAAATATAGCTAACCATTCTGCCAAGCAGTTCCCTAATAAACTTCCATGACCGGAATCTCTTCATGTAGGTGGAAAAGAAGGATTACACTTTTATGCTACTTTCACATCTGCGCTTTCCCTTTCCACTATTGAGATCCGTCATAGGATCTCAATCGTGGGGGAAAAACGCTTCCGTTTTATCCCCATTCATTGTCAATGGGGACAAAACTGAACGAAACGGAGTGCACCAGAATGCATTCCGTTCTGTTTGGTTGTGTCCCCATTGTGGACAGAATAACGCTGCAAGCAGTGTTTTTATGTCCGTGATTTGGTCTTGGCTATTTTAAAAATAATACAAAAGTATCCATTAATAATTGATGCAGACGGTTGTATTATCGTGACGGAAGCGTTTTTGCTGATCCATGACTGATCCAGCAAAAACGCTAGTGTAAAAGTAGCCTAACCTGTAGACACACCACTTGCACTCTTTATAGATGTCAATGTTTAGTGAATTGAAAGTATTGAGTTTCCCAGCCATATGACTAATAGACAGATTCTAATAATAAAATACTGCATGAAGCTTTTTACCAGCTGACCGCACAGCATCTCCAATTCCCCTGTATTGTTATATTATTGCTTTACTTGTCTGGAAAACATGGCATCCTAAAACAACATCCATGACCTATTCCCTACAAGTTGCTTTCAGCCCTATCGTAGACTGAACACTGGGCTTTCTAAACATAAAATGGGATATAAAACTCATGATTAAAATCTTTTGTTTTCGAACACATCAGCAAATACTGCAGGTGTTATTGCCCAATCTGAGTTCTAACACTTGTGATCTACAGATACATTTTTGAACGTAGTCTCGATGGGTTATGTTCAAAGGCACACACTAATCTTTTAACACAGCATGTGTCCTGAATCAGACGCTATGTAGAGTTACTTCTGTACGTTCCTCTACGTTAGAAGAGGCCTCCTTGAGTCAGCTTAGCATCATAGTTGATTTACCCCCATAGTGTGTGTTTGAGGAAATATCCGGATCATATTATACATTCATCTTAAAGAGGCTCCCATGACACCGGTGTATGAAATTATCACAAATAATTAATACAGTGCATTGCAATATGCACAGTGTGTGAGTGTGATCTTGCATAGTGAATGTAGAGTTCTTTAATGCAGTAGATTCTAAAATGATTGACATTTTGTATGTTAAAGAGGTTCTCCGAACTTTTACAATTGATGGCCTATCCTCAGGACAGCTCATCAATATCAGATCGGCGGGGTCCGAAACCCTTTGTCGTAAGTCATGGCAAAAAAAAAAAAAACTCACAGCAATACATTTTTTTCTTTTAGCGACATAAAACCCATTTGCAGTGTACTACTGTATTAGCAGTAGGATACTGCATTTGCATGTAGCTGTACAGTGGGCCTCCACAATTAATTTTACTGGTGGGCCCTAGGCACCCCAGTCCGACACTGTTAGTTTTAACAAATGTGGGCCACAGTGTTGTAACGTAGCCATGTTTGTGTTACTTTGAACTTTGAATGTATTTCCATTAGATTGGTGGCCACCAAATGTTGCACCTGAATGTTGTTATGTTTTTCCATTGCAATGTTATTATATGACTATTGCACTTGAAGAGAAGTTACATCTTCTGCAACATGTGAGTGATAGGAATGAGACTACAGATGAAAAGATATCTGTGTCATCTATTTCTGTTTCATGAGACTTTAAAGGGCTTTTGCTTTTTTTTTTTTAACTGATGATCTATCCTCTGATCGGCGGGGGTCCGACACCCGGGACCCCTGCCGATCAGCTGTTTGAGAAGGCAGCGGCGCTGGCAGTAGCGCTGCGGCCTTCTCGCTGTTTACCGCAGGCCTATTGACTTCACAACTAGTATCAATGGCCTGGGCGGGGCTAAGCTCCATTCAAGTGAACAGAGCTTAGCCCCGCCCAGGAAATTGATACTAGTCGTGACGTCACTGGGCCTGCAGTAAACCGTGAGAAGGCCGCGGCGCTACTGCCAGCGCCGCTGCCTTCTCAAACAGCTGATCGGCAGGGGTTCCGGGTGTCGGACACCTGCCGATCAGATGCTGATGATCTATCCAGAGGATAGATCATCAGTTTAAAAAAACTGCAGAACCCCTTTAAGAGTTACGTGAGCCTCATACATCAGCCATTATGCTCTAGGAGCCTAAAATTTCTGGTGGTTCTTTTATATTGACTGATAAAAACGCTTGATTCCCTTTTCCTCTATAAATTCTAAACATTTAACACAAGAGCCGTGTTGAAAATAGAAAAATGTAAATATATTCTGGGCAAAACATGATTTATTCTACAATCTTTCTCAATTTGCTGTAAAAATTTGTCATTTTATATTTCAAATAGCTGGTTATTCAAAAATGCTTTATTACTCCGGAACAGCCGTGTTGTTTTTAGTATTTCTAGGTTACTGAACACTTGCTAAACAAGTCAAACCGTGCACATTCAGCAGCTATGTCCACACGTGACTTTGACAATGTGGATTTGTCATCGTGGAATTTTCTTGTGGCAAATCCACAGCTTTTTCCAGAACTAACAATTTCCTATAAACAGTGTTTTTATCAAAACTAATGCTGTAATTATAGCATTTTTTTTTCTAGTATTGTTTTCCAAAGGTTTCTCTGTAAGACTTAAAAAAACAACAGAAAAATGCATTTAAAATATGACACTAAATAAATGTCATTAAAAACACTTTAAATAAAATACCCTTTTAAACAGTTCAAGACCAGTTCTTTTCTTTTTTTTATAATTTTTTTAAAATAATTTTAATAACTTGAATACCTTTTGCACCTTTTTTGGTAATAGATGGGGGATCATTGTTATGTCATATTTATTTTAGTATTTTTTGTTTTTATTTTTTTATGTCTGTGAAAACGTAAAAAAGGGAAGAATGGTCTTTTTCATATTTTTTTTATTTATGTCCTCTACTAACCCCATTAAACTATTCATGTTACCCTGGGGAGGAGCCGGGCTCCATTCATTTGGAGTGCCCGGGCACTGTGAGCTGTGCCCGGGCACTTGTGCTCTTTTCAAGTAATTTGCATATGAATTTAAAGACATTTTACAGGGGGTCACGAGTATAAAAAAAATATAGATAATAAAGATATGTTTGGGATACTGTACATGTTAACTGCAGGGCACCAGAAACTGTTTAATTTGCGAATTTGCATCGACGGGCTCCCTTTAAAGAAATATTCTATTTTTATATTGTGCAGTGAATGGAGATGTTTCTCAAGCACTGCTTTTATTCACTTAAGTTGATGGAGCTACTCTGTAACAGGTGATCTGCAGAGTGTCGGACCACCGTTTTATAATTCCGAGGATAGGCCATCAATATTAAAATCCTGGAAATATCCTGTTAACCCCTTAAGTACACGGCCATATTTCACCTTAAGGACCAGGCCATGTTTTGCAAATCTGACCAGTGTCACTTTAAGTGGTGATAACTTTAAAACGCTTTGACTTATCCAGGCCATTCTGAGATTGTTTTTTCGTCACATATTGTACTTCATGACACTGGTAAAATAAAGTTAAAAAAAATTGCACATTTCCAAGTTTCAATTTCTCTACTTCTATAATACATAGTAATACCTCCAAAAATATTTATTACTTTACATTCCCCATATGTCTACTTCATTTTTTGGATCATTTTGGGAATGATATTTTATATTTTGGGGATGTTACAAGGCTTAGAAGTTTAGAAGCAAATCTTAAAATTTTTCAGAAATTTTCAAAAACCCAATTTATAGGGACCAGTTCAGGTCTGAAGTCACTTTGTGAGGCTTACATAATAGAAACCACCCAGAAATGTTCCCATTCTAGAAACTAAACCCCTCAAGGTATTCAAAACTAATTTTACAAACGTTGTTAACCCTTATGGTGCTCCACAAGAGTTATTGTCAAATGGAGATGAAATTTCAGAATTTCATTTTTTTGCCAAATTTTCAATTTTAACCCATTTTTCCTCTAACAAAGCAAGGGTTAACAGCTGAACAAGACTGTATCTTTATTGCCCTGACTCTGCCGTTTACAGAAACACCCCATATGTGGTCGTACACTACTGCAACTCTAAAGTCTAAGAGTCATTTTTTTCCCCAGTTTTTTAGCCGATTGTATTAGGTAGGGGCTCATTTTTTGCGGGATGAGGGGACGGTTTTAATGGCACTATTTTGGGGGCTATATGACTTTTTGATCGCTTGCTATTAAACTTTTTGTTATGTAAGGTGACAAAAAAAAAATCTTTTTTTGGACCGTGTTAATCTGGGGGGTTAGGTCATGGGGTATTTTTATAGAGGAGATTGTTACCAACGCGGCAATACCTAATTTGTATACCTTTTTTATTTTTTACTTTATTTTTACAAACTTTTTGAACACTATTTTTTTGGTGTCTCAAGTCTGAGAACCATAGTTTTTATCGATTGTCAGTGGCTAAATGGAAAAGAGGATTATAAATTTAGTACTCCATGGAAGTGTGGTACTCCCTGAAGCAACCGTCAATGCAGAGGCCCGGATGATCGGGGCAAGTGTCACACTGAGTGGTGGTGTCCTTCCGTATCCCCCTCCTGTGACACACTCTGCACTTTTTTGGGGTCCGTCCCTTCTTTCCAGTATGGGGGACCACTAGGGTTGGACGATATCAAAAATATTCCCACGATAACGATATTAAGAAATTTATCGCGATAACGATATATATCGCAATAAATGCCCATTTAGAAGAAAAAAACACTTGGGGCCACAAGGAGACATTATACTGTATGGGGGCAGCCACAAGGAGACGTTATACTGTATGGAGGCAGCCACAAGGAGACATTATACTGTATGGGGGCAGCCGGGCAGCCACAAGGAGACGTTATACTGTATGGGGGCAGCCGGGCAGCCACAAGGAGACTTTATACTGTATGGGGGCAGCCACAAGGAGGAGTTCTACTTTATGGGGGCAGCCAGGCAGCCACAAGGAGACATTATACTGTATGGGGGCAGCCAGGCAGCCACAAGGAGACGTTATACTATATGGGGGCGGCCACAAGGAGACGCTATACTGTATGGGGGCGGCCACAAGGAGACGTTAATTGTTATACTTTTATATGTCATTTTTCACCATTTCGGGTATCTGTAACTAGTCAATTGACTTCTAGTCAGGGTTACAGGGTTAATTCTGTACCAGAACGAGTGGTTTATAGTAGGGATGTCCCGATACCATTTTTTTTTGACCGAGTACCGATACTCTTATTTAAGTACTCACCGATACCAATTATAACAATTAAATAAATAACACATTTATTTTGTGACCACTGACCAACCAAAAGTCCAAAAAACAGCCCCCAGCCTCTGATCAGCCCCCCCAGCCTCTGATCAGCCCCTCATGTGCCTCCCAGCCTCTCCCTCTTATCAGCCCCCTCTGGTAACTCAACCCCCCCTAGTATTAATCATTGGTGGCAGTGGCCACAGGGCCCCCCCACCCCCCCATCATTGGTGGCAGTGGGCAGTGCGCCCCCCCCCCCCAGTATTAATCATTGGTGGCAGTGGCCCCCCCCCCTCCATCCCCAGTATTAATCATTGGAGGCCACAGGGTCGTCCCCCCATCATTGGTGGCAGTGGGCCCCCCCTTCCTCCCTCCCCAGTATTAATCATTGGAGGCTACAGGGTCCCCCCCCCCATCATTGGTGGCAGTGGGCAGTTCCGATCGGAGTCCCAGCAGTGTAATGGACGCTCTGTGCGGCGCATTGCTAATGCTTATAGCGTTAGCAATGTGCTGCACAGACCTATGAGAAGAAGGAGCGCCCGGCGTCCATGGTGCACGTGAGTATAATGCTGCTCACTAACATACCATGGCAGCTAGGGCTTCAGTGGCTTCCTGGCTGCCATGGTAACTGATCGGAGCCCACTGCCACCAATGATGGGACGACGACCCTGTGGCCTCCAATGATTAATACTGGGGAGGGGGGGGGGCGCACTGCCACCAATGCAGGGACTTAAGAACAATCCCTGCACCTGACCTCTGAGAGGACGTTGTGATCACCTGAGGGGTTAATTGCGCGGATTACAGCCCTCCTCTCAGAGGTCGGGTGCCGGGATTGAGAGTCACAGAATTCCTTCTCTCCCCCACGCCGGCCGAACTGCTGAGAGCGCCGCCGCAAGCGGCCAGCAGGTATCGGGGACATTGGCACGAGTACAAGTACTCTGGAAATGTCCCGTATCGGTTCATGCTGGGGCATGCGGCCGCGGACGCAGATTTAGACGCGGTCAGCGCACATGACCGCTTCTATGACGTCACGAAATACAGCGGTATTTAGGAAACGGCGATTACGCCATATCGCTGTTTTTTTAATACTGCGGTATATCGTGATACCAGTATATCGCCCAACCCTAGGGACCACACCTGGAAAGTGTTGGCCAGGGACGATCTGGGCGCCTACAGTTCCCGAGGTACTCCAGCCTGCTCTTTCCCGGTCAGAAAAGATCAGGGCCTTGAGGACTGCCTCATAGAACTGCAGGAATTTCCCTGTGTTGCCAGCGCACTAGAACAGTACAAAAGAGTTGTACATGGCAACCTGCACCAAGTAGACCGCAACTTTTTTGTACCATGCCCGGGTTTTGCGCATGGCGTTATATGGCTTGAGGACTTAATCAGAGAGATCAACTCCTCCCATATAACGATTGTAGTCGACGATGCAATTGGGCTTGAGGACCATTGCCGCGGTACCTCGCACAGGGACACGGGTGATGCCGTTACCGTGAATTGTGGACAGTATAAGGACATCCCTCTTGTCCTTATATCTGACCAGCAACAGGTTTCCACTGGCAAGGGCACGGATCTCTCCCCTGGGGAGAGCTACCTGGAGGGGGTAGGTAGGGAGGCTGCGTTGATTTTTCCGCACAGTCCCACAAGCGGACGTGGATCTGGCGGCGAGGGACCTGAACAAGGGGATACTAGTATAAAAGTTATCCACGTAAAGGTGGTAACCCTTATCTAGCAGTGGGTGCATAAGGTCCCACACAAGTTTCCCGCTAACAACTAGAGTGGGGGGACATTCTGGGGGTTCAATATGGGAATCTCGCCCCTCTTACACACGAAACTTGTAAGTGTACCCTGAGGTACTCTCACCAAGTTTGTACAGCTTCACGCCATACCTTGCTCGCTTTGAGGGAACATACTGGCGGAAAATGAGTCTCCCCTTGAAAGCATTGAGAGACTCATCAATTGCGACGAGGTACGTAGGCCTCCAAAAATTTGGCCATAGGGGAGTGTGTGTCTGCGTGCTGGGTGATGCACTAACAGTGGCCAGACGCTAAAGAGTGGCAGCCACTGTCAGCTTATGCAAAGAAAAATTGCGCCCAAAAAAAAAGGGTGAAGAGGGGGGGAAAGGGGCAAGCTGCAGCACCCCTGGGGGGGGGTCTAGGGTCACACAGCTGTGCTGTGGACCCCAGACACCCTAGGAGGATGATGCAACACTAAAAACCTTAACTTTCCCTTAAGTCTGCCTGCCTGAACTAAACCTTTCCCTATCCTGTCCCTAACCTACCTTTTAGTGCCAGATGGCACTGTGGAGGGTCGAAAGAGGGGGTGCTGGGCACAGATCAGGGGGTGCAATCTGGAGATCGTGCAGCAGGCTGCTCTATCTGCGTACTCCAACGGCCGAATGGAGGAGGAGAGGAGAGAAGGGGGGAGTTAACCCCCGCCCGCCCGTGGAGCCAATCAAAAGAGATCCTGTGAGGGGATGTCACCATCACCTCACAGGATCTAAGGATGATTATTGGTGGTGTATTATCACACCACCGATCACCATCCTGTTCCGGGTTATTGGGTCACCAGAGACCTGAATAACCCGGAAACGCAGCAAACAGCAGGTCTGAATTGACCTGCGGTTTGCTGCGATCGATCGCCGATGCGGGGGGGGGGGTCCTGTATCCTTAAGTACCAGGACATCAGGGCGTACCTGTACGCCCTGTGTCCTTAAGGGGTTAAAGCCTTGTTCAAAGTGTTTTTTAAGGAAAATTAGCTACTCCCAGCAGGTTCCAAATGATGGAATATATTGACAAAGTTCAGCTGCTGTCCTCACCTTTGCCACAGATATTTTGGGGAGAATTAGTGACAGGCAAAAGGCATCTGTGGTATACAGCTTGACGCCAATTCTGAGTACTCTTCATTTTCTGTATCATTGTGGGTCCCAGATCTCTGATCTTAAAGAGATAGCATAACCTACCTCTATACCATCATAGGTCATCAGTATCTGATCAGTTGGAATCTGACACCCGACATACCTCGCCGATCAGCTGTTTCAGAAAGCAGTAGTGCTCCTGTGAACGCCACTGCCTTCTTGCAGCTTACCAAACACAGCTCTGTACATTGTTTAGCTGCTCTGCCTGTTATCTCAGCTCAGCCCCACTCACCTCACTTGAGCTGCTCCTAGGCCACGTGACCGATAAATGTTTTGTCACTGGCTCAGGAAAAGAGAGAGAAGGCCCTGGCGCTCACAAGAGCCTTCTCAAAAAGCTGATCGGCGGCGGTCCCGGGTGTTGGGCCCCGCCAATCAGACAGTGATCACCTATCCAGAGTATAGATCATCAGTTAGAATGTCTTGGAAAACCCCTTTAACTTAATAGGATCCCTGCTGCTTTTGTGCCACAGTTCGTGGGGCATTACCGCTATAATCTGCAGTTTTAGAAGGATGTCAGCATTTAATAGTGCTGTCTGCTTTGTACAACTGCTTTACATTTAAGGGGTCCCTTAATGATGTACTAATCATTGGAACACCCCCAAGATAAGCTAAAACTAATGTACTGTCCATTTAATGCATGAACTTACTGGCACTTCAAAGGGACTGTCATTCAGCTCTGTTTAATCGGGCATCTTGAGCGGGGGGCCCAGTTATTACAGTCCTCCCTAACAGGACATTTTGATAGTGCTTGTTGTTGATATAAAACCCCTATAATAATAGATGTTTATAAGTTACTAGAACTGATTGCATTGGGCCTCCATCGCAGATTCTAGAAAAAATGCTGATTCTTTGTCTGGCAGAATAAAAAAAAATATATATTAAATGGAAACCTGATGTGCCCATTATAGTAAATGGGATGAATCCCTTTTTTTCTCCCCACTTTTCTGTTCCTGCACCGGAAAAAGAAAGCTGAAAATGTGCCGCATATGTGAATTCTCTGAATGCAGTTTTCATACTACCTTACTACCCTTGGCCTGCTTTCATTTAATGAAATCCACTGACAGTCTTTTAATAAGAAATTTACAGCTGTAATATAGACCAAAAATATTGCAGATTCTTAAACGCACTACTTTTGATGCCATAAAACTGCTTAGCAACACCCGGACATACATAATATACGTGTATAAATCTAATTAGTGAATATTCATTTGCTTGAACCAGTTGGGTCCTTTGTGCCATGCTGTGCAAGGAAAGCCAATGCTGACTGCATCAGTTAGTGCAGGGCTTCCACTTCCCTACATCCTGCTGCCAGGCATCTCAGGAGGCATTACATTTGCATTTCAAGCATCAGTTTAATGTATGCAGCATTTCCCATGGATTCATGATGGTTTATCATGCTTGGTTGTTATATGAAAACTATGGAAAGAATAAGACCTAGTTTTGGGGACAGAGTATGGTCCATTGCCTTCGAATTGGCATTCACTTCCTAAATTTAACTTGGTTATTTTCATCACATCAAATTTTTTCCACACCATGCCATTTAATTTTTTGGCAGTGTGATGTGTTTGGAATTTGTGTAACTATCTTGATTTTTATTTTATCTGTTTTTAATAAAGGTTACCTTTTATGCCAAGATGAGTACTGAGCCAGTATTGCTATTTGAGTGATAGCTATGTTCTCCCCACACCCATAAAACCCAGTGAGCTTGTTTCATTTAGAAAATCTGATGAAATCTGATTGGTTACTGTGGACAATTACAACACTTGAACATTCCTTTGAACTAATTTTGATAAATCCCCATTGTTTGTGACACTAACCACTCATTCTCCACCTTCTCTGGCCTATAGCAATGGTCTTCAATAATGTTCATGGATGGTGCCTGGGGGCCCCCGTTTCACCTCTAATCTCTGTCCCACTCCTAATGCAGTAGACCTCTGAGGACCACCACTCTTGGGGTGGTAATGGCCCTGATGAGATGTTGTGTTGTGGTGTACTCCCTCAGGCTGTTGCTCCCTGGGGATCAGTGCAGAGGAAAGGTAATTTGAAGAATCAGGCCAGAAGTAAAAGTATAAAAATCTCTTTACTTAGCGCAAAATATAACTTGTGACACATCCAGAAGTATTAATTGCAAAGTGCACTTTTTGTCACCATATGAGGAGGTATGGTGGCTGGTTGTGTGGAAATGACATGGCACTTGCAGGCACTTGTGGATATTGATGTCCACTGTGTGTTTCATACTTAGTAAGTAAGTAAGTTAGTATGGCCTGGTGCTGTCACGGTGGGGAGTGGGGAAAGCCCCCACCGTATAATTAGAGCTGTTACTAAGCCCGAAAACAGGGATATGGAGCAGGTCACCTCCTACAGCCGCCCTAATCCTGACCCTGATCTGCTGACCGTATAAGTGCCCCCTAAAGGTGGGAGGGCTCATACACTCGAACCTGGATCCTACTGACCCTAACGGTCCCTAGCATAGAGGTCAGGGATAGGAGAGAACCAGTTCCTCAAGGAAACAGACAAACCGGAGTCTCCAGCGGCCTAGTAACAGAAGGGAAAAGATAGAATCAGCAGCAACTGAACGGCAGGTAAGCACCAGGAGAAACAACAGCACACCAGAACATCAAACACTTACCTGCCACAGCAAAGATGGAAAAACACCAAAACAACCTGGACCCCCATGCGGACACCGATGCAAGGTGGCTCCAGGCAAAGCTGCAAATATCTTTTAGGTTCACCCCTCCGGGAAACCAATGGAACCCCCTTTCGGAGGTAACAACAGACAGTGGAAAATATAAATCATCCATGCAGATCACAACACCTAACTGACCTGACATGGAACACCAGACATGACATAAACAACTAAACCCCAACATAAACCACACCAAACAACATAACAGGTGAGGAGTGGAAAGGAGACAAAGGGAGACAAACGCTCAGTATGACATCGCAGATGACATTGCTAATAACCTTTATGTCAAACTTGGATGGCCCTCAGATCTCATCCAAGTACAGATCAAGCATCTCTCATGCAAGGCAGACAAACCAAAACTGATCTCAGTCTCCAAGCCAGAGTATATAAGGAGACCTCAGACCACACTTAACTCACCACTTTGCTCCAGCCAGTGTATTAACCCCACACACACCACACAGCAGGGAGACACTACTTAAAGGGGAATTGCAAACACAGGCAACATGTTGCCGCAAACAACAGCAGGAGTGGCAACAGTGTCACAGCGCACACCATAGGCTGTTACAGGTGGGTATTCTAGGTAATGTACAGTACAGACCAAAAGTTTGGACACACCTTCTCATTCAAAGAGTTTTCTTTATTTTCATGACTATGAAAATTGTAGATTCACACTGAAGGCATCAAAAGTATGAATTAACACATGTGGAATTATATACATAACAAAAAAGTGTGAAACAACTGAAAATATGTTGGATTCTAGGTTCTTCAAAGTAGCCACCTTTTGCTTTGATTACTGCTTTGCACACTCTTGGCATTCTCTTGATGAGCTTCAAGAGGTAGTCACCTGAAATGGTCTTCCAACAGTCTTGAAGGAGTTCCCAGAGATGCTTAGCACTTGTTAGCCCTTTTGCCTTCACTCTGCGGTCCAGCTCATCCCAAACCATCTCGATTGGGTTCAGGTCCGGTGACTGTGGAGGCCAGGTCATCTGGCGCAGCACCCCATCACTCTCCTTCATGGTCAAATAGCCCTTACACAGCCTGGAGGTGTGTTTTGGGTCATTGTCCTGTTGAAAAATAAATAATGGTCCAACTAAACACAAACCGAATGGAATAGCATGCCGCTGCAAGATGCTGTGGTAGCTATGCTGGTTCAGTATGCCTTTAATTTTGAATAAATCCCCAACAGTGTCACCAGCAAAGCACCCCCACACCATCCCACCTCCTACCCCATGCTTCACGGTGGGAAGCAGGCATGTAGAGTCCATCCGTTCACCTTTTCTGCGTCACACAAAGACACGGTGGTTGGAACCAAAGATCTCAAATTTGGACTCATCAGACCAAAGCACAGATTTCCACTGGTCTAATGTCCATTCCTTGTGTTTTTTAGCTCAAACAAGTCTCTTCTGCTTGTTGCCTGTCCTTAGCAGTGGTTTCCTAGCAGATATTCTACAATGCATGCCTGATTCACACAGTCTCCTCTTAACAGTTGTTCTAGAGATGTGTCTGCTGCTAGAACTCTGTGTGGCATTGACCTGGTCTCTAATCTGAGCTGCTGTAAACCTGCGATTTCTGAGGCTGGTGACTCGGATGAACTTATCCTTCGCAGCAGAGGTGACTCTTGGTCTTCCTTTCCTGGGGCGGTCCGCATGTGAGCCAGTTTCTTTGTAGCGCTTGATGGTTTTTGTGACTGCACTTGGGGACACTTTCAAAGTTTTCCCAATTTTTCTGACTGACTGACCTTCATTTCTTAAAGTAATGATGGCCACTCATTTTTCTTTACTTAGCTGCTTTTTTCTTGCCATAATACAAATTCTAACAGTCTATTCAGTAGGACTATCAGCTGTGTATCCACCTGACTTCTCCACAACGCAACTGATAGTCCCAACCCTATTTATAAGGCAAGAAATCCCACTTATTAAACCTGACAGGGCACACCTGTGAAGTGAAAACCATTTCAGGTGACTACCTCTTGAAGCTCATCAAGAGAATGCCAAGAGTGTGCAAAGCAGTAACCATTAGGTTCCAGGAGAAGTATAAAGTGGGCTCAGCATGCATGTGAGTACTTGCATCCCTGGATCCGATGAAAGCTGTAATGGCACCGGACGGGGTTAAAAGCAGAGTGTGCTTGGCATGCATGCTGTACCTGCGCTCCCTGGACTTTATGTGGCTGTCATGGCCCATAAAAGGTAGGAACTAGTGTTAGGGACCACTCATGAAGGCAACCTTGACGCGGTGAGTGGCTTATTATGCTTTGGCCAAAATGTACACCAATGCCTTATTCAACATCCAGCATAAAGGCAAGGCAGAGTGCTGGTTGCAGTGTGCGATTGTATTTTGTGTTTTTACATTTATATCTCTATTTCGCCATAGCAATCTGCACCTGCTAGGGGTTGTGCGGGCTGAAATTTTCCATATTTTTCTCTTTGTAGTACGTATTGGAGGCGTGGCGATCTCCAAGCAGTCAAGCACACCTGTCCAGTTAATCTGCCCCCTGGAGGCTGGTTTTAAAGTCAATATAAAACTGAGTCTGCTTATACAGCACCTACCAGTAACCATTAGGTTCCAGGAGAAGTATAAAGTGGGCTCAGCATGCATGTGAGTACTTGCATCCCTGGATCCGATGAAAGCTGTAATGGCACCGGACGGGGTTAAAAGCAGAGTGTGCTTGGCATGCATGCTGTACCTGCGCTCCCTGGACTTTATGTGGCTGTCATGGCCCATAAAAGGTAGGAACTAGTGTTAGGGACCACTCATGAAGGCAACCTTGACGCGGTGAGTGGCTTATTACGCTTTGGCCAAAATGTACACCAATGCCTTATTCAACATCCAGCATAAAGGCAAGGCAGAGTGCTGGTTGCAGTGTGCGATTGTATTTTGTGTTTTTACATATATTTTTAGTTGTTTCACACTTTTTTGTTATGTATATAATTCCACATGTGTTAATTCATAGTTTTGATGCCTTCAGTGTGAATCTACAATTTTCATAGTCATGAAAATAAAGAAAACTCTTTGAATGAGAAGGTGTGTCCAAACTTTTGGTCTGTACTGTATGCCTGACCTGTTTTCCCTCACTTGCAGCAGGATCTGTGAAGCTGAATTGTACTGATCACTCTGCTTCTAAGAATCTTCAGAAGTCTAGAAAGCAATGTTCTTTATTCTGGTAATCTCCTGAAGTGAAGGTATCACAGGAGAATTGGATATGGCCCCATGGAGTAGGAGTTCTGGCATGTGCTTCCTACCTCCTTGCTGTCTGGACTTGATCTCCCCCTCCTGGCAGGAAATAGGACCAGCCCGCTCCTACCAAGAGGGGAGGAATAGGGGGATTAGCTCTGT
Source organism: Bufo gargarizans (assembly GCF_014858855.1). Classification (NCBI taxonomy): domain Eukaryota; kingdom Metazoa; phylum Chordata; class Amphibia; order Anura; family Bufonidae; genus Bufo; species Bufo gargarizans. Next base: position 30,864,021 of record NC_058090.1, read on the forward strand.
TCCTACCAACCATTGCCAAACATACCTCCTCTGCATAATACAACATAGCAATTGCAGATATCCCAGGTCTGGGGTACTGAATCAGCTTAGCAGTGCAGCCTGGGCACTTCTGCTGCTCTCCAGCTGGGAATGGTACGTCTTTGGCCCCTGTAGCTAAATTGTATGTCTGCCCTTGGTTTACTGTATGTCTCCAAATGCATTATCGGTTGGGTCCAAGGGGTAGAACCCCCACCAATCTAATAGTTATCCCCTATCCTGTATCCTAGGGGGTAACTTTACATAACTGGAACTGGTGGTACTAGGAAGGGCTCCTAGAAGATAAGCCATGTGTTTAGAAAAACAAATGTCACGTAAAGGTGGTTTATGTCAAGGTAAGATTGACCTGACCTAGTGGCCAGGAGGACCCACCACAGTGGCACAGAGCAAATTGTTCTGAAGTGTTTGGTGCAGCACTATACAAACTGCCTAGGTGTGGCAGGCTGTGAATTTGGTGAACAGAGCCTTACAAGCAGGGCTGCCATCAGTAATCAACAGCTAACTGACTGGATTCCTAAAGTAACACTGAGACATCTTCCCCTCTTCATTGCTACCACGGGAAGCTACCTTGGTGGGGCTGTTACATTCATCTGAATGATGCCTTATTATATAGAATTGGCACACACACATGAAATATTTGAGCAACTGGTGACTAGTGTATAATGAAGGGTGAGTAACCTGTCACCATGGGTAAGCAGAGCATGCTGAGGAGCCATAAATTGCCTGGAACTGATGGAATTAACTTTCTATTTTAGAACTAACATGTGGCCTTTTATTGAGCTTTAATACACACATTTATCAGTAATATACAAAGTGTAATCAATATCTCATTATGTACAGCTCATAGCTCCTATTATTATACCCCCTCCTGGTGTTCCCCACTGCTTTGACACATTACTTGGCTAATTTAATTATTCACAAATCCTATTCCTTTATTGCATTATCTGGTGATGTGGATGCTATATTGGACCTTAATAGAGCAGGCAAATCACCTTACTAGAAATCATGGGGCCCCAAAGGAAAACTGAGTATTGGGCCCCTCCCTCCCCGCACAAATATAAAGTACAATTTAAGTTTTATATATATATATATTTGTGGTCACGGCTACCTGTGACGCGTAAGGCTACATGACACGCTACCATCTACCTGCCTAACTAACTAAACTAAGCGGCTTGAATTGTGCTGTAACCGCTGCGTAGGAGGAATGCCTAAAGAGGGCAAAACACCATAACTAAATGATACATAACAGTTTATTGCAAACAACACTTACATGACCAACTTCTCAAATGCGAGAAACATCTCACGATTAGGCCCCATGCACACGGCCGTTGTTCACAGCCGTGTGCGGGCCGTGGAACCGCGGCCTGGATCCCTCCTGAGCAGGAGCGCACGGCGTCACTGGTTGCTATGACGCCGTGCGCTCCCTGCTGCCGCCGCAATACAGTAATACACTGGTATGATCTATACCAGTGTATTACTGTACTGTGCCGGCAGCAGGGAGCGCACGGCGCCATAGCAACCAGTGACGCCGTGCGCTCCTGCTCTCAGGAGGGATCCAGGCCGCGGTTCCACGGCCCGCACACGGCTGTGAAACACGGCAGTGTGCATGGGGCCTTAGGTTGAGGTATGTATGTATTAAAACAGGAAGAGCCCCATCGACCTAATTTTTGGATAATATGGTCCGGAACTTTGTTCCTAGAGGCAGCAGATGCTGCACCTATCCTGAAGGAATGGCCTGATATAGCTGCCAGGTTCAACCCTAAATTGGACACCAGTATACGGACATGACACACAAACTGAGAGGTGGTGATTGGTGCCATGGGAAACGACAACAGAGGACTCTCTGTTAAGGCTGCCAGTAACTGCTGAAAGACATGGACCGGGCACCATGAATGTGATGTCGGAAAGAAAATGATTTGTGTTGGGGGTCCTGTTTGAGATGTTTTGGTGACTGGTAAGGACAGCGTGTAACCGTCGAAACTCGGGCTCAACTGGGTGAGGCTGACTAAGCTGCTATTGGCGGAAGTGCACTTGAACTCGCCTGGCCTCAAAAACCCGTAGGACTCTAAGTAGATAGCAGCTTTAAGCACTAGACTGGGGAGTACACCAAAAGGGGCTCTATCTAGCATGTTAGACAAGTCCCTAAAGATTTCGCCAGTGATGGCCTGTCTGCGTGGCTGGTCTTCCGCACGGCATTTACACATACCCTCCCTAGAAAATAGGGACCCCAGCTCAGTATTGTTTATGGCAGAAAAACATTGTTTACCTGCCAGGTAGGATCTAACGGTGTTGTGAGAGAGCCTCAATTCTGAGTGACAGAAACCTATGGACGCCAATACGTAATCTATGAAACTAGTATCCCCTTGGGGATACTTTGCCTGAAACCTGATGAACGTGTTCCAATCTGTGTTGTAACTCCTGGTTGTGTTAAATGACAATGACCTGGCTGCCAGACTGTGTGCAGTAACCCAATGGTTTGTTAGTCCAGAATTAACTCTGAGTAAGGAGGAATTGAGGCCCCTATGTCGTCTTCTTCAGGCATGACCTGTGAAAAGAGTGAGAAGTTAGCCCATGACAAAGCGTCACCTGCCACGTTCTGTGTTCTTCGGATATGGGAACAGCAGTAGTGAAAGTTGTATTGTAACGAGAGCCAAACTAGTCTTCTTGCAAAAGACATGACATGCTGGGATTAAGATCTACCTCTTGTTAAGATATCCACTGTTGCTGAATTGTCTGAAATGATCGTAACTGTGGAATTGGCCCATGAACTACCCCACACGTATGCAGCAGCCACTATGGGGTACAGTTCGAACAAGGCTGAAGTCTGTAGAAAACCTGTGATCTGTCTAACTTCTCTGGGCCATGTCCTCGCCATCCAGTGGGTGCGAAAAATGGCAGCAAAACCAGTGCCAGCGGAAGCATCAGATGAAGGGAGATGAAATAGTAGCAGCGGGGATGAAAAAAGAAATCCTGTTCTAGTGGCTCAGAAACTGGTCCCACATTACTAAATCTGCCACTGCCTGACCATCTATCTGTACTGGACTATCCTGCTGTGGTGCCGCGGAAAGAAGGGCCAACAGACGGGAAATGAATGACCTACCCTGTGGGATAATACGCATAGTAAAATTTAACATCCCCAGTAATGACTGTAAATCAGCTTTCGTTGACACTCTCACTACTGTGAACCTGTGGTTGACTTCCTTGATCCTTACCAGTTTGTTTTCTGGTAGCCTTGTTAGCATATTCCCTGAGTCTAACACGATACCCAGGAACGAGAGTACAGTAGATGGGCCTTCAACCTTCTTGGGTGACACTGGCACACCTAGCTGGGAGAAAACTGCTCGTAAGGTTTCAAGCGCCTGAGGTGTATAACCTGGATGTTCAATCAACAAAAAATCATCCAGGTAGTGGATGACATGTTCGCAGTGGAACTCGACTTCCAAGATCCAATGCAGGGCCTGCTCAAACTGGACAAATAACCATGGGCTACTTTTGGAGCCAAACGTCAGCTTCGGGGCGAAATATTATATATATATGCCTTAGACAAGTAGGCTCCAGGCCCTACCTGCATGATGGTTGCTATGGCCTGATCTATTATTGAATAATTGATGCTTACTTCTTCTGACGGAATGAGGGAATTGAGGCTGGCAATGTGAGAAGCATGCAGGGTTGAAAGTTCATAGATCATTTTTGCTAAATTTGCCTGTGACTACCCCTACCCTCCAGTTGTCGAATGGTGAAACCGTAAAAGTTCCTATGAGAAACCCGTTCTCTAACTCTGCCTCTAACAACTTATCCACTGTACTTGGGACTCTCTCAGCAGACTGTAAATTTTTGCACTCGTGCGTGACCTCTGGCAGTGCGATCAGTTTCAGGTGCTGCACATCTCGTATCTTCACAGCATATGCTGTGAAGATACGAGATGTGCAGCACCTGAAACTGCGGATACTGGAAGCCTGTACTAGCATTTCTCCTGCGGTGTTGCTATCAGTGTGTGAATAGTGTGAGAAGAGGGTTGCATTGACAATCCAACACAATGGGCAGCACATTGAACACATTTTATAAGTGGTCAGAAACTTGTAAATAACTCATGAAAGAATAAAGTTACGTTAAAACCAAGCACACCATTGTTTTTCTTGTGAAATTCTAAATATGTTTGATGTGTCACATGACCCTCTTCCTATTGAAAAAAACAAAAGTTGGATTCAAAATGGCCGACTTCAAAATGGTCGCCATGGTCACCACCCATCTTGAAAAGTTTCCCCCCCTCACATATACTAATGTACCACAAACAGGATGTTAATATCACCAACCATTCCCATTTTATTAAGGTGTATCCATACAAATGGCCCACCCTGTGTATATATACAGTACAGACCAAAAGTTTGGACACACTTTCTCATTCAAAGAGTTTTCTTTATTTTCATGACTATGAAAATTGTAGATTCACACTGAAGGCATCAAAACTATGAATTAACACATGTGGAATTATATACATAACAAAAAAGTGTGAAACAACTGAAAATATGTCATATTCTAGGTTCTTCAAAGTAGCCACCTTTTGCTTTGATTACTGCTTTGCACACTCTTGGCATTCTCTTGATGAGCTTCAAGAGGTAGTCACCTGAAATGGTCTTCCAATAGTCTTAAAGGAGTTCCCAGAGATGCTTAGCACTTGTTGGCCCTTTTGCCTTCACTCTGCGGTCCAGCTCGCCCCAAACCATATCGATTGGGTTCAGGTCCGGTGACTGTGGAGGCCAGGTCATCTGGCGCAGCACCCCATCACTCTCCTTCATGGTCAAATAGCCCTTACACAGCCTGGAGGTGTGTTTGGGGTCATTGTCCTGTTGAAAAATAAATGATGGTCCAACTAAACGCAAACCGGATGGAATAGCAAGATGCTGTGGTAGCCATGCTGGTTCAGTATGCCTTCAATTTTGAATAAATCCCCAACAGTGTCACCAGCAAAGCACCCCCACACTATCACACCTACTCCTCCATGCTTCACAGTGGGAAGCAGGCATGTAGAGTCCATCCGTTCACCTTTTCTTCGCAGCACAAAGACACGGTGGTTGGAACCAAAGATCTCAAATTTGGACTCATCAGACCAAAGCACAGATTTCCACTGGTCTAATGTCCATTCCTTGTGTTCTTTAGCCCAAACAAGTCTCTTCTGCTTGTTGCCTGTCCTTAGCAGTGGTTTCCTAGCATTTATTCTACCATGAAGGCCTGATTCACACAGTCTCCTCTTAACAGTTGTTCTAGAGATGTGTCTGCTGCTAGAACTCTGTGTGGCATTGACCTGGTCTCTAATCTGAGCTGATGTTAACCTGCGATTTCTGAGGCTGGTGACTCGGATGAACTTATCCTCCGCAGCAGAGGTGACTCTTGGTCTTCCTTTCCTGGGGCGGTCCGCATGTGAGGCAGTTTCTTTGTAGCGCTTGATGGTTTTTGTAACTGCACTTGGGGACACTTTCAAAGTTTTCCCAATTTTTCGGACTGACTGACCTTAATTTCTTAAAGTAATGATGGCCACTCGTTTTTCTTTACTTAGCTGCTTTTTTCTTGCCATAATACAAATTCTAACAGTCTATTCAGTAGGACTATCAGCTGTGTATCCATCTGACTTCTCCACACCGCAACTGATGGTCCCAACCCCATTTATAAGGCAAGAAATCCCACTTATTAAACCTGACAGGGCACACCTGTGAAGTGAAAACCATTTCAGGTGACTACCTCTTGAAGCTCATCAAGAGAATGCCAAGAGTGTGCAAAGCAGTAATCAAAGCAAAAGGTGGCTACTTTGAAGAACCTAGAATATGACATATTTTCAGTTGTTTCACACTGTTTTGTTATGTATATAATTCCACATTCATAGTTTTAATGCCTTCAGTGTGAATCTTCAATTTTCATAGTCAGGAAAATAAAGAAAACTCTTTGAATGAGAAGGTGTGTCCAAACTTTTGGTCTGTACTGTATATATACATATACACACAGTATGTGGGTGTGTGTATATTTATATATATATATATATATATATATATATATAATATATAGTCCTATTGGAAGCTTGTCGGACTGTGGCTTTTGTTTGGAGTAGGGTTCCCACCCCAATTATAAGTAATGCAAAGACTCCAGCATGTAGTACAGAAAGACGTTTATTTTATTATTTTCAGGTTACTGCGGCTTTTAGTGTAACTTAGCTTGCTCCCTCACAAGGCACATCCCCTTTGTAGTCTCTATTCTATTCCACTGTTCGCCTTCTCCTGCCGTTGGAACGCATAACCAGACGACGTTGCGTTTCACTACTAGTACGCTTCACTTACTCATTTACTTCCGGCCATTAGAATGCAGTGTCACACTGACGCTGCGTTCCACCGCCCGCCGCACTTCCAGTTTAGGTGACTCTGGAAGTGCGAGGCACGCCACGGGATAAGCGCCACGATTTAAACCCCTGCTCTGCTCATTTCCACACAGCGCTCTACCCCACAGCATTATACCCACACACTATCTTGCCCTCTACCGTACCTCTCCCTTCCAAAAGTGGCATAAGGTAAGTGAGTTCAGGACGCCGTAGGTCTTTACATTTGTATACCTGTTGTTATGTGTATCTATTTACCTACATTACCAAATCACTTGGGATGTACTGCCATAACCTACCCATTAGATATTTTACTAGTGTTACCTCACTCTAGATCATGATATAACATCAGGATGGAGATATTATCATGTAGACACAATCTGAATATACTGGAATGGCACCAATAGCATACTCAGACCCATGTACCTGATAATATAATAGTAGTTGCACCCACAGGGACATTTTATGGTTGATGTGTGTTAATATCTATATGGCTGTATTATTGTACTGAGACTGGCCACCCCATAGGGATATTTGATAGGATGACTAACAGACTTATGACATTACCTGTTATCCCATCACAAAATGATGTTCGTCAATCCACACTAGGTCTCTAGTTGAGATGAGACAAGACAAGATATTTCATTTGACAAAACCTTATATCCAGATGGATATTCATGATTAATATATTATTTACTTAAAGGCCTTTATGACATAGTCTCTTCACAGTGTTAAAAATTTGCTTATATGTTACTTTATTTGTCACTGCAGTCTGAAGAAGGCCACCCGGCCGAAACGTTACACTAAAAGCCGCAGTAACCTGAAAATAATAAAATAACAATCTTTCTATATTACATGCTGGAGTCTTTGTTTTCTACATTGTTTCCCAGGTCTGGAGTGCTGCCCGCCTTTTGTTTTCTCTCTCTAAATATATATATATATATATATATATATATACTCTAAGAAAAATGAGCGGCACTCCAAAAGTAAAAGTGGTGAACCCTTTATTCACACCAGTGGTGCAACGTTTCGGCTCAGATCGCGAGCCTTCCTCAAGCAAAGAAACAACTCAAATAACAGTGATTATATAGGGGATACAAAACATGTGATCACAACCAGGTGGGTGTGTCCAGCAATTCATGAAATACATAAAAATAATTGACAATGAATACACATCATATTAATCAGTTCAAAAAAAAAGCTGATCATCATTGGAAACAGTGATGAAAGGGAGATATGAAACAATATACGGATCAGGTACATAAACATGATCAAGTGATGTGCCAACATACAATGTGAGCATTATACATAAGTTTCTGGGGGAGGAGCAACGGAGTAATGTCGCAGAACATACCAATCCAGCAAGGAGGCTCATAATGTGCCGTGAAGTCGGCGTTGTGAATGTCTTCCTGCGCAGGCGTGGCTATACACCAGTAGCGGGTGCCCAGCTAACCAGGTATGCTGTACGTCAGCGGGATGCGCCGGCTACCCCACGTCATTACAGACGTCATCCTGAAAGCACACGATGTGTAATCCTGTGCGCATGCTCAGTAAAAAATCGAGCTGAACGCGCCATCTTGGTTACTGGAGAGCTGCCCATAAAACCACACTTTGCGTATTGCACCCAACCAGAGACAAGAACGGGCATAGGGGGTTTAAACAAGGGCACTGGGGATCCCAATTTTACAGGATACCCATATACCACCTCCTGGCAGTAAATCCATCGCAACTGCGGTAACCGCAGTATCTGCGGGGATAACGCCAGGAGTCTCTACCCCCCCATCCTGCCCGAGAGGGATCTCCTCTGTATGGTTCACAGATGCTGCAAAGGTGCGTGCAGAACAGCTCCCAGTACCAAGAAAAAATCGTGAAAAGAAGGATGATAATGGGGTATCAAAATGCGGTGTCTGCCATGCCTGTCAGTAACAGAACTAAACAAAACATAAACGTAAAATATAAATATAATAAAATGAACCCCTTTCAAGGTATGCTGCGTGTACTCCGACCATATGTTCCAAACCCCAGAGTGCAGAGTGAAAGTGATCTAGAAAAAAAGAAAAAATGTTAGAATGGGAGAATCATGAGTTGTATAACTCTCAACGTGTGTACACAATAATGCAAAGCAATATCAGGCAATGGCAAGAGGGCAAACCAAACCTCACAAAACATCCCCAAAATTATAATCAGCGTTCAAGCCCTTAGGCTTCAAGCTATCCAGCTTGTGGATCCAACTCAACTCTCTGCGTTTCAGTATCCTGGATCTATCCCCCCCTCGCCGAGGCTGGGGTATATGATCCAGGATCCAACACCTCAGGTCGCCTTCTTTGTTCTTGGCCTCAGTGAAATGTTTCGCTACAGGCAAATCCAGCCGTTTTTTGCGTATACTGAGGCGGTGATTGTTGAGGCGGGTCTTCAATTCAGTTGTTGTCTCACCCACATAAAGCAACTTGCATGGGCAAGACAACACATAGATGACATGATTAGAATCACAGGTTAGATGAAATGAAATAGCATAGGATACACCGGTATTGGGGTGTACAAAATACCTCCCCTTGCGGATGTACCTGCAATTGACGCAGTTTAGGCAAGGAAAACAGCCTAAGCCAGACTGGGTCAATTTAGTTTGCTTCAAAGATCCCCTGGGGCCAATATCAGCCTTGACCAACTGATCACGTAAATTCCGTGATCGGCGATATGACGACATGGGTGGACATGAGAACTCAGGAATATCTTTGAAGCATGTACCCAACAGTCCCCAATGTTTGTTCAGTATCCTATTTATTGTAGGGCTGAGTTCAGTATATACTGAAACAAACGGAATCCTGGCCTTTTTCTGGACAGTATCTCGTTTGGTCAGTAATTCAGTCCTGTCGAGCGTGCGCACTCTGTCCATGTGTTCGTTCAACAGTGGTTTAGGGTAACCCCTATCTTGAAACTTCACCGCCATGGAATTCAGAGTCGCATCAAGTTTACTCTCATCAGAGACAACCCGTTTGGCGTGGAGAAATTGAGAGAAGGGTAGCGACCGGATCATTCTCCGAGGGTGTGAGCTGTTGTAACACAAGAACGTGTTGGTATCCGTGGGTTTAGTGTACAACTCAGTGTGCAACACACCCTCATTGAACACTACTCGTGTGTCCAAAAACTGGATCTCAGTGCGAGAATGAATGAGGGTGAACTGTAAATCAGGATCATGACTATTCAAAAAGTCATGAAACTCAACCAGGTCAGTCTCGGATCCTGTCCAAATGAGGAAGATGTCGTCGATATATCGCCACCACCTCAGCACATGGCTGAAGTGGTGGGACAGATAGACGACATCCTCCTCAAAGCACCGCATAAAAATATTTGCATACGTGGGGGCCACGTGGGACCCCATGGCCACACCACGTTCTTGCAAATAAAACACGTCCCTGAAAAGAAAGTAATTATATTTTAGTACGATCTTCAGTAGATCAATGATAAATTCAGAGGCTTGAGGAGTGTAAGCTGATGTCCTCAACATTTTCTCCACCGCCCTGAGGCCCCTATCATGTACAATTGACGTGTATAGTGAAGTAACGTCAAACGAAGCGAGTATCACTGAGGGCACATGGGTTAACTCAACACTTTGTAATTTAATCAAAAATTCAGAAGTGTCTTGAATATAGGATGACCCCCCTATGGAGAATTCCCGCAAAGCTTTGTCTAGGAATATAGCTATGCCGCTGAAGATAGAATCAGAGCCCGAGACGATAGGTCGTCCCGGGGGATCGATGAGGGTCTTGTGAATCTTGGGCAGCACATAGATCACCGGAGTGACCGGATGTGCTACCTCAAGAAAATCACTAAGACCCCCATCAATGATACCTGCGGTCAGAGCCTCCCTAAGACAGCGGCGGATGATATCCGCTATCATGAACTTGGGGTCAGAATCTAAAATCCTATACACCTGTGGGTCATCCAATTGACGCATGATTTCCTGTACATATTTTGTGGTGTCCATCACCACGACCGCACCCCCCTTGTCAGCGGGTTTGAGAGTGAGGGTGGGGTCGGATCTAAGAGACTCCAAGGCTTCTATCTCAGTGGTAGTCAGATTGGGATATCTGAAATCAGGCTTCCCCTGAGAGGACAACCTGAGCTCAGAGATTCCCTGTCTAACAGCACTGATATAGGCATCAACAGACGGCTCATTGATAACTGGTACAAAATTACTTTTAGAGAATAAATTGAGAGAACCCAGGGTAAAATCACTCATCTGGGGTCTCGCAATAACACTCTTCTTGTGGAACCATATTTTCAGTTTAATTCGCCGAAAGAAAGAGAATAGGTTAGATTCTATTTCAAACCAATCAACTGGTGCACTAGGACAGAAAGAAAATCCTTTGGACAGGACACTCACTTGAGTGGCGGTCAGTTCCTTAGAAGATAAATTGACAACAGTCACTTCTTCCTATATATATATATATTTATTCCCGGCGCCTCCCCAACGGCACTCAACAGGAGGGTGTCCCCGCTCCAGGACAGGAAACAACACGGAAGCTTGAAGCTTAAAAGGCCTCCTCTCCTTACCTAAGTCAGTGTTGTTTCCTGTCCCCGGGTCGCGCGGAAGCTCCTCCTGATGCGTTCCAGGAACCTAGCGTTGGTGCACGGTCTGGTCTCTTCCCCAGTCTAGGAGGACCGGTCACAGGATAGGGGGCCTCGGGGACGCATTGGCCTCCCTTCTCCATCCTCGGCTTAAGTCCTTTCCTTGTAAGGCAGCCCCGGGCCCAAGTCAGCAGTGGCTTCTGGGGGCGTAGTCTCCCTGTGTCCGGCAGTGAGAGTTTCCCATTGACCAAGCGGCGGCGCATGCGTGATGACTTCGGCACGGCGTCACGTGCGCCGGGTCGTCACGCGATGCCGGCATTCAAATAAAGACCGGGAACCTGGCGTTTCTTCCCTGTGGTGTTCCAGGTCTGGGATGTCGGCTCCTATCGAGGTAGACGCTGCCTGCAAGCCAATGTATCCAGCCTCAGTCTCCCTTAGCCCGGTAAGCCTCCTCTCTATGTCTGGATTATACTCTTTCACCCTAGGTGCCTGGTGCTGGAGAAAATCTCTTTTATTGCCATTTAACCCCTTGTGATTTCTCTTGGGGCAGAGAAACCTCCATTGCCAAGGCACCAGGGTGGGAATCAAACCGCAAAAAATGTGCAATTTGCTGCAAATCCTTTGTCTCTAAAGGCAAAAAATCATTATGTTCAAAGTGTACTGAGAAAATTGTGTCAGAAGAATCCTTCCCCCCCCCTCCTGGCCTCTACTTCCCGTAGATCTCTCGTATCCTGTTATGGGTCGGAGTTAGACGAGGGAGAGATTACCTCCAGTGATGATTCTGACTCTTTAGAAGACGAATCGGGCAGGCTGTTATTTCTCCCAGAGGACACTCAGGGTCTCTAGAAAAACCATAAGAGCCACTATGAACCTGGAAGATACCAAGGAAAGCGTTTCCTTACAGGACCAGATGTTCCAAGGTCTGGGGGAGAGGAAAAGGCGGGTATTTCCAGTGCACAATAATATAAAATCACTCATATCCAGAGAGTGGAAGGACCCTGAAAAGCGTACGCCTGTTTCAGGTTCCTTTAAAAGAAAATACCCGTTTGCTAAGTCTGATTCCAGGCTTTGGGACAAAACTCCCAAAATTGATGGGCCTGTTGCTTGAATTTCAAAGAAATCCTCACTACCATTTGAAGACATGGGTCTATTACGGGACCCGATGGATAAAAAGTGCGAGAGTCTGCTAAAAAGAGCCTGGGAGACGAATACAGCTATGTTCGGGCCTAGTGTCTCAGCCACCTGTACCGCAAGATCCTTATCTGTGTGGTTATCTCAACTAGAAGATCATTTGGCGCAGGCACCCCCATAGAAGAGATCCTGGCGTCCCTCTCCGTACTCAAACAAGCCTCAAATTTCCTAGCTGATGCCTCAGCTGACTTGGTAAAGCTTTCTGCAAGATCCGCAGCTATATCAAATGCCACCCGCAGAGCTGTATGGCTCCGATCCTGGTCAGGTGATACAGGTTAAAAAAATCGCTTTTGCTCAATCCCTTGTGAGGGGGATAGACTTTTCGGATCTGTCCTGGACGACATATTGGGAAAAGCGTCCGACAAGAAAAAAGGTTTCCCTTCAGAGCCAAAATATTTCCAGCAGAGACGGTCCTTTCGTTCCCAAAACAAGCCCAGAGGGGACCAAAAAAGTAGTGAATCCTTAGGAAGATGGCAGGCTTCAAAAGGAAGAGGAAAAGGGTTCCTTTTCAATCCAGATAAATCATCTAAATCCTCCCAATGACGCCAAAGGTCAGGTAGGGGCAAGACTGAGAAGTTTCGCCGCAAGCTGGGAAAAAAATCGAAATCTGCCCTTGGATACTTGCCTCCATTCAAGAAGGTTTCAGACTAGAATTCGATTTTTACCCACCGCAGCATTTCGTTATAAGCAATCCATTACCCAGAAGAGAAGAACAACTGTGTCTGGAATCCGAAATAATGAGCCTGATCCAAAAAAAAGTCTTGATTCCTGTTCCAGAGCGCCAACATCAACAGGGATTTTATTCCCCGTTTTTTTTTTGGTCCAAAAACCAGGAGGTTCCTTCAGGCTAATCATAAACCTGAAAAATCTAAACAGATCCTTGACCTACAAGAGGTTCAAGATGGAAACCATCAGATCGACAGAAAATCTTCTGCTTCAATTTTGTTACATGGTAACGATGGACCTGCAAGATGCCTACTACCATGTTCCCATATCCAAAGATCATCAAAAATTCATGCAGTCTTTTTAAGAGGCCACCTCAGTCATTTTCAGTTTCAGTCTCTCCCCTTTGGCCTAGCATCGGCCCCAAGAATTTTTACGAAAGTTATTGCAGAAGTAACGGCTCATCTGCATCTACAAGGTATCTTAATTGTCCAATACCTGGACGTTTTTTTTTATTGCAGCAGACTCCGAAGACCGTCTTATCTCCCATCTAAATATGGTCCAGGCTACCTTCACATATCTGGGATGGGTAATAAATTTTAAAAAATCTGACTTTACTCCTTCTCAGCGAAAAGTTTTTTTAGGAGTCCTTCTCGACTCCCGCTCACTTATGTCCTTTCTCCCCGAAGAAAAGCAGACAGCCCTGTATCAGAAAGTAAGTCGTTTCTGCTATTTAAGAACCACGACCATCAAGGATGTCATGACCTTATTGGGATCACTAACAGCAACAATTCCTGCAGTCAGGTGGGCACAAAGCCACACCAGAATTCTACAGGCTTTCCTACTAGATACATGGAACGGCGAGAAAGGTACCCTAGACAAAAGAATAATTATTCCCCCCCAAGTGAAGTACTCTCTGGCCTGGTGGAAAATAAAGATAAATCTTCAAATGGGAGTCTTTTGGCGTCAGGAAGATCAGCTCGTGATTACTACAGATGCCAGCAGTCGAGGCTGGGGAGGTCATACCCACCAGTTGGTGGTTCAGGGCATCTGGGACCATTCTATGGCAGACGCCTCTTCAAATTTAAGAGAACTAACAGCGGTTCACAAGGTCCTTCTAGCACTCCAAGCAAAAAGGCCTCTTGGTCACATAAAGGTCCTTTCGGACAATACTACCACCGTGGCCTATTTAAACAAACAGGGCGGTACCCGAAACAAAGCTTTGGCATCGATAACAAGAAAAATATTTCTATGGGCAGAGAGCCACCTGCTTTCTCTTACGGCGGTTCACCTAAAAGGGAGCAACAATTTAATAGCAGACTACCTCATCAGGCAGACTCTGAAAGAGGGTGAATGGTCCTTAAACACCAAGGTATTTCTTCAGATCACTGAGAAATGGGGCATGCCCATTATAGACCTGTTCGCAAACAAAGTCAATAGGAAAGTGGCGCAGTTCGGTTTCCTATCTCCTCAGGACCATCCGGATATCTTAGACGCTCTGTCTTGCCCTTGGCCTCAGGGACTCCTGTACGCATTTCCTCCCTTCAGCCTGATTCCGAGGACATTGATGAAGGTGGTAGAAGAAAATGCACAAATAATTTTGATTGCTTCTTACTGGCCCAGAAGGGCACGGTTTCCGCTGCTACTGAGTCTATCGTCCGGAATATCCTGGACTCTTTCTGCGAGTCCAGGTCTCTTACACCAAGGCCCGGTCCCTCATCCAGAGGTCGCTCATCTGAGATTGACTGCCTGGAAATTGAGCGGCTAAGTCTGAAGAACAAAGGTCTCTCTGACGCTGTAATATCCACCTTATTGAAAAGCAGGAAGAAAATAACCCCTAGAACAGTGATGGCGAACCTATGGCACGGGTGCCAGAGGCGGCACTCAGAGCTCTTTCTGTGGGCACCCACACCCTGGAAAAAGTCTATGGTGTACCAATATGCCTTAGACTTTTTCTGCCATTCAGCAGCGCAGGGCGCACTATGAACAGCACAGGCAGCGCACTGAATATAGGCAGGCTATTGTAGATAAATGATAGTACATGGAAGATATTCTATATTGGACTGTAATATTCAAGGTAAATTGCTGTGTTGGCACTTTGCGATAAATAAGTGGGTTTATGTTGCAGTTTGGGCACTCGGTCTGTAAAAGGTTCGCCATCACTGCTCTAGAATATACCTCAGGGCTTGGAAGGCCTTTTTATTGTTTGCAGGAGATGAAATTCACCAGGAAGCCTTAGAGAATATCCCCAAGATACTAGATTTTCTACAGTCGGGCCTGGAGAAAGGTCTCAAGCCTTCAACTCTTAAAGTCCAGATTACAGTTCTAGGGGTCTTCCTGGACACTAAGTTATCGGAGCACCCCTTAATCAAATGTTTCATTAAAGGGGAAATCAGAGACTCTCCTACTATCCGTGCTTCTGTCCCTCCTTGGGACTTAAATTTAGTCCTCTCGGTCTTGATGAATCCTCCTTTCGAGCCCATTGAGGAAATCTCCCTGAAGCTCCTGACTCTGAAGACTACCTTCCTTCTTGCAATCACTACAGCCAGAAGAATTGGGGAATACAGGCTTTCTCCTGCCGTTCTCCTTATGTGCAGATTCTTGACGATCGCATCATACTGAAGCACTGCCCGTCTTTTCTCCCGAAGGTGGTATCTAGTTTCCACTGTAACCTAGAAATTTCCTTACCATCATTTTGTGCCAAGCCTTCATCAGATCAAGAGCAAAAGTTTCATAACTTAGATGTAAGACGATGTGTTCTGGCCTACCTAAAATATTCTGATACATTCAGGAATTCAGACCATCTCTTTGTCCAGTACCAAGGACCTAATAAAGGTAAAGCAGCCAGTAAAGCTTCAATTGCCAGATGGATCAGGGACACTATCGCCTTATGTTATACTCAGCAGAATCAAGATCTTCCAGCAGGCCTTAAAGCCCATTCAACAAGAGCCGCATCAGCTTCTTGGGCTGAATCTGCCTCCGTCTCTATCGAACAGATCTTTAGAGCAGCAGCATTGGCAAATCCGATGACTTTCTTCAAACATTATAAATTGGACGTGGTCCATAACCAGGACCTCTCTTTTGGACGCAGAATCCTTTCTGCAGTGGTCCCCCCCTAGATTTATTCCTCTGATAATCCTCCTGTTGAGTGCCGTTGGGGAGGCACCGGGAAAAGGGTTAATTACTCTTACTGGTAATTGGATTTTCCAATAGCCTCCCCAACGGCACTGGGATTTCCTAGGGCACACGATCCTCTATATATGCAGCAGCAGCAAGCAAAGTTTATTGGGTGGGGGGGATCTTTGGGCACACTATTCTCTCTATGATATGCATCTTCTATCATATGCATCAGCAGCAAGCAGAGTTCATGGGGGGGGGGGGGGGGACACCTATGAACGCTGCTTGCTGCTGATGCTTATATAGGGAACAGTGTGTATCCCACCCCCACCCAAATAAACTCTGGTGGTTGCTGCTGTGAAAGGCAGAATCTCCCCCAGGCAGTGGGCACGTCCCGTCCGTTCACTTCTTTCTCCTGCTGCTGCGATGCACTATCCAATCAGCAGGAGGAGCCTAGCACTGCTAATGCTTAAAGCTGATTGGCCAGTGCAGTGCCCAGCAGGCAGAGGAGAGCGAGTGGCATGCAGACTGTCCGGTCTGTGCACTGTTTGCAGTGCACACAATATGCCTAAAAGAAGAGGGGAGGTGGACTTGAACAGAGGAGAAGCAGGGGGAGACCCGGATAGGAGACAAGCCACACTGCAGACATTGTAGGGGATGGGGCTTTCCATCCACTCCGGGCCCCCTCCTGCCATGGGCCCCCGTATCAGTTGCGTGGACTGCCGCTATTGGCGGTGCGCCACTGCTTTAGATACATGACATGGAGATAAGTGTGTGGATCGCCTTCAAATTAGCGAGTGGTTATTTCTTCTACAAGTTGCTACCAAGTGAATAAAGTTAAGAATAAACACAAGTAATCTGCATAGACAAATATGATCATTAGTTAATATTAAATTTGACATTCACATTAAAAGGGTTCTGTTGTGAAGACCACCCCTGTCCATGCATCCTAATAGCACACATTGATGTTATAGAGAGGCTCCCTCTATAGGCACCATTCACACAACCGTATTCATTTCAATGGGGCTGCAAAAGGCCATGTGCTGTCTGCATCCGTTGGTTCGTCCCGTGGCCCCGCAAAAAAAAAAAAAAAAGGAACATGTCCTATTCTTGCCCATATTTGCAGACAAGAATAGGCATTTCTATCATGTAAGAGGAAGTTCCATTCCGCAAAATGCGGAAGGCACGCGGCCCGTATCAGTGTTTTGCAGATCCGCAATTTGCAATCCGCAAAAACGGATATGGCCGTGTGAATGAGCCCATAAGCTGTTTTTTCAGAGTGGCCTCCTCTCTGGCCAACTGTCACCTCCAGATCTCTGAGAAGTTCTGATAGACGTTCTTCAGTACCTCCTGCATGATGTTCTTTTGTTTTGGTTACGCTTTGACATCTCTTTTTCCTCTCCCAGCTGTCATCTATTAGCAGTGATTGCCTCCCTTTATATCCCCTCCCATACTGCCTCACTTTGCGGTTTATACTACTTCCTGGATTGCGCTCACTGCTAGAAGTTTGCTACTGCTGGTTTCTCAGATAAGTCTATCCTTTTATTTGTGTTTTCCTGTTGGCTTGATTCTAGGTGACCCTGACTCCCTCCGTATTAAGTGCAGAGAGTCGGTGGTCGTGTCCCCTCACTATTATAGGGTTTTCAGGTGTCACTCAGTCTAGGTACGTGGACATGCAACTTTCTGTCACAGAGATCTTTGCATGGGCTGAGCAGTCAGGGAGAGCTATAGGGCTTTAATAAGGCTCACCCTTTTGTTCCTTAGTTTGGGATCAAGTCAGTCGGATCTTTATTTGTTACTTCTTGTTTTCTGCAACACCATCCTTGACACCAACACGACCTGTCCATGCATTTACTGACTGATGTGTAATGCCAAATTTCTTCTGCAGCGATTGATGCAAATGTTTGGGCAGAGGTGACTTCCCTTAACATTAGAGCGATTGTACAGGATTTAAAAAACATGGCTGCTTCTTCCAAAAACAGCACCATATCTGTCCACAGGTTGTGTGTATTATTACAGCTCAGCCCCATTAACTTCATTAGAACTGAACTGAAATACCAGACAGAACCTGTGGACAGATATGGTGCTGTTATTGGAAAAAAGCAGCCATATTTTTCTAGCCTTCCAGGGTTATCTGACTTCCAATAAGCGAGCGAGTTTTCAGTCCGGGTGCGATGCGTGTAGTGAACTCATAGCATCCAGATGTAATCCTGACCCATTCATCTGCTCTGTGTACCTGAGCATTGTTTTTCATGCATCATCTCAGTTAATCATCTCATTCAGGAAAAATTGCAGAATATTCTATAGTGTGCGTTTTTTCATGCAGCTCTGGCTCCATGGAAGTGAATGGGGCTTGTGTGAAAAACGGAAGACATCTGGATGCAATCAGTTTTTCACAGATTGTTGCTCGGAGATATGTAGATTGTAAATTATTTTTCACACGAGCGATACGGATTGTGTCAAGGTCTGTTCAGGAAAAAAAACTGATGGTTTTGCATGTAACTTCAACCCATTTTCTGCGGTTGCTTTTATTGCTCCTGTGAAAGAGGCCTTGTGTCAGGATGCGTTCAATGAAACTCGTACCATTTTGCAAGTAAGTTCAGTCAGTTTTGTCTGTGATCGGGTTCAGTGTTTCAGTTTTTCTGTGCAGGTGCAACCAGTTTTGGACACTTTTTTCACGCGCTTTAAAAAAAAATAATTAAGATTTACCAACAACATCTTCTAGCAAACATTAAAGGGATTCTGTCACCTCCCCTAACCCAAAATCGGATTTTAAAGCAGTCATGCAGCACAGCTTACCTTGAATAGGCTGTGCTCTTCTATCTTGTAATCCGTCCAGTAGTTTCTGTAAAAATCGACTTTTATGGTTATGCAAATTAGCCCTGAAGGTGCCCAGAGGGGCGTTTTGTTCCCCTTAGTGAGCCCAGTAACGCCCCTCTTACAGTGCCCAGCCCGCCTTTCTTGCGACTGTCTAACCGCCCCCAGCCTCCCACAGCCTCTCTTCCCCCTCCCTCACGGCCGAACTAACTCTCGCACAGGTGCAGTACCCACTGAGGGCTGCGCCTGTGCGATCTGCAGGAGACTGAGGGCAGGAGCTTCATCCTCGTCACTGGGCATGCGCCGAGCCCAGTGACGTCCGATGCTCGCTCTTCCCTCAGTCAGCAGGGAAGAGCGAGCATCGGACGTCACTGGGCTCGGCGCATGCCCAGTAAAGAGGATGAAGCTCCTGCCCTCAGTCTCCTGCAGATCGCACAGGCGCAGCCCTCAGTGGGTACTGCGCCTGTGCGAGAGTTAGTTCGGCCGTGAGGGAGGGGGAGGAGAGGCTGTGGGAGGCTGGGGGCGGTTAGACAGTCGCAAGGAAGGCGGGCTGGGCACTGTAAGAGGGGCGTTACTGGGCTCACTAAGGGGAACAAAACGCTGGGCACCTTCAGGGCTAATTTGCATAACCATAAAAGTCGATTTTCACAGAAACTACTGGACGGATTACAAGATAGAAGAGCACAGCCAATTCAAGGTAAGCTGTGCTGCATGACTGCTTTAAAATCCGATTTTGGGTTAGGGGAGGTGACAGAATCCCTTTAATGAAAAACGCATTGCATTCGGAGTGCATCCAGGTTACATCCGGATGCAATGCTTTTTTCGCTGAAGCCCCATTCTCTTCTATGTGAAAAACAACGCTCATGTGCACAGAATCATTGAAATGAATGGGTCAGGGTTCAGTAGGGGTGCTATACGTTCATGCATTGCACCTGTGTGGAAAACTCGCTCGTGTGAAAGAGGCCTTAAAGTGACAGTTTTCACCAAGGCATCACTGACACATTGATATGATATGCATCTTTGTCTGTCCAGCTGAGATTCACTTGCTGGGATCCCATCATTCTTTGAACCAGCACTCCAGTTCTCTCCACAGTGCCCCGCTGGGACTGGCACTGTACCAGAGAAAAAACAAGGCATCAATGGACATCCCAGAGGCTGGACCCCCACGATCAGACATTAAAGTTATATCCTGTTGATATTCCAGTGAAGTCTATGCTTGGAAAATTCATAACACATATAATTTCCAGCTGTCATTGGAATTTTGGAATATGTTGCGAATGTGTGTAGTGTTGTTACTCTTAAAGGGGATATCCAGGATTAGAAAAACAAGGCTGCTTTCTTCTTTAAAAAGTTTTTGTAAGGTATTGCAGCTTGGTCCCTTTCATTTTCATGGAGCCAAGCTTTAAAGGAAGGAGTATTTCAGGATTATGTTATTGGTGGTCTATCCACAGGCTAGGCCATCAATATCTGATCGCCAGGGGTCTGACATTCCCGCCCCTCCACTGGGTAGCACCAGCAACAGAGTCACACAAAGGGGCGGACTGGGAACTTGTGGCCCTGAAAAAAAAAAAAAAAGTGGCCCCATTTTGTAGTTGGGTCCAAATTGATGGAAGGCATGGCCAACACATTTTGGCGGGGCCAGCAATATCATATTATGGCACATTATACCACCCCAACTGAGTCAAATACCACAGTCCATTTAGGACTGGTGCAAGGATTTTTGCCACCCTAGGCAAAAGCTAATTTTGCCGCCCCCCTTGACTCCACCTATTGACCATGCCCTTTGACCCACCCCTTTTTTGTTGGCCACCTATTTATTCAAACTGTACCCTTCATTGTGGTAAGGCCTCGTTTTCTCCCTCCAGCTACATACCATGTCATCCACAGATCCCTATCAGTGTCATCCACAGATCCCCCATAAGTGTCATCCACAGATCCCCCATAAGTTTCATCCACAGATCCCCCATAAGTGTCATCCACAGATCCCCCATAAGTGTCATCCACAGATCCCCCATAAATGTCATCCACAGATCCCCCCATAAGTGTCATCCACAGATCCCCCCATAAGTGTCATCCACAAATCCCCCATAAGTGTCATCCACAGATCCCCCATAAGTGTCATCCACAGATCCCCCATAAGTGTCGTCCACAGATCCCCCTAAGTGTCATCCACCACAGATCCCCTTGCCTCTGTGTAATTGCAGAGAAGCGCTGGAAGACGGCATGCGCACTTCGCTCGGCGATGCCTCTGCCTGTGCGAGATTACAAAGAGGCAAGTGAAGTGAATTAATTCGCTAGGAGGCGGCGGCGCCGTCCAGCGCCTTCAGCAAGAGTGCGCTCTACGCGGTGGCGTACCTTGCTTATGGGTGGTGTCGGCCCTGAGTCTATCACTAAATATATCCCCCAAAACTTCCACTGACCGGCTGTGACGATTGCTCAGGCGGCCCCCTAGGCATTGGCCCACCGGGAAATTTCCCTGTGGTCTATGGCCAATCCGCCCCTGGTCACACAGTTATGTCCACTATGTACTGGACGGAGCTGGTTACTGCAATGCTGCTCCCATTGAAATTAGTAAGGGGTATGTACCTGAAGAGAAGCTATATTTTGTACTGCACTATGGTATTGCTGGCCCAGCCTACTTCTGTTGTCCCTGCCTACTTGTAGCGTGTGTTGCCCCACCCTCTGTCAATTTGGAGTCCCCTACAACTTGGGGCCACTTTTAGTTTTTTTTTCCAGGGCAACTTTAAGTTCCCAGTCCACTCCTGGCAGTGACTTGTAGTGGGAGGAAGGGAGTGGCATCTGTTTTGTTTCTCTGCGGTTCATTTGAGTCATGACAAATATTCATATTAAAGGGATTGTCCAGCATCCTTTTAAAGGGGTTGTCTCCTCAGTATAGGTCATCAATATCAGATCGGCAGGGGTCCGGCTCCCGGAACCCCTGCCGATTAGCTGTTTGAAGAGAAGGCAGCGCACGTACGAGTTCTGCCTTCTCTGCTCTATTTACCTGCTCGCCACACCAATTGCAGTGGAGAGCAGGTGTCATTGCAAGTATGGCCTCCCCATTCACTTCTATGGGATGGATCAGTCATATGCATTTGAACATATAGAGCTGTCCCATAGAAGTGAATGGGGACGCCATACTTGTAATTACCAGCAATTGCTGTGGCGAGCAGGTAAACAGAGCAGAGAAGGCAGTGCTGCCTTCTCTTCAATCAACTGATTGGCGGGGGTCTTGGGAATCGGACCTCCGCCAATCTGCTATTGATGACCTATGCTGAGGATAGATCATCAATAGTAAAAACCGGATAAGTCCTTTAAATTTAGAGGATGCCCAGACATTGTTACAACAAATGGCAGTGAATGGCATGCTACAGCTGAAGTCGTTAAATGGCCAGTAGCAGTGGGATGGGAGCTGTGGCTCTGGAACAGTGAGAATTGGCTAAGGACTCATGCACACGACCATATTTTGCATCTGTGTCCAATGCACAATTTTGGCGGATTGCACACCTATGAGTCTGCAAAAAAAAGGTCATCTGTGTACTGTCCGCATTGATATGTTCCTTCCTTGGATTATAGAACATGTCTGATTCTTGTCCATATTGTGGACAAAAGTGCGGATTGCACACGGAATATATAGATATTTTGAAGATCTTGGTTGTGGACTGTCTGCATCCGTAGTTCCATTCCGCGGCCCCGCAAAAAATATGGAGCATGTCCTATTCTTGTCCGTAATCACGGACTAGAATATGCAGTTCTATCATAGGGCTGGCCATTTGGTCTGCAAAATGCGTGAATGCACGTGACCGGTATCTGTGTTTTGCGGATCTGCAATTTGCGGACCACAAAACACTTTCGGTTGTTTGAATGCACCCTAAAGGTGTCCAGCTCCTCTCTAAATTTAAGAGGATGTTGGACTAAACCTTTGGATGTGTGTATCTTTACACAATTATGTAGGTAGATGTGTACATATGTATATTTACAGCCGCGGGAAGCTCATATTTTCTGAGAGGCTCCATTATGACATGTGTGTCCCTGATACTGTACCACAGCGCAGAACACCACAGTCTGTTTGATTTTAGATTATTATTCATCGAAGGCTACATATAAGATACAAATTCCAATTCATTTGTGAAGGAGCAAGTAATAACAGACATAAAATCATTATGTCTCTACTTGGACATCTTCAGAGCTCATGTTTTATGCAGACGGTGCCCTATTTTTATAGTGGAAAGGCATTTCTGTCTCCAGACAAACAGAATGTCACTGTTTAGTCATTTGAGCTAAGACAAAAGACAGTCACATTGTGATGACAGCGAAGCTTTGTGAGTGCAGTGACTGTGGGAGAAGGACTATCTGGGACATATGGAAACCGACCGTGGGGACAAAATAAATCCTTCTAGAGGAGACAATGCATAGTAATTAGAGATCTGCTGCTCTTTTGTTAGGAGATTTTATTTTTTATAGTAACATAGTTTATAAGGCCGAAAAAGGACTTTTGTCCATCCAGTTCGGCCTGTTATCCTGCAAGTTGATCCAGAGGAAGGCAAAAAAAATATATAAAATGTTAGGGAGAAGCCAATTTTCCAGGGGGGAATAACTCCCTGGAACAACGACCCATCTCTAGTAGCTATAGACTGTAATATTATTACACTCCAGAAATATTTCCAGGCCCCTCTTGAACTCTGGCCTCTTGTACACGACCGTATGGCTTTTTCAGTATTTTGCGGTCCGCAAAAAATACGGATGACGTTCGTGTGCTTTCCGTTTTTTGCTGAACGGTACAGCTGGCCCCTGATAGAACAGTACTATCCTTGTCCATTATGCGGACAATAATAGGAAATGTTCTAGCTTTGAACGGAAATACGGAAATTGAAGGCATACGGAGTACCTTCCTTTTTTTTTTTTTTTTTGGCGGATCCATTGAAAGGAATAGTTTTGTATACGCTCCGTATATGGAACGCAAAAAAATGGAACGTAAACGGAAAAAAAAGTTTGTGTGCAAGAGGCATTTTAACGAACTCACTATCACCATTACCGTACTGTAGTCCACCTATTCCAGTTATTACTTTAGTTGCCCTCCTCTAAACCCTCTCCAGCTCTGCTATGTCTGCCTTGTTCACAGGAGCCCAGAACTGTACACAGTACTCCATGTGTGGTCTGACTAGTGAATTGTAAAGTGGTAGGACTATGTTCTCATCACGGGCATCTATGCCCCTTTTGATGCAACCCATTATCTTATTGGCCTTGGCAGTAGCTGCCTGACACTGGTTTTTACTGCTTAGTTTGCTGTTCACTAAAATTCCTAGGTCCTTTTCCATGTCAGTGTTACCCAGTGTTTTACCATTTAGTATGTACGGGTGACTTGCATTATTCCTTCCCATGTGCATAACCTTAAATTTGTCAGTGTTAAACCTCATCTGCCACGTCTCTGCCCAATCCTCCAATCTATCCAGATTTCTCTGTAGTAGTAAACTGTCCTCTTCAGTGTCAATTACTTTACACAGTTTAGTGTCATCTGCAAAAATGTATATTTTACTGTGCAAGCCTTCTACAAGATCATTAATAAATATATTGAAGAGGATAGGGCCCAATACTGACCCCTGAGGTACTCCACTAGTGACAGTGACCCAATCTGAGTGTGTTCCGTTAATAACCACCCTCTGTTTTCTATTACTTACCCACATACAGACATTTTCTCCCAGTCCAAGCACTCTCATTTTATATACTAACCTTTCATGCGGTACAGTGTCAAATGCTTTGGAGAAGTCCAGATATACGACATCTATTGATTCGCCGCTGTCAAGTCTAGAACTTTCCTCCTTATAGAAATTGATTAAATTAGTTTGACATGACCGATCCCTCATGAAGCCATGCTGATATGACGTTATTTGCTTATTTTAATTGAGGTGCTCCAAGATAGCATCTCTTAGAAAACCTTCAAACAGTTTACCCACGACAGATGTTAAACTTACCGGCCTATAGTTTCCAGGCTCTGTTTTTGGACCCTTTTTAAATATTGGCAATGTTTCTTTTGCTTCTACAATGTATGGTTACCATAATATCAGAATTAGGCCTCGTGCACACCTCCGTATGCTTTTTGCTGTCCGCAGAACACCAATCCCAGCCGTGTGCATGCTGCCATTTCTTTTTAAGCTCCTGTAGAAATATCCTATGCTTGTCCACAAAATAGACAAGAATAGGATATGTTCTGTCTTTTTTTTTTTGCTGGGCCACGGAAGGGACACACGGATGCAGACAGCATACGGTGTGCTGTCCACGTATTTTTCGTCCCCTTTGAAATTAAGGCGTGTATCGGATGCAGAAAGAACATATGGTCTTTTGCCTATAGAATTGATAATGTTTCTTCATCATGAAGCTTACTTTAGCTGGAAAAGTTAGGGCTATGAGGAATAGTGAGAGAATGAAAGTTTTTACTCAAGGTATGATGCCATCTATTTTTTTATAAGAGAAAATTTCCAAAGCTAGCCATAGAGCGTTCCTGTTTTATTTTTTATTTTGCAATTAAAATGCTTTGCATGAAAGGGACACAAATGCATATGTTCCTTAAAGGGAATGAGTCCTGAGGTTTTTTAGCCCCTAAACCCCCACCATGGTGTTATACTGAATGAGAATAGGATTATAAAAAAGACGCCTCTGTATAAAATCTTAGGGGGAGATTTATCAAACTGGTGTAAAGTAGAACTGACTTAGTTGCCCATAGCAACCTATCAGATTCCACCTTTTATTTTTCAGAGCTCCTTTGGAAAATGAAAGGTGAAATATGATTGGTTGCTATGGGAACCTAAGCCAGTTCTACTTTACACCAGTTTGATAAATCTCCCTCGTAATTTCTGTATTATATATGTAATGAAATTTAAAAAACCTGCACACTGTATGATAATTATCCTTGAAGAGTCATAGGCGCAGTGCCACTACCCTGAAGAGTCACACAGTCTTGTCTCCAAAACCCCCTTTCCATGTTTGATTCATACCCATCTGGCCTCTCTATGTCACTGCACTGGCAGCCTCCCCAGATGTCACTGTTTCATTGTAGTTTCTGGACATGTACAGTAAAGTGACGTGTACTCTACTCAGCTTCATTGCTGCACAACACATGCCTGGGGACTATAAGGTAATGGTGCGTCTGCCACCAGTTGGAGGATGGGAGTGATAGTGACTCTGGCTGCAACAGTTCTTCACAGAGGTAATCCTCACACTGATAAGGGTGCACACTTTCTTTTCTCAGGGCACACCCTGATGCTCTGGATCCTGCCTGATGTTATACACATATGTGTACATATTATTTATATATCTCGTAGATTGTAAGCCCTCGCAGGCAGGGCCCTCTCTCCTTCTGTACCAGTTTGTAACTCATCTTGTTTATGCTTATTGCAATTGTCTGTATTATGCATGTATACCACTTTTCAAATGTACAGCGCCATGGAATAAATGGCACTTTAATTATATATATATATATATATACAGTACAGACCAAAAGTTTGGACACACCTTCTCATTCAAAGAGTTTTCTTTATTTTCATGACTATGAAAATTGTGGATTCACACTGAAGGCATCAAAACTATGAATTAACACATGTGGAATTATATACATAACAAAAAAGTGTGAAACAACTGAAAATATGTCATATTTTAGGTTCTTCAAAGTAGCCACCTTTTGCTTTGATTACTGCTTTGCACACTCTTGGCATTGTCTTGATGAGCTTCAAGAGGTAGTCACCTGAAATATTCTTCCAACAGTCTTGAAGGAGTTCCCAGAGATGCTTAGCACTTGTTGGCCCTTTTGCCTTCACTCTGCGGTCCAGCTCGCCCCAAACCATCTTGATTGGGTTCAGGTCCGGTGACTGTGGAGGCCAGGTCATCTGGCGCAGCACCCCATCACTCTCCCTCATGGTCAAATAGCCCTTACACAGCCTGGAGGTGTGTTTGGGGTCATTGTCCTGTTGAAAAATAAATGATGGTCCAACTAAACGCAAACCGGATGGAATAGCATGCTGCTGCAAGATGCTGTGGTAGCCCTGCTGGTTCAGTATGCCTTCAATTTTGGGTAAATCCCCAACAGTGTCACCAGCAAAGCACCCCCACACCATCACACCTCCTCCTCCATGCTTCACGGTGGGAACCAGGCATGTAGAGTCCATCCGTTCACCTTTTCTGCGTCGCACAAAGACACGGTGGTTGGAACCAAAGATCTCAAATTTGGACTCATGAGACCAAAGCACAGATTTCCACTGGTCTAATGTCCATTCCTTGTGTTCTTTAGCCCAAACAAGTCTCTTCTGCTTGTTGCCTGTCCTTAGCAGTGGTTTCCTAGCAGATATTCTACCATAAAAGCCTGATTCACACAGTCTCCTCTTAACAGTTGTTCTAGAGATGTGTCTGCTGCTAGAACTCTGTGTGGCATTGACCTGGTCTCTAATCTGAGCTGCTGTTAACCTGCGATTTCTGAGGCTGGTGACTCGGATGAATTTATCCTCCTCCGCAGAGGTGACTCTTGGTCTTCCTTTTTTGGGGCGGTCCGCATGTGAGGCAGTTTCTTTGTAGCGCTTGATGGTTTTTGTGACTGCACTTGGGGACACTTTCAAAGTTTTCCCAATTTTTCGGACTGACTGACCTTCATTTTTTTAAAGTAATGATGGCCACTCCGTTTTTCTTTACTTAGCTGCTTCTTTCTTGCCATAATACAAATTCTAACCGTCTATTCAGTAGGACTATCAGCTGTGTATCCACCTGACTTCTCCACAACGCAACTGATGGTCCCAACCCCATTTATAAGGCAAGAAATCCCACTTATTACACACCTGTGAAGTGAAAACCATTTCAGGTGACTACCTCTTGAAGCTTATCAAGAGAATGCCAAGAGTGTGCAAAGCAGTAATCAAAGCAAAAGGTGGCTACTTTGAAGAACCTAGAATATTACATATTTTCAGTTGTTTCACAATTTTTAGTTATGTATATAATTCCACATGTGTTCATTCATAGTTTTGATGCCTTCAGTGTGAATCTACAATTTTCATAGTCATGAAAATAAAGAAAACTCTTTGAATGAGAAGGTGTGTCCAAACTTTTGGTCTGTACTGTGTATATGTATATATATATATATATATATATATATATATATATACACATACATATATACTGCTTATATAATATATGAGTTCTGTAACCATAAGGGTAAAATAGGGGTACGCTTTTCATTATATAAGAGACTGAAAAGCAACAAAGGGTTTACTATAATTCATTATAACTGCCCTTTTCTTCTGTCTAGTGCAGTGAGTCACCTAGAGATAATTACGTTTCTCACCCTATAGAACATGTTGAGGTAGACAGGGTATTTGTGTTCTTTATAATACCAGGTAATTTAGCCGCGCACTGAAAAGAATGGCCTGACCTCTAAAAAGTCTGTACTAATCAAAGTCTTCCCATTTGCACTTGTCTGCACTGCAGCGCCTGTAATGTGTGAAAAGCCTCAGTAGCTAGTCTTCTGGAAAGAGACAAGGGTGCGATGGCTTTCTCCGATAGCATAAGCACTTATTAAATTTAAAGAACCTATTCAAAACCACCACACAAATAATACAAAAAACATCTGTATTAGTGTCCACAAGAAGACATGCAGATAATCATATAAGAGACAATAATAAAATATAGTAGAGCGGTGTAAGAGACGGGAATATGCCCAACCTAGCTCCAGTATACATATATAATCTTAAAGGGCAGCGCTGTGCAATAATTCATACCCAACATTTAATGTATCCTTCCTCCATTGTTCTGTGTTGGTTAAAGAGGACCTTTCACCGATTATGACACTGTGAACTAAGAATACAGACAGAGCGGCGCCCGGGGATCTCACTGCACTTACTATTATCCCTGGGCGCCGCTCTGTTCTCCTGCTATGCCCTTCGGTATCTCCGGTCACAAAGTTATGGTAGGCGGAGTCTGCCCTTGTTCTTCTGTAGCGCTGGCCAATCGCATTGCAGAGCTCACAGCCTGGGAGAAAATGACCTCCCAGGCTGTGAGCTCTGCGCTGCGATTGGCCAGCGCTAGAGCAGAACAAGGGCAGACTCCGCCTACCATAACTTAGTGACTGAAATCTCCGCCTACTATAACTTAGTGAGCGGAGATACCGAAGGGAATAGCAGGAGAACGGAGCGGCGCCCAGGAATAATAGTAAGTGCAGTGAGATCCCCGGGCGCCGCTCTCCATGTCTGTATACTTAGTTCACAGTGTCATAATCGGTGAAAGGTCCTCTTTAAAGGGAACCTGTCACCGGGATTTTGTGTATGGAGCCCACAGAAGAAGCGCGGCAAAACGTACGTTTCTTTCTGCCCCCTCCAGCACTGCAATCGGTATGTTTAGACTGATACTGCACTTTATTCATGCCTCTGCCTTAGTATTCAGGTTTACTGTTACCACATGCTTAGGTGTGTATTTTCTTCTGCCTTAATCTATTGTTTTGTTTTTGGTATTACTTGTGCCCTACCGATAGTCCACTACTCTGGGGCAATTGATCAGCATTGCCTAGTGGACATTATGGCCTTCGAACTTGCTCTAAACCAACACAAAACAATGGAGGAAGGATACTTTAAATGTTGGCTATGAACTATTGCACAGCGCTGCACTTTAAGATTATATGTGTATACTGGAGCTAGGTTGGGCATATTCCCGTCTCTCCCACCTATCTACTATATTTTATTATTGTCTCTTATATGATTATCTGTATGTCTTCTTGTGGACACTAATAAAGATGTTTTTTGTATCGTATGTGTGGTGGTTTTGAATAGGTTCTTTAGTTATGTTGCCACAGTTATTTGGTGATTTTGATTTTTTTTTTGGTATCCACTTATTAAATTTGCTGACCCGCACCAGAGCATTCTGGATATGCATTGCGCTGCTACTAGATTTTGTTATCTTACAGATGCATGTAATATAAACCACTTTACTGCAGAGGGTTTTTTTTCCATTTGAGTTTTGCTACCAGAAGCAATTTTTGCACAGCTGGATAAAAGCTGCTGTGTATGATGAGCAGTAATATCAGGACCCCATACAGGCATATGGTCAGGATCCCTGAGTGACACCTAGTCCACATTTCCATGTCATTTCGATATCTGTAAAAAAAAAAAGTCTGTGTTTTATCTGTGAAGATGTCCGTGAAGGATCTGTGTTTGGCACGTGCATACCTTTTTACTCTCCGTGTGTCATCTGTAATTCACGGACACTGCTCAGCTCAAAATGAATTTCCAGAGATTCTGTCTTCAGTGAACGGAAGCAAGACACCAATGCCATTTTTACAAACCCATAGACTTCAATGGGCGTATTTGGTCCGCATCACGGACCAAAGTAGTGCATGTCTCCGTGATTATTTTTTACTGACCCACGGTCAGTAACAAAATACTGATGTGTGAACAGACACATTCAATCAATGCGTACGTGTGCTGTCCTTGAAAAATGCGGGCAGCACACGTCAGTGACAAACGGAAATGTGGACGAGGCTTGAGATGTGAGACTTTAGAGGAATTGCTTGAGACGCCATGAGACACCGATTAGAACGCCCTTATAGGATATGATGGAGGCAGGGATTCATGAGTTGCATCGTGCCCAGTTCAGTTTTTTTTGTCATGCCATACTTTGCACAGTAAATTTATGTGTTTCTCACTTATACTTAGAAATGAAAAAGGGAGAAACACATTGGGATGTTTCTTACATTTGCTACTTGTTTGCTAGCTGTGTGTATATGTAACCTCTTAGACCTCTAGTGTAATAAGAGGTTTTTTATGCATAACCTATGGTTCCTTTAGTATTTATTATCCCACAGTGCACCTTTTAGTTTTTCTAATAGTGGCATCATCCTTCATTATATTAGAGCAGGGATCTGCAACCTTTAGCACTCCAGCTGCTGTGAAACTACAACTCCCAGCATGCCCACGTGTCTGTTATTTTATCTTCCATAGTGAAAGGAGGATTCTGGGAGTTGTAGTTTCAGAACAGCTGGAGTGCCTGAGGTTGCTGATCCCTGCATTTGAGTATTAAAGCAGGGCTTGCCATAGACAGGCTTTCTTTCGACTAGGCTGCCCTTGTCAGTTCCTCCTAGCGGCTGATCAATGGAGGTGCTGGGTGTTGGACCCTTTCCTAAGGATAGGTCATCAATATCAAAGTCCTAAAAAGACCCCATAAAAATGCAAGTGCTGTCATTCCACACACTGTATATACACAGCATTGGGAGGTTGGGATGTAATTTCTGAGAAAGGAAGGGAACTAGCAGTCAACAAGATCCTCAGAGGCTGGTGCAATCCTGCAAACAACATACCCTCCCTTTAACCCATAGATGCACAGTCGGAATAGGCAAGAGCTGTCTTTCATCTTGGGTGCAACCTGACCTCTTGGAGGATTTGAGGTGAGCAAAAGGCTCCTCTGAGTCCCAGCAAGAGACCTCTTCTAGTGTAGTTCTGTATCAGGATTATCATTGAAGTGTAAATTGTCTACTACGTGTGCCATAAGCTTGTGTACTGCATTGTAAGTGACTGTAAAACGCTAAGCTTCCCATGCCTCTGTCTCAGCAGAAATAAATCGTATTGTTCCTGCAGCATTTCCGCAGGGTATAGACTATTTCGAAAAGTCAATATTGTATGTCTGTAGAAGACAACTGGAAGAGACATCCCAGTGTGGTTCAAGCAATGCACCTCAAACACTCAATATCTGTAATAAGATACTTTATGAAAGCAATGTCCTTAAATAACTCCATTGATGTTTTCTCATGGACCACTCTTTTGCTGATCTGCTGAACAGAGCTTTGCCAGCACTTTGCAACTGATTTAAAATAAAATCCCTGTACTTTACTGATGGAGCTGTACTTTCCTAGTCAATCTCCTATTGTATATTCCGTAAAGCAATCATGAATATTTTATCGCTCCTAGATGAACTGCAGATAAATGTTAAAACCGTTAAGTGGAAATCATTATTTCCACAGCTGCAGAGCTTCTTTTATGGTCACTGCAGTGTACTGAAGCAACATAGCAGCAGTGTATGTTTTCTGCTTCATTTAGCTTAATGCAGAAGCCACTGTGCAGAAAGGTAATATGTCTTTTGTAGTGTTCGGCTCGAGCATCACTATGCTCGGCCGAACCCCGCGTGTGCTCGAGTCAGTGTATTTAAATGTAATATAGCATCTATTTCTGAAAAAGTTTCTGCCAGGATTTGAACTCCCAACCCCTTGTACATTAGAGGCAAAGACCTTATCCACTCAGCTATAAAGCTGAATGCTTAACTGTGTCAGAAAAACCTCATAGTAGTTTCTGATGTAGCGAGTATTCCTATTCAGCAGAAGACTTATTTAATATTTTTGTGCAGGTTAACATGTAGCTCTATAGTGTAGTGGTTAACGTCCTTGCCTCTAATATACAAGATTGGGAGTTTGAATCCCGGCAGAAACATTTATATATATTTATAATATATTATAATATATGTAAATATATTATGACAAAAACATCAGTAGTAGTTTCATATATTATGCATTCATATATATCAGAAGTATTATTATATATATATATATATATATATATATATATATACAGTACAGACCAAAAGTTTGGACACACCTTCTCATTCAAAGAGTTTTCTTTATTTTCATGACTATGAAAATTGTAGATTCACACTGAAGGCATCAAAACTATGAATTAACACATGTGGAATTATATACATAACAAAAAAGTGTGAAACAACTAAAAATATGTCATATTCTAGGTTCTTCAAAGTAGCCACCTTTTGCTTTGTTTACTGCTTTGCACACTCTTGGCATTCTCTTGATGAGCTTCAAGACGTAGTCACCTGAAATGGTTTTCACTTCACAGGTGTGCCCTGTCAGGTTTAATAAGTGGGATTTCTTGCCTTATAAATGGGGTTGGGACCATCAGTTGCGTTGTGGAGAAGTCAGGTGGATACACAGCTGATAGTCCTACTGAATAGACTGTTAGAATTTGTATTATGGCAAGAAAAAAGCAGCTAAGTAAAGAAAAATGAGTGGCCATCATTACTTTAAGAAATGAAGGTCAGTCAGTCCGAAAAATTGGGAAAACTTTGAAAGTGTCCCCAAGTGCAGTCTCAAAAACCATCAAGCGCTACAAAGAAACTGGCTCACATGCGGACCGCCCCAGGAAAGGAAGACCAAGAGTCACCTCTGCTGCGAAGGATAAGTTCATCCGAGTCACCACCCTCAGAAATCGCAGGTTAACAGCAGCTCAGATTAGAGACCAGGTCAATGCCACACAGAGTTCTAGCAGCAGACACATCTCTAGAACAACTGTTAAGAGGAGACTGTGTGAATCAGGCCTTCATGGTAGAATATCTGTTAGGAAACCACTGCTAAGGACAGGCAACAAGCAGAAGAGACTTGTTTGAGCTAAAAAACACAAGGAATGGACATTAGACCAGTGGAAATCTGTGCTTTGGTCTCATGAGTCCAAATTTGAGATCTTTGGTTCCAAACACCGTGTCTATGTGCGACGCAGAAAAGGTGAATGGATGGACTCTACATGCCTGGTTCCCACCGTGAAGCATGGAGGAGGAGGTGGGATGGTGTGGGGGTGCTTTGCTGGTGACACTGTTGGGGATTTATTCAAAATTCATGGCATACTGAGCCAGCATGGGTACCACAGCATCTTGCAGCGGCATGCTATTCCATCCGGTTTGCGTTTAGTTGGACCATCATTTATTTTTCAACAGGACAATGACCCAGGACAATGACTATTTGATTATGAAGGGGAGTGATGGGGTGCTGTGCCAGATGACCTGGCCTCCACAGTCACCGGACCTGAACCCAATCGAGATGGTTTGGGGTGAGCTGGACCGCAGAGTGAAGGGAAAAGGGCCAACAAGTGCTAAGCATCTCTGGGAACTCCTTCAAGACTGTTGGAAGACCATTTCAGGTGACTACCTCTTGAAGCTCATCAAGAGAATGCCAAGAGTGTAATCAAAGCAAAAGGTGGCTACTTTGAAGAACCTAGAATATGACATATTTTCAGTTGTTTCACACTTTTTTGTTATGTATATAATTCCACATGTGTTAATTCATAGTTTTGATGCCTTCAGTGTGAATCTACAATTTTCATAGTCACGAAAACAAAGAAAACTCTTTGAATGAGAAGGCGTGTCCAAACTTTTGGTCTGTACTGTGTATATATATATATATATATATAGATAGATAATTTTATATATATCTATACACACAGTCAGATTCATAAATATTGGGACATCGACACAATTCTAACATTTTTTGCTCTATACACAACCACAATGGATTTTAGATGAAACAAACAAGATGTGCTTTAACTGCAGACTGTGAGTTTTAATTTGAGGGTATTTACATCCAAATCAGGTGAACGGTGCAGGAATTATAACAGTTTGCATATGTGCCTCCCACTTGTTAAGGGACCAAAAGTAATGGGACAATTATCTTCTCAGCTGTTCCATGGCCAGGTGTGTGTTATTCCCTCATTATCCCAATTACAATGAGCAGATAAAAGGTCCAAAGTTCATTTCAAGTGTGCTATTTGCATTTGGAATCTGTTTCTGTCAACTCTCAATATGAGATCCAAAGAGCTGTCACTATCAGTGAAGCAAGCCATTATTAGGCTTAAAAAACAAAACAAACCCATCAGAGAGATGGAAAAAACATTAGGCGTGGCCAAAACAACTGTTTGGAACATTCTTAAAAAGAAAGAACGCACCCGTGAGCTCAGCAACACCAAAAGACCCGGAAGACCACAGAAAACAACTGTGATGGATGACCGAAGAATTATTTCCCTGGTGAATAAAACACCCTGCACAACAGTTGGCCATATCAAGAGCACTCTCCAGGAGGTAGGTGTATGTGTGTCAAAAGGAAAAATCAAGAGAAGACTTCACCAGAGTGAATACAGAGGGTTCACCACAAGATGTAAACCATTGGTGAGCCTCAAAAACAGGAAGGCCAGATTAAAGTTTGCCAAACGACATCTAAAAAAAGCCTTCACAGTTCTGGAACAACATCCTTTGGACAGATGAGACCAAGATCAACTTGTACCAGAGTGAGAAGAGTATGGAGAAGGAAAGGAACTGCTCATGATCCTAAGCATACCACCTCATCATTGAAGCATGGTGGTGGTAATGTCATGGCGTGGGCATATATGGCTGCCAATGGAACTGGTTCTCTTGTATTTATTGATGATGTGACTGCTGACAAAAGCAGCAGGATGAATTCTGAAGTGTTTCGGGCAATATTATCTGCTCATGTTCAGCAAAATGCTTCAGAACTCATTGGACAGCTCTTCACAGTGCAGATGGACAATGACCCAAAGCATGCTGCAAAAGCAACAAAGAGTTTTTTAAGGGAAAGAAGTGGAATGTTATGCAATAGCAAAGTCAATCCTCTGATCTGAATCCGATTGAGCATGCATTTTACTTGCTGAAGACAAAACTGAAGGGAAAATGCCCCAAGAACAAGCAGGAACAAGACAGTTGCAGTAGAGGCCTGGCAGAGCATCACCAGGGATGAAACCCACCGTCTGTTGATGTCTATGCCTTCCAGACTTCAGGCTGTAATTGACTGAAAAGGATTTGCAACCAAGTATTAAAAAGTGTAAGTTTGATTTATGATTATTATTCTGTCCCATTACTTTTGGTCCCTTAACAAGTGGTAGGCACGTATGCAAACTGTTGTAATTCCTACACCGTTCACCTGATTTGTATGTAAATACCCTCAAATTAAAGCTGACAGTCTGCAGTTAAAGCGCGTCTTGTTCGTTTCATTTCAAATCCATTGTGGTGATGTATAGAGCCAAAAATGTTAGAATTGTGTCGATGTCCCAATATTTATGAACCTGACTGTGTGTATAGATATATATAAAATAATATATATATATATATATATACAGGGAGTGCAGAATTATTAGGCAAATGAGTATTTTGACCACATCCTCCTCTTTATGCATGTTGTCTTACTCCAAGCTGTATAGGCTCGAAAGCCTACTACCAATTAAGCATATTAGGTGATGTGCATCTCTGTAATGAGAAGGGGTGTGGTCTAATGACATCAACACCCTATATCAGGTGTGCATAATTATTAGGCAACTTCCTTTCCTTTGACAAAATGGGTCAAAAGAAGGACTTGGCTCAGAAAAGTCAAAAATAGTGAGATATCTTGCAGAGGGATGCAGCACTCTTAAAATGGCAAAGCTTCTGAAGCGTGATCATCGAACAATCAAGCGTTTCATTCAAAATAGTCAACAGGGTCGCAAGAAGCGTGTGGAAAAACCAAGGCTCAAAATAACTGCCCATGAACTGAGAAAAGTCAAGCGTGCAGCTGCCAAGATGCCACTTGCCACCAGTTTGGCCATATTTCAGAGCTGCAACATCACTGGAGTGCCCAAAAGCACAAGGTGTGCAATACTCAGAGACATGGCCAAGGTAAGAAAGGCTGAAAGACGACCACCACTGAACAAGACACACAAGCTGAAACGTCAAGACTGGGCCAAGAAATATCTCAAGACTGATTTTTCTAAGGTTTTATGGACTGATGAAATGAGAGTGAGTCTTGATGGGCCAGATGGATGGGCCCGTGGCTGGATTGGTAAAGGGCAGAGAGCTCCAGTCCGACTCAGACGCCAGCAAGGTGGAGGTGGAGTACTGGTTTGGGCTGGTATCATCAAAGATGAGCTTGTGGGGCCTTTTCGGGTTGAGGATGGAGTCAAGCTCAACTCCCAGTCCTACTGCCAGTTTCTGGAAGACACCTTCTTCAAGCAGTGGTACAGGAAGAAGTCTGCATCCTTCAAGAAAAACATGATTTTCATGCAGGACAATGCTCCATCACACGCGTCCAAGTACTCCACAGCGTGGCTGGCAAGAAAGAGTATAAAAGAATAAAATCTAATGACATGGCCTCCTTGTTCACCTGATCTGAACCCCATTGAGAACCTGTGGTCCATCGTCAAATGTGAGATTTACAAGGAGGGAAAACAGTACACCTCTCTGAACAGTGTCTGGGAGGCTGTGGTTGCTGCTGCACGCAATGTTGATGGTGAACAGATCAAAACACTGACAGAATGCATGGATGGCAGTCTTTTGAGTGTCCTTGCAAAGAAAGGTGGCTATATTGGTCACTGATTTGTTTTTGTTTTGTTTTTGAATGTCAGAAATGTATATTTGTGAATGTTGAGATGTTATATTGGTTTCACTGGTAAAAATAAATAATTGAAATGGGTATATATTAGTTTTTTGTTAAGTTGCCTAATAATTATGCACAGTAATAGTCACCTGCACACACAGATATCCCCCTAAAATAGCTAAAACTAAAAACAAACTAAAAACTACTTCCAAAAATATTCAGCTTTGATATTAATGAGTTTTTTGGGTTCATTGAGAACATGGTTGTTGTTCAATAATAAAATTAATCCTCAAAAATACAACTTGCCTAATAATTCTGCACTCCCTGTGTGTGTGTATATATATATATATATATATATATAAATATATATATATAATGAGAAAAATCGGACAGCACTCCAGACGGTTTCTTCGGTAAAACAGGTAGTGTTTAATCACCCATATGCTGCCACCATATGGGTGATTAAACACTACCTGTTTTACCGAAGAAACCGTCTGGAGTCCTGTCCGATTTTTCTCATTGTCTACTAGTGGGTAAGCTCCAGTTACCGTACTTGGACTTTGCACCCATCCTTTTGCTTTATAGGTGGTGCTGCCGGTAGTTTTTTTTATACTATATATATATATATATACAGACGTGGACAAAATTGTTGGTACCCTTTGGTCAATGAAAGAAAAAGTCACAATGGTCACAGAAATAACTTTAATCTGACAAAAGTAATAATAAATTAAAATTCTATAAATGTTAACCAATGAAAGTCAGACATTGTTTTTCAACCATGCTTCAACAGAATTATGTAAAAAAATAAACTCATGAAACAGGCATGGACAAAAATGATGGTACCCCTAGAAAACACAGAACATAATGTGACCAAAGGGACATGTTAATTCAAGGTGTGTCCACTAATTAGCATCACAGGTGTCTACAACCTTGTAATCAGCCATTGGGCCTATATATATGGCTCCAGGTAATCACTGTGTTGTTTGGTGATATGGTGTGTACCACACTCGACATGGACCAGAGGAAGCAAAGGAAAGAGCTGTCTCAAGAGATCAGAAAGAAAATTATAGACAAGCATGTTAAAGGTAAAGGCTATAAGACCATCTCCAAGCAACTAGATGTTCCTGTGAGTACAGTTGCACATATTATTCATAAGTTTAAGATCCATGGGACTGTAGCCAACCTCCCTGGACGTGGCCGCAGGAGGAAAATTGATGACAAATCTAAGAGACGGATAATCCGAATGGTAACAAAAGAGCCTAGAAAGACTTCTAAAGAGATTCAAGGTGAACTTCATGCTCAAGGAACATCAGTGTCAGATCGCACCATCCGTCGTTGTTTGAGCCAAAGTGGACTACATGGGAGACGACCAAGGAGGACACCATTGTTGAAAACGAATCATAAAAAAGCAAGACTGGAATATGCCAAACTACATGTTGACAAGCCACAAAGCTTCTGGGAGAATGTCCTGTGGACAGATGAGACAAAAATCGAAGTTTTTGCCAAGGCACATCAGCTGTATGTTCACAGACGAAAAAATGAAGCATATCAAGAAAAGAACACTGTCCCTACTGTGAAACATGGAGGAGGCTCTGTTATGTTCTGGGGCTGCTTTGCTGCGTCTGGCACAGGGTGTCTTGAATCTGTGCAGGGTACAATGAAATCTCAAGACTATCAAGGAATTCTAGAGAGAAATGTACTAGCCAGTGTCAGAAAGCTTGGTCTCAGTCGCAGGTCATGGGTCTTGCAACAGGACAATGACCCAAAACACACCGCTAAAAACACCCAAGAATGGCTAAGAGGAAAAAATTGGACTATTCTAAAGTGGCCTTCTATGAGCCCTGACCTCAATCCTATTGAGCATCTTTGGAAGGAGCTGAAACATGCAGTCTGGAAAAGGCACCCTTCAAACCGGACACAACTGGAGCAGTTTGCTCATGAGGAGTGGGCCAAAATACCTGCTGAGAGGTGCAGATGTCTCATTGACAGTTACAGGAAGCGTTTGATTGCAGTGATTGCCTCAAAAGGTTGCGCAACAAAATATTAAGTTAGGGGTACCATCATTTTTGTCCATGCCTGTTTCATGAGTTTATTTTTTTACATAATTCTGTTGAAGCATGGTTGAAAAACAATGTCTGACTTTCATTGGTTAACATTTATAGAATTTTAATTTATTATTACTTTTGTCAGATTAAAGTTATTTCTGTGACCATTGTGACTTTTTCTTTCATTGACCAAAGGGTACCAACAATTTTGTCCACGTCTGTGTATATATATATATATATATACAGTACAGACCAAAAGTTTGGACACGCCTTCTCATTCAAAGAGTTTTCCTTGTTTTCATGACTATGAAAATTGTAGATTCACACTGAAGGCATCAAAACTATGAATTAACACATGTGGAATTATATACATAATATTCATGGACCTGACTATATATATATATATAATTTTTATTTTATTTTTTGTAATTACACATTTATTTTGTGCCATAAATTTTTTACAATTACTAAACAAAATATATAAATGTAATCTCTATTTCTGAAATGTTTCTGCCAGGATTCGAACTCCCAACCTTGTACATTAGAGGCAGGGATGTTAACCACTACACTATAGAGCTACATGTTTTCCTGCACAGAAATATTAAATACGTTTTCTGCTGCATAGGAATACTCGCTACAGAAACTACTATGAGGTTTTTCTGACAGATTTTAGCATTCAGCTTTATAGCTGAGTGGATAAGATCCTTGCCTCTAATGTACAACATTGGGAGTTAAAATCCCAGCAGAAACTTTTCAGAAATTAGATTTAAATACACTGGGGTGTCCCCAAACACTGACCTTGTATATGGGTATAGCTATATATGAAGTCAGAGCAGGGACTCTTAAGCCGAACTAGAGTCCCGACACCCTCCCCTCTTCAGAGCAGGGGGTGCCTGGGGTTCTCCCATTGGCTTCCATTGTGCTCGGGTGCTCGGTAGAATACTCGAGCACACAAGCACTTTGCTGCTCGCCCAACACTAGTCTTTTGCAATAACTTTATGCACACCACAGAGCCACATACTGGATGCTGTATGGTGCCACATGAAGCCCCAGTGGATCTGCACTGTGGAGCCTTAGATATTCAGTTTCCTCTGAATGTATACCCTATTACGTGTGTCCAGGGGTGGGCTGTACATTTCTGGGGCCATAAGCAAAGTTATGTCTGGATCCCTAATCAAGACAGTCGGCCAGCAGCAGTTCCCTGTTTGTCCACAACTGTATCTGCATCCTTAGAATATAGTGATACGGATATACAGTACGCAGTGATATGGACCATGCTGGTATAACCTGGGTATCTTATGTATATAATTATGTATCTACATCTGGTCTAAGTTTTATATATTCTTGTATATAGTTACAGTTGCAAGAAAAAGTATGTGAACCCTTTGGAATGATTTGGATTTCTGCACAAATTGATCATAAAATGTGATCTGATCTTCATCTAAGTTAAAACAATAGACAATCACAGTCTGCTTAAACTAATAACACACAAAGAATTAAATGTTACCATGTTTTTATTGAACACACCATGTAAACATTCACAGTGCAGGTGAAAAAAGTATGTAAACCCTTGGATTTAATAGCTGGTTGAACCTCTTTTGGCAGCAATAACTTCAACCAAACGTTTCCTGTAGTTGCAGATCAGACTGTCCGGAATAATTCTTGACCATTCCTCTTTACAGAACTGTTTCAGTTCAGCAATATTTTTGGGATGTCTGGTGTGAATCGCTTTCTTGAGGTCATGCCACATCATCTCAATCGGGTTGAGGTCAGGACTCTGACTGGGCCACTCCAGAAGGTGTATTTTCTTCTGTTTAAGCCATTTTGTTGTTAATTTACTTCTATGCTTTGGGTCGTTGTCCTGTTGCAACACCACCTTCTGTTGAGCTTCAGCTGGTGGACAGATGGCCTTAAGTTCTCCTGCAAAATGTCTTGATAAACTTGGCAATTCATTTTTCCTTCGATGATAGCAATCCATCCAGGCCCTGGTGCAGCAAAGCAGCCCCAAACCATGATGCCTC
Organism: Bufo gargarizans; assembly: GCF_014858855.1. NCBI lineage: Eukaryota > Metazoa > Chordata > Amphibia > Anura > Bufonidae > Bufo > Bufo gargarizans. The sequence goes on from NC_058090.1 coordinate 30,904,992, forward strand.
CACCACCATACTTCACAGTTGGGATGAGGTTTTGATGTTGTTGTGCTGTGCCTCTTTTTCTCCACACATAGTGTTGTGTGTTTCTTCCAAACAACTCAACTTTGGTTTCATCTATCCACATAATATTTTGCCAGTACTGCTGTGGAACATCCATGTGCTCTTGTGCAAACTGTAAACGTGCAGCAATGTTTTTTTTTTGGCAGCAGTGGCATCCTCTGTGGTATCCTCCCATGAAATCCATTCTTGTTTAGTCTTTTACATATCGTAGATTCGCTAACAGGGATGTTAGCATATGCCAGAGACTTTTGTAAGTCTTTAGCGTACACTCTAGGATTCTTCTTCATCTCATTGAGCAGTCTGCGCTGTGCTCTTGCAGTCATCTTTACAGGACGGCCACTCCTAAGGAGAGTAGCAGCTCCATAAGACGCAGGGGCATTTCCCCCCCCCCCCCCACTTTTTTGGGGAAAAATGTGTTATATATGTACGTCTGGTATAAGTTATATATATTCTTATATATAGTGATATGGAGCATGCTGGTATAACCTGGACATCTTCTGTATATAATGATATATGTACAGCTGGTATAATTTATACATTCGTTTGTATATATATGTTGAAAAAAGACGGCAGCACTCCAAATTGTAGTGAAAAAAAAGGTGGATGGTTTATTAACCCATCTGACAGCAACATTTCAGCTCTCTCAATGGATCCTTTGTCCAGCAGCTGGAGTGCTGCCGTCTTTTTTCAACATATGTATATGGGACCTTGGTCCCGGATTTGCACCCGTTTTTAATGTGTGCTGCTTTTTTTTCTTTCTTTTCTATCCTTTTGTATATAGTTATATGGAGCATGCTTGTATAACCTGGGCATCTCCTGTATATATGTACAGCTGGTATATATATATTTCTCAAGTGATAAATGGACCAATTATCTTATATGTAGTGACATGGATCATGTTGGTATAGCCTAGGCATCCTCTGATTCAGGAGATGCCTAGAGTATAACCACATGATCTATGTCACTACATATAAGAAAATTGGTTCATTTATCACTTTTATGTATGAAAATATACATACACATATATATGTATATACCATTGGTCAGTGGTGGCGAACCTATGGCATGGGTGCTGGCCATCCACATTCCTATGTGCATACGACTAGCCTGATGAAGGGCATTCTTTCTGCCCGAAACTGTGTTATCAAAAGGACCACTATGTCCGGCTAAGCAAATAAAAATAATCTAAGCAAAATCTGGAGTTCTGTCTAAATTGCTGAATATGATAGTTCCAAGAGGTGGAGCTAAGAACATACCACGACGTGTACCCTAACCGGTCAGAATAGATAGAGTGTTAAAGTAGCCCTAAATTAGAGCATTTGAGATGCACTCTGGTGCTCCAAATCAATGTACCCCCAAGGGGTTAATATCCACGCGTGGTTGAGAGACTGGACACTGACACAGAAGTTGGTCAAAGCAATTTCTAACTTTTATTACAGAGTAAGTGGTATATGTATCTTCAGAAAAGGGTAGTACTTTCTGAGGCCCAGGCATTATTTCATTGGCTCAAAAGGAAGAAGAGATAAGAGAGAGGAGATAGCACCCTGGCTTCTGGGCACTACTTTGGAATGTGAACTAATGTAAACATCTGGTTATCGTCGCAATTTTGTAATGGCGTTTATCCTAACCAGAATACTGCATACATCATGTGTGACACTTCAAGGAGGTGCTTCTCTATAGGCAGTGAATAATAGGTATATATCATCAACCCATATGATTGGCTTATGCATTCCTCCACAGTCTATATGACTCCCTTGGGACACCTGTACAAAGATGAGAAAACAGACACTTCTCACAGCACAGCCCTTTGCCCCCCCTTCCCTCTTCTCCAGTCTTGTAACAAAGAGGGGGGTGGGAGGCACTTGAAGAAGAAGAAGTTAACTCATTACAGTCCTAGAGATACAAAATATAGAATAAAATTCACACATCTTTAACAAGAGTGCTGTGATCACTACGAGATTCCAATACTATGGGTGCCAGAGGCGGCACTCGTATCCCTCTCTGTGGGCACCCATGCTTTGGAAAATGTCTAAGGTGTACCAATATGCCTTAGACTTTTCTTGCCGTTCATCAGCGCAGAGCGCACTATGAACAGCACAGGCAGCGCACTGAATGTAGGCAGCTATTATAGCTAAATTATAAAGTACATGAAAGATATACTATATTGGACTGTAGTATTCAAGTAAAATTGCTGTGTTGGCACTTTGCGATAAATAAGTGGGTTTTTGGTTGCAGTTTGGGCACTCTGTCTCTTAAAGGTTCACCATCACTGCCATAGGTTGTGATATATAATATATATGTACAGTTGGTATATACATTTTTTAATGTAAAGTGATGGATCAATTATCTTATATATATATATATATATATATATATATATATAGTGATTTAGGCTTTTTTCTAATCAACACTATGAGCTCAGGCAGACTGTTTTGGCAAAGAACAACCTGCTGGAGTGTTCTGGATTGTGCCCCTGACTACTGGCAAGCAGTGCAGAGGTATCTGCTGTAGTCTGTAAAGTCCAGTGACATGCACGTCTCACTTCCCACTAAAGCATGCCTCTGCTGCAGGGCAGATAGGAGGAGCCCACAAACTGCCTGCCCCTCTTGCTGCCATCATGCTGTAAGGCAGGAAGGTCCGTCGCTCAGCTCCCCCATTCTGTGCAAACTGTAATATGATGTTGTGATGTCATGCACAGTGGGTGTCACCACCCTGGTGATGTTTAAAGGGCTGCCACCAGAAATAGCAAATCACTAACCAGCGGCGGTTCCCTAGTTTCCTCAACTGTATCTGCGGCCATAGGACAGACAGGGTCCCTGCACAATTTCCTGATTTGCGTGGTGGTAAAGACCACCCTGCATATGTCACCATAGTGGTTAGAGCTTAAGACCCCCATAATCATTAGTTTATTTTCAGCCAAACCTGCTCTTTCTGGCAGGACTGGCCAGCAATGCATTTAGTATGGGATGTTCCTGACTCTCATCTGACAGATGATATTTCCCGATCCTTTCCAGCTCTTTCCACTGACCACAGCGGTGCCTGGCTCCCCTTGTGTCATGTGACCATTTGTCATGACGCAAGGGGAGCCGGATGCCACTTGCCGGATGCCAGTGATTGACTGCGGCTATAATATTATTTTGCCCTTTATAAAACATTGGTGCAAACATATCTTGAGTAGGCAGTCCAGTCCATAAGAAGCACATCAGAGAGAGAGGACAGTAAAGCACAGGCCAGTGAATATGAAATATGGAAGATCTCCGTTAAGTAGTATATCAAAATGTATTAAAGCCAATTTATTTACCTTAGAAAATAGAAAACTAAGGTTAAAAGGAAGTGTACTTTCTTTACAAATTTCTAAAGCATTACTGCCCGTCAAGTTATGGAACATGCCGCACTGAATTTCGAAAGTGTGGATAGATTTATGAAGGGGTTAGGCATCGTTTTGTAAAACACAATATAAAGGCTTACAAAGATTAATGTAGAATGTTTATACAGGGATATAGCCAATTGCCCACAGGGTTCACAAAAAATGTTTTTATTCTTTATGGGTCTCTGCCATCTAGAGAGGTTTTTGCCTTCCTCTGTCTTTGGTTTATAAGTTTAAAACATTTTGAACTTGATGGAGGTAGGTATTTTTTTCAAACCATCATGTATTACAACTATTTTTTTTATTTTTTTTACTTTCCTATTTTTTGTACACCATATATCCCAAACAATCACAAAGACCTTGAGTTATTTATACTATGTTTTCCCCCATTTTTGTAGAGCTATTCAGCTTATTGAAATTGCATGGAAAAGTCATGGAATTATGAAAATTACAGGATCGATAGACATGTTAATGATATGCAAATTATTTAAAAAATGGAAACAAAGTATTCATTTATTCAGTGTATAAGCTTCACACATAAAAATACATACTTGCATACCGTGGCATGCTATCAATGAGGTTATTTATAGTTGTCTGAGAAATTTTTGCCACATTGAATACAGTTAGGTACAGCACAATTCATCCAGATCCGCTGCTGACAGCTCCCTTCACAGTTGCCGACCAATGACGTCCTAGATGTGCTTGATGGGAGGCAAATCCGGACATACTGCAGTATATTGTAGCACGTTTAGGAAACAGCTGCTCACAGTAACAGGAGCAACATGTGGCCTACTGTTGTTCTGTTAAACAGCTCCTGGGACACTTTGGAGAAATTACTTTACCACTGGTTCCACGACCAACTCAATGTAATTCTGAGTAGTTAGTGCTCTGGAAATGAAAAGTATGGGGAACCGGCTACCGTACATTATGTAACCCCTCTTCATGACGTTGCCCACATGGTCTCCAGGCCAATCTCCAGCTATCATTGCATCAGAGAAAACAATGTGACTCACTGGTGAAGAGAATAAACACCCATTCCATTGCCATCTTGCAGTGCAACATGACAGGCCTTGAGAGCGGTGGTGTGAGGTCAGTTGAACACCTGTGGCTGGACATCTGTCTCGTAGCCCAATGTTGTGCAAGCACCTTCAGATGGTTTGTGTAGACACTTTTTGCCACCTTAGGCTTGGGATGCATAGTCCAATTTCACTTACAGTACCGAATGGATCACTATGCGCTATTCTTCTAGTGAGACTATCTGTCCGTGCAGAGGTTTTCCTCTGCACCTCATGCTGCCACTTAAGTTTTTTTTTCTTTCAACCACCAGGAAACGTAATGTTGAACATGGCTGACATCTCAGCCATCTCAGGTGCGGGATGCGATCTGTTGGGATTAAAAAACAATCTTTCTCAGTTCAATGATTCTGTTACTCTGTTTGCGACAAGTAGTGATAAGTGGTGGTCAGTGAACAGGAGGCATCACGCAATCATCCTACATGACTTAATCTGATTTTTGATGTTTCATGTGCCTAAAAAACCTTTCTTTCAATCTGGCTTTTATGCCCCTCCCACATGCTACATATTGGAGGTAGGTGTTTGAAAATGTGCTCATTGCCAGATCTTATCAACACCTGCTACTCGATTTCCATAACCATACAGTTTGCCCTTCTTGGTGTTGTAACTTCAATGTTACCGAGTGTATTTTGTGACATTTATTTTCATAATTGGAAGTGACCAAGATAAAGCAAGTCACAGCAGCTCATTGATAGTGAAGGACGCCATGATCAATCACTTGGAGTTATAGAGGAAACTGCACTTCCACTTCTGACAATATATAGAGTACATAGGCCTGCATTTAGTTCTGAGTATACTGCAATCAAGAAGAAAGAAGAGGCTACAGAGTGATTCTGTGGCCACATGTGCATGCGTTTTGAACGGGGAATAAGCCACTACCAGACGCTTCAGGCAGTGTTTTACCTACCAAGGAACAATAGGATTGAGCATGTTGAAAGCCAACAGCCCAATCCTTATCTCCTGAAACAGCTGCCTTCATGGAAGATTCGGGAGGTCCGTCTTACATCTTAGCTGCTTGGCCAATCTATCTGAAATTACAGATTTTTATTCAATATGTGTGTATGGTGTATGCCCAGTTTAAGACTCAAACATCTGTTCCTGCAAGTGCACAATCGTTAACGCCGCCATGTCTTCAAGACAGTAGTCAGTGGAGGAGATAACATAACTAAAGAGTTTTTTTCAAGGGATAGGTGATTCCTACTACCGGGATCCAAAAAATTACCAATATGGAGGATTCAAAACCCTCCCACCCTCATTCTTTCTCACAGGCAAATCTATAATGAGGAAAAGTGACATGGAATGGCAGTCAAGCATGTGCACTGCATAGTCCCTGCAAAAAAAATACAGAGCATGTCCTATTCTTGTCTGCAATCATAGGGTACAACAATAGGCATTTTCTATATAGCATCAACTCCGGTATCCGTGTTTTGAGGATCTGCAATATGTGGACCATAAATCAAGGCATGGTCATGTATGTGAATGTACCCTCATTTTGTATGAAATTCTGTTACCTGATTTGACTTCCCTAATAGAAGTTTTTGATAATTAAGTCATTTAAGATCTATGATACATGAATAATTAAAACGAAATACATTTTTTATCAATGTACTAATTACGTAAATTATTTAGTGAATAAATTGATGAAGCATACAAAACAATGCGCCGGTTATATTGTTTTGATGGCTGCTCTGGTAATCAATTCAGAAATGCTTCTGAGAAGGGCACATAAGTACAGTCTTACTGCAGATTTCTCGAGAAATATCTTTTTTTTTTTATTTCTTTTTTTTTTTAAAGAAAATTCGCACCACAGAATATGTAAAATCTAAAAAATATGTAGCAGAGTGTAGTTTTGTGTGAAGTAGGGTAAATAGAATAGTAGAGTATTACTAATGATTTTCACCTTTTTTTATGGATGCTTTAACAAATGTTACGTGTGAATAGATAATCATACATGTAATGTGTCTGAACTGAGGGCATATTGCTTTTAAGCAGGGTGGATAAAAATCTATGATTTTTTTTTTAAAAATTGAAAAAATCACATTTTTTTTATTTAAAACGTTTTTTTTTTTTTTTAAATCGGATTTTTTAATATAAAATACTTTTTCACAATGTCATGCTCTTCCAGAGGTTTTTGTAAGATTACTGGGTAGTTTCTATGCCTACAAGATATTATCACAGATGCTTGGTTTAATTTTGGAGTTCTCAAAACTGAATTTATAACATGAAAAGAGTTGAGAAAAAGATCTTAATCCTAACTTCTACAAACCTATAAATACAGAATCAACCCCTTCAGTGCTAGGTTTAAAGTTCAGTGAATAGAATATAAACAATATTTTTCTGATTGTTTGGAGTGGAATAGATCTGCACAAGAAGAAAGTGAAACTAAGTGTAAGGAGGAAAAGGCAAGCAGACAAGGAGTACTACAAAATTAAAGTGAAACTTTCTGAGCACAGTACTGCACAGCCACAGACAGACAAGTCTTTGGATCTTTTTGTGTGCATGACCTGAGGTTTATCACATTCTTTCCTTGGAGGAAAAAAACTATAATGGCAGCAGGCCGTAAAAGAGACCCAGTTTGGCAATATTTTAATGAAGTTCCTTTACCTATCGGTAAGGCAGGCATGCATGCAAAATGCAAACACTGCAACAAACATGGATGTTTAACCACTTAAGGACCACAGGTTTATACCCCCCTAGTGACCAGGCCCTTTTTTACAAATCGGCACTCCACAACTTTAGCGGTTTATTGCTCGGTCATGCAACTTACCACCCAAATGAATTTTACCTCCTTTTCTTCTCACTAATAGAGCTTTCATTTGGTGGTATTTCATTGCCGCTGACATTTTTACTTTTTTTGTTATTAATCGAAATTTAACGATTTTTTTGCAAAAAAATGACATTTTTCACTTTCAGCTGTAAAATTTTGCAAAAAAAACGACATCCATATATACATTTTTCGCCAAATTTATTGTTCTACATGTCTTTGATAAAAAAAAAATGTTTGGGCAAAAAAAAAATGGTTTGGGTAAAAGTTATAGCATTTGCAAACTATGGTACAAAAATGTGAATTTCCGCTTTTTGAAACAGCTCTGACTTTCTGAGCACCTGTCATGATTCCTGAGGTTCTACAATGCCCAAACAGTAGAAAACCCCCACAAATGACCCCATTTCGGAAAGTAGACACCCTAAGGTATTCGCTGATGGGCATAGTGAGTTCATAGAACTTTTTATTTTTTGTCACAAGTTAGCGGAAAATGATGATGATTTTATTTTTTTTATTTTTTCTTACAAAGTCTCATATTCCACTAACTTGCGACAAAAAATAAAAAATTCTAAAAACTTGCCATGCCCCTCACGGAATACCTTGGGGTGTCTTCTTTCCAAAATGGGGTCACTTGTGGCGTAGTTATACTGCCCTGGCAATTTAGGGGCCCAAATGTGTGAGAAGAACTTTGCAATCAAAATGTGTAAAAAATGACCGGTGAAATCCAAAAGGTGCACTTTGGAATATGTGCCCCTTTGCCCACCTTGGCAGCAAAAAAGTGTGACACATCTGGTATCGCCGTACTCAGGAGAAGTTGGGGAATGTGTTTTGGGGTGTCATTTTACATATACCCATGCTGGGTGAGAAAAATATCTTGGTCAAATGCCAACTTTGTATAAAAAAATGGGAAAAGTTGTCTTTTGCCAAGATATTTCTCTCACCCAGCATGGGTATATGTAAAATGACACCCCAAAACACATTCCCCAACTTCTCCTGAGTACGGCGATACCAGATGTGTCACACTTTTTTGCTGCCAAGGTGGGCAAAGGGGCACATATTCCAAAGTGCACCTTTCAGATTTTGCAGGCCATTTTTTACACATTTTGATTGCAAGGTACTTCTCACACATTTGGGCCCCTAAATTGCCAGGGCAGTATAACTACGCCACAAGTGACCCCATTTTGGAAAGAAGACACCCCAAGGTATTCCGTGAGGGGCATGGCGAGTTCCTAGAATTTTTTTTTTTTTGTCACAAGTTAGCGGAAAATGATGATTTTTTTTTTTTTATCTTTTTTCCTTACAAAGTCTCATATTCCACTAACTTGCGACAAAAAATAAAAAATTCTAGGAACTCGCCATGCCCCTCACGGAATACCTTGGGGTGTCTTCTTTCCAAAATGGGGTCACTTGTGGCGTAGTTATACTGCCCTGGCAATTTAGGGGCCCAAATGTGTAAGAAGTACCTTGCAATCAAAATGTGTAAAAAATGGCCGGTAAAATCCGAAAGGTGCACTTTGGAATATGCGCCCCTTTGCCCACCTTGGCATCAAAAAAGTGTGACACATCTGGTATCGCCGTACTCAGGAGAAGTTGGGCAATGTGTTTTGGGGTGCTATTTTACATATACCCATGCTGGGTGAGAGAAATATCTTGGCAAAAGACAACTTTTCCCATTTTTTTATACAAAGTTGGCATTTGACCAAGATATTTCTCTCACCCAGCATGGGTATATGTAAAATGACACCCCAAAACACATTGCCCAACTTCTCCTGAGTACGGCGATACCACATGTGTGACACTTTTTTGCAGCCTAGATGCGCAAAGGGGCCCAAATTCCTTTTAGGAGGGCATTTTTAGACATTTGGATCCCAGACTTCTTCTCACACTTTCGGGCCCCTAAAAAGCCAGGGCAGTATAAATACCCCACATGTGACCCCACTTTGGAAAGAAGACACCCCAAGGTATTCAATGAGGGGCATGGCGAGTTCCTAGAATTATTTTTTTTTTTGCATAAGCGGATATTGATTTTTTTTTGTTTTTTTCTCACAAAGTCTCACTTTCCGCTAACTTAGGACAAAAATTTCAATCTTTCATGGACTCAATATGCCCCTCACGGAATACCTTGGGGTGTCTTCTTTCCGAAATGGGGTCACATGTGGGGTATTTATACTGCCCTGGCTTTTTAGGGGCCCTAAAGCGTGAGAAGAAGTCTGGAATATAAATGTCTAAAAATGTTTACGCATTTGGATTCCGTGAGGGGTATGGTGCGTCCATGGGAGATTTTATTTTTTGACACAAGTTAGTGGAATATGAGACTTAGTAAGAAAAAACAAAAACAAACAAAAAATTTCCGCTAACTTGTGCCAAAAAAAATGTCTGAATGGAGCCTTACAGGGGGGGGGGGTGATCAATGACAGGGGGGTGATCAATGACAGGGGGGTGATCACCCATATAGACTCCCTGATCACCCCCCTGTCACTGATCACCCCCCCTGTAAGGCTCCATTCAGACATCCGCATGATTTTTTACGGATCCATGGATACATGTATCGGATCCACAAAACGCATGCGGACGTCTGAATGGAGCCTTACAGGGGGGTTATCAATGACAGGGGGTGATCAGGGTAATCAGGGTGATCACCCCCTGTCACTGATCACCCCCCCTGTAAGGCTCCATTCAGACATCCGCATGATTTTTTACGGATCCATGGATACATGTATCGGATCCACAGAACGCATGCGGACGTCTGAATGGAGCCTTACAGGGGGGTTATCAATGACAGGGGGTGATCAGGGTAATCAGGGTGATCACCCCCCTGTCACTGATCACCCCCCCTGTAAGGCTCCATTCAGACATCCGCATGATTTTTTACGGATCCATGGATACATGTATCGGATCCACAAAACGCATGCGGACGTCTGAATGGAGCCTTACAGGGGGGTTATCAATGACAGGGGGTGATCAGGGTAATCACCCCCCTGTCACTGATCACCCCCCCTGTAAGGCTTCATTGAGACATCCGCATGATTTTTTACGGATCCATGGATACATGGATCGGATCCACAAAACGCATGCGGACGTCTGAATGGAGCCTTACAGGGGGGTTATCAATGACAGGGGGTGATCAGGGTAATCACCCCCCTGTCACTGATCACCCCCCCTGTAAGGCTCCATTCAGACATCCGCATGATTTTTTACGGATCCATGGATACATGGATCGGATCCACAAAACGCATGCGGACGTCTGAATGGAGCCTTACAGGGGGGTTATCAATGACAGGGGGTGATCAGGGTAATCACCCCCCTGTCACTGATCACCCCCCCTGTAAGGCTCCATTCAGACATCCGCATGATTTTTTACGGATCCATGGATACATGGATCGGATCCACAAAACGCATGCGGACGTCTGAATGGAGCCTTACAGGGGGGTTATCAATGACAGGGGTGATCAGGGTGATCACCCCCCTGTCACTGATCACCCCCCCTGTAAGGCTCCATTCAGACATCCGCATGATTTTTTACGGATCCATGGATACATGGATCGGATCCACAAAACGCATGCGGACGTCTGAATGGAGCCTTACAGGGGAGTGATCAATGACAGGGGGTGATCAGGGAGTGTATATGGGTGATCACCCGCCTGTCATTGATCACCCCCCTGTAAGGCTCCATTCAGACGTCCGTATGCTTTTTGCGGATCCGATCCATGTATCCGTGGATCCGTAAAAATCATACGGACGTCTGAACGGAGCCTGACAGGGGGGTGATCAATGACAGGGCGGTGATCAATGACAGGGGGGTGATCAGGGAGTTTATATGGGGTGATCATGGGTGATCAGGGGTTTATAAGGGGTTAATAAGTGACGGGGGGGGGGTGTAGTGTGGTGTTTGGTGCGACTGTACTGACCTACCTGAGTCCTCTGGTGGTCGATCCTAACAAAAGGGACCACCAGAGGACCAGGTAGGAGGTATATTAGACGCTGTTATGAAAACAGCGTCTAATATACCTGTTAGGGGTTAAAAAATTCGGATCTCCAGCCTGCCAGCGAGCGATCGCCGCTGGCAGGCTGGAGATCCACTCGCTTACCTTCCGTTCCTGTGAGCGCGCGCGCCTGTGTGCGCGCGTTCACAGGAAATCTCGCGTCTCGCGAGATGACGCCTTTCGGCGTTAGTGTGACGGGAGGAGGTTAAGCAAATAACATGCTGTAATGTTATTGTTTCAGTTGAATAAATCCTATTTAAATTGTTATTATTAAGGTAATGATTATTTTTCTCCTTCCTAAGTACAACAGAAAATTGTCCAAATATGAATCTGATATTAATGATATTTCATCAATGTCAAAATCTCGGACAATACCTTTGATACAAAGTGGTTGTGGCTCCTACAGCTGTTTTCATGTGGCCAGATGTTACTCTTAAGTCTAGAGTGAGTTATGAAATTTACCATAATTTAGTTTTTGCCAGCTCTTATGCCATTTTTGGCAAAATGCTGCATGTTCTAGGTTTGGTGGGTTTTCATGCATTTTCCCATAGGAATCCCTACGAGAGTAAAAAAATAAATAAATAAAACTATGAAAAATGCTGCTAAAGTGACCCAATGGTAAAAAGACAGAAAGAAATGATGTGTGAATGAAGCCTAAAAGTGGTAGTACAGGTTTAGAAACACAAGGCTGTTTTCTTTCTGAAACAGCTCCACACCTGTCCACTGGTTGTGCATGATATTGCAGCTCAGCGCCAATAATGTCAATGAAGCTGAGCTGCGCTATCACATACAACTCTTGGACAGGTGTTTCCGGAAGAAAGAAGCCATGTACAACCTCTTTAAGCGTTGCAAATAAAGGTGCTCCATCTAATAAGGTAAATATATTTTCTAAACCACAAGTCTCCTCCAGTGAAGAGTTAACATTTCTAACCTAGTTTGCATTGTTTCTTTTTCTCTTATTTTTATTAAAAAAATAAAATTATGTTTTATTATGGCAAAACATTTTTTATTAAAATAAGTATGATTTGCATGCACTGCATTTTATATGACAAAACATTTTTCAGTGAAATAGAAATTTTTGACATATACTGTATCTGTACAAATACAGTATCTAAGAATACTAAAATAATAACTATTCCTGGCTCCAAAAATAATATTGCAGAACACCGAATGTATGATGTATGTACAGTATAAAATGTAAATTTTCTTAAAAAAAAAAAAAAAAAGAACTTGATGGAGAAATAGTGAACTGTCATGACAAAGGAGAACAGTGGTCAGAGGCATCTAATGAGAGGGGGCAGTGATCCCATGCTGAGAGCTAATTGGCACCGCAATATTCTGTCATTCACTTTGACCCAAAAAGACGCTCAGAGGGCACAATAGCACATTATAAGTAACTGCACTGGCTGACAGCTGTCTCCACAATGAGCTCGCCTGTCCTACACATCCCTGTCACAATGCAAGTTTTGCAAATACAGGGAAAGGTAATTGTATGACAGGAAGAAAAATAACAGGGAGGTACATCCAATGTAATGTTACATAATCTATGTACCAGGGACTAGGAATTTTGAAGTGGTGATAACCAGCAAATCCTACACACTAGTCTATTGTTTTGGAGTTGTATGCTTATAAGATTAATGTGAATGAAAATCAGACATCATATAGTGCTTGACAATCTCTTTCTTTCTCTTATATAACTCAGTGGCTATGGTCAATTTGTAATAACCAAAGTATTCAGATCCAGGTGCTGTTTTTTTTATAAATGTAGAATAGTTTTCATCGGACAACCCCTTTAAATAATTAGGATATAGATAGTAGACATCATACTGTAATACCTGTAAAAGAAAGACAGGTGACTCAATGGTGCACCTTTAGGGGGTTTGGCGGTCATAGTCGCAACTATTGCTTGTTGCCAGAAGAGTCTCTCAGAGCCTTTTTCCCAGTAAGAAGTAGTATTATACCTGGATTTGGCCAAGCTCAGTCTTGGTTGGAGTTGGCACAGGATGTGAGATCTGTGACATGTGCTCCACTCCTCATAGAACGTGGACAAAGTTCCAGAGAACCACTGTTTCTGAGGATTTTCTACTAAGTGAAAGAACTCATCATCTTTACAGTATGCCAGAGAAAGAGATCAAAAGAAAGAACCTAGAAGGTCCAGAATCTTCATGGCCGAGCATTGGAGTCAGTCAGTAAGGTATTTGCTGTTGAACTGATTCACAGTTGGACACGGTATGTCCCACCATATCCTAATCCTGTACCCCTCAGTAGAGATGGCCTTGCTGTTCGCCCGGCGGTTTTTTCGTGGCGAACTTTGCGTGTTCGCGATTCGCCAAACATGCGAACATATGGAGAAATTCGCACCCGCCATATTCTTTTACATTATGAAGAACTTTGACCCATGACACGTCCTTCAGGTGGTACAGGACAGTCAATTGAGACATTTCAGCACATGGACGTACCCCCTACCTTATAAATAAACCTGATCTGGCCGCCATTTTACATTCAGTGTTTTGCCAGTGTAGGGAGAGGTTGCTGTGTGGAGCAGGGACAGGCTGTTAGGGACACCAAACGCTAGCTAATAGGGCCACAAAAGTCATTTTAAGGACTAGTATAGGTGTGCTATCAATGGGTGTGATATACTGAGGGGTGTGATATACTTAAAATATACTTTTATAATGAGTCAAAAACACATAGATCTATATAGTGATCTCCTGGAAGTCAGGCAGCTAGGGGCTTACTAGGGCCATTTTTATGTAGGGTAAGGTTCCGGACGGGTCGCTCTCATCTGGGTGGTTGATCTGTGGTTAGGCTATCAGGCCAGAATAGCACCCCCTGTAGGGCAATATCAGGGACAGTTCTTTGCCCACCCTGTCCTTCAATACCACATCATCATCTAGCCCAGGGATAGATGGTTTTTGCCTTCCCTCCGGGATTCAGGGATGTGCACTGGAACCCCCCGGATATGGTTTCTGAATTGGTGCCGCCGAACACTTGTTATTGCCTACCACATCTATGCTTTTTACTTAAAGGGGTTCTGCACTTTTTTTTAACTGATCTATCCTCTGGATCAGATGCTGATGATCTATCCAGAGGATAGATCATCAGTTAAAACAAAGAGCAGAACCCCTTTAACTTTAATAATTTAATTTATTTTAATTTTGAGGAATATCTTTTCCATTCACACGTCCGCAAAATGGGTCCGCATCCGTTCTGCAATTCATGTTCAATCGGGCCGGAATGTGCAGTCTTCATTTGCGGATCTGCACTTCCGCATCTGTGCTTCTGTTTCGGCCAAAAAATAGAACATGTCCTATTCTTTTCCGCAATTGCAGACAAGAATAGGCATTTTCTATTATAGTGCCGGCGATGGGCAGTCCACAAATTGCGGAATGCACATTGCTGGTGTCCGTGTTTTGCGGATCCGCAAAACACTTACGGACATGTGAATGGACCCTCATAGTAAAATTATTAAAGGTTACGTTTTATCTTTATGTATATTCTAATGGATTGCCTTCCTTGTACAATGTTATAATACTCTTTCTATGTTAGAAAGTAGGGGTGGGCGATATGTCCTAAAATCTATATTGCGATATAATTTTAGGCATGTGTGATATATATCGCAATATATTTTTTTCTATATTGGGGGGGGGTTTAAACTTTTTATTTTTACTTTTTATTTAATAACTATTAGCCCCCTTAAGGGCTAGAACCCTTGTCATATTCACCCTAATAGAGCTCTATTAGGGTGAATAGGACTTTACACTCTCCCTGCTGCCCTGTGCTTTGTGCACACAACAGCAGGGAGCTGACCATGGCAGCCAGTAGTGCGCCCCCCCCCTCCCTCCCCAGTATTGATCATTGGTGGCAGGGCCCCCCCCCCCCACATCATTGGTGGCAGCAGCAGTTCCGATCGGAGTCCCAGCAGTGTAATGCTGGGGCTCCGATCGGTTACCATGGCAGCCAAGACGCTACTGAAGTCCTGGCTGCCATGGTATGTCAGTGAGTAGCAAGAAACTAATTGAAGCGGGGTGTTCTATACCAATATACTTTCTTTATAGTGCATTTGGGTACTGTATAGTGCAGGGGTGGCCAACCTGTGGCTCTTGAGCCACATGCGGCTCTTTGCTTCTTCAAGTGAGGCTCTAGCTGTAAAGCCAGGAAGCAGTCAGGCCGGCTCACTCTCCACCCCATGCTCATAGTAACATAGTAACATAGTAACATAGTACATAAGGCCGAAAAAAGACATTTGTCCATCCAGTTCGGCCTGTTATCCCTCTCCAGATCTCTTTTCCTGATAGGGCACTGTTACTACTTTGCAGTTCCAGCTCACTCTCCACTTTCCTGATGTACACAGTGTGTGAACGTAGTATGTGGAGACACGCACTATGACCTGACATTGCGCTCATCAGGTCACAGTGGAGAGCGTGTCAGACCTGCAGAGTAGCAGGAGCCCAGTGCCTGATCAGAAGGAAAGATATATTTTTTAAATTTAGAACTGAGCATGGGGGTCTGATCTTAGCATGGGAGGTTCTGATCTGAGCATGGGGGGGTCCTGATCTGGACAATGGGGGTCTGATCTGAGCATGAGTGGGACGATCGGAGCATGAGGGTTCAGATTTGAGCATGGGGCAGATCTGATCATGGGGGTCTTGTTTGAGCATGGGTTGGTCAGGTATGATCATGGGGGGATCTGAGCACTGGGGGTCTGACACAGAGTCTCATTTGTGTTGCCTGATCCGAGCATTGGGGGTCTTATTTTGGGGGTCTTATTTGGAGGTCTGATGAGGTTTAGGGATCTTATTGTAGGTCAGATTAGGATTGGGGATCTGATTTAGGAGTCTGATCTGAGGTCTGAAAAATATATTTTTAGTTTTTTTCTCTTCTAATGAAAAATATAATATTTTATCTTATTTTTCTTTGTGAAAAACTAGGTGCATCTTGTAGGGCGAAAAATACGGTGACTCGTGTGTAATTGTATAGCTTGTGGCTCCTGGTAGTCATATGTTGTTTTTTTGGGCTCTTTGTGTATGTAAGGTTGGCCACCCCTGGTATAGTGCATTTGCACATGCGCGTACATGGAAAATATATTGCTGATATTTCGCATTGAAAAAATAATAATAAATGGAGATCGCAAATTCAAATAATACATCTGGTATGTCACTGTCCATGTTCTAGTAATTATTTCTTGACTGCAAATATGAGCTGAAGGTTTTTCAGGTTCGCCTGCCATTAAAATGAATGGGACCCGCTGCAAACTTGCGGTTTGCGAACAAACACCGGCAGATGTTTGTCCATCACTACCCCTCAGCTGGGAATTAGAGCCACCATTGTAAGATTTATATGGCCAGCCATAGATTCTGCAGAGGGAGAAAGAGGCAAGGAGTACTACAGTTCCCATCCTTGCTATCTGGGAAGATTTGCAGTGTGAATTATCTGGAACTGTGTTTTAAAACCTTTGGATGTACTACAACTCTCATTCTGCATTTTGGCTCCATTCACACGTCTGTGATGTGTTACGGACCCGCAAATTGCGGGTCCGCAACACACCAGCCCGGCACCCCCATAGAAATGCCTATTCTTGTCCACAAGCTGCGGACAAGAATATGACATGTTCTATCTTTTGCGGAGCTGCGGACTCGAAGATCGAGGCCGCGCTCTGCAATTGCGCATGCAGACAGCACACTGTATGCTGTCCGCATCCATTCCGTCCCCATAGAGAATGAGTGAGTCTGCACCCGTTCCGCAAAATTGCCGAACAATTTTACGGACGTGTATATGGAGCCTTAAAGAGATGTTTACTTTCTACAATTGGCTCGTTACTGACTCCAGCACCATTCTCTGTTCACAGCACTTACCTCCCCTGTCTTGAACCAGTACCAAACTTATACTACTGAGGAGGGGCGTATTGACCATAGAACCTACAGGGACATTTCCCGGTGGGCTGATGCCTAGGGGGCTACTCAAGCCCTCTTGATGGCCGCAGGCCAGGTACATAATGACAAAAACTCACTGAAAAAAGTGGCCTAAACTGGTGAAAATGCTCCAAACCCAGACACTGTAGCGTGTCTATAACCGGGGGAGCAATTCCTCCGCATGCGGTCCGCAGACAATGGCAATCCCCCAGCAAAAAATGTGTACAATGGAGGATGCCGGGGCGGACCGCATGCACCACAAGAACATCTTACACAAAATGATACATTGTGCAGAAAAAAATATATATACATACACAATTCACTGCGAAAAATGCACCAAAATGATACGCAACTGACAATACTATTTCCTCAGGCCGATGTTAAAAGCTGAGAACTTTGCCAATATCTTCCAATCAGGAACATATCGGAGCCCCTCATGCACCACGTCACGGTGTCTCCGCACGCATGGGGTCCTACCACTAAACTGCCCGTGGTGTGTGAACAGGGTCTGAACAGTGCAATTAACTCACAGCCAGACTCTCACAGGCCTCCATAGTGGTATCACCAATGCACTGTGAGGTAGCATAAAGCTGTGAGCCGCACCCACAACAGACCATGTGACACAGAAGCCGCACCCACAACAGACCATGTGACACACAAGCTACCAGGTGCAAAATAATGTTATCAACAAAATAAAGTGGCACATTCCATACACATAAAGACAAAAAACTCACTGACAAAAGTGGCCTAAACGGGTGAAAATGCTCCAAACCCAGACACTGTCTATAACCGGGGGAGCAATTCCTCCGCATGCACCACAAGAACATCTTACACAAAGGCACATAATGATCTGACGCTCAGCGGCCACAGCTGCCCTCCTGAACTCAACAGTATTACCTTACCGTCCTCATGATGGTGATACAATTGTATACTGTGGTTCGGGCGGCAGCATTTTTTGCTGCACTGTGGTATTTGGTTCTGCTAGGGCGGTATTCTGTGCTGCACTACGGTATTCCAGGCTTCTCCTACTTCTGTTGACCCTGCCTACTTGTATTGGCCCTCCTTCTGTCAATTTGGACCCGCCTACAACATGGGGCCACTTTTTTTTTTTCCAGGGTCATTTTAAGCTCCCAATCTGCCCCTGCCACCGAGGGCACCTCAACTACCATCAGGCGGGAGCCCCAACATCAGGGTGTGCCCAGAGGGTAGAAAAGTTGCACCCTCCTATCATTGCCCGACCCTAGGGAGCATCAGTGTGAGGATTGCCACTGTGAATAATTGTTCCATCCACAGCCACTACTACTCCCATCTTCTGCTCTGCTCTGCAATTGTTATATATGCAATTCCCATTTAGGACTTTTAAAAAGGTTGGAAAAGTAAAGTTTCACTGTAGTGACTGTGGGCTATTAAAAAATCATTTATGTACAAATGGAAAGGAAGGTCAATTGCTATTGCTTTATTATGCTGCTCTTCTGGGATTATTTTTGCACTGTTATTGCACATAAGAACTATTCAAGTCTTGTTAATGATTTCTGTCCTTCATATGCACAGTTATGTATGATATATTCAGCCCTGTTTACGCCTGCACCTCTCCATTTATTCTTTAGCGGTAATTCGCATTACTGCCTTAATACATCCAGTAGCTAATCACCGATCTGTCATCATGTTTATCAGGGAGCTCTTTTTATTTACTTCAGTCGCTATGAATGGCTCAGCTTTTCAGGTCGGGATTTTTATTTTCTTCTCGATGTGCAGAGCAGTATCTGTATTGTGCAGAAGCTCTAATCCATTAGCTGTACTGGTTATGTTCCAATTTGCAGTGTCAGACAATAATATCATCAGTACAAGGTCAGTGCGAGGCGCTCCTTTCCTGTGGGAAAGTCTGTGAAGTGACTGCCTCGTTCCTTGCTCTAGATTTCCGAGTTGTCTTAGTACAGTAAAGATGATACTTGACAGCCCGGCAGCGATAAGAGGAATTAAATCATAAACATAACATGACGACTGTTGTTCTTTTCCTATTGTTTTCACTTCTGAGACGGCACAAGAGGAATCGAGGATCAAGATGCCTATTTACCAGCACATAAGCTGATTTATCCAACAGTAAAAGAGATAGACATTGTGCCCTTCTGATATTGAGAGGTTACAAGCATCCTATATATACGTTGTAACAGCCAAATCCTATTAAAACCAGCTGCTGTCATTCCATGCGGGCTTAAGAGATTCTCAGAGAAGCCGTATCTAGCCAGTAGCTTATTTCATACAAAGTCCTCGCCTAGGATCAGAACTAACATTTTATGTGATATATTTTTTTTACTGACCACTGTAATATCACAAATGTAATATTGTATTTTGTTTATATTTTAAAAATCGTATTATTTAGGCCTAAGCTGCTCAAGCAGTTCCTAGGTGCACAGTCATAATAATGGAATCTCCTGTAGCCGGTCATACTTTCTATGAATTTATGGGGAAATCCAGCTTGAAGTGATTGACTGATGTCACAGTGAAATTTTAGGAGTTGTAATTAGTCGTGTCTGTGAGTTTGGTCGTGAGAATCAATCCCAAAACTGACATGGAACATAATAGGTCATAGTTTTCTTAAAGGGGTATTCTCATCTTAGACATTGATGGTACATGGCTAGGGTATACTATCAATGTGATACAGGGGCAGGTCTCACCTCTGGGACCTGCTCCTATCTCCAGAGTGAAGCCCTCGAAGTGAAGGGGCACACCATGCAAGCGTGGCCACTCTGTATTCACCATTATTGGAGTTCCAAAAATAGCCAATCGCTGGTAAGGGTATATTCCTGAGGTTTATGTGGGTACTTAGCCCCTTGACCATGCTTCTTCTCTGAAAGGAGTAGTCCCGTGAAGGCAATTTATTGATTGATGAGGGTCCGTTTGCTGGGGCCGATGATCACAAGAACAGGGGCCCATATTACCCAGTTTGAATGGGGCAGCGGTCACGCATGCACACTACGATTCCATTCAGCTCTATGGGGCTGCTGGAGACTGCCGTATGTATGTATTCAACTATCTCCGTCATGCATGTCTGACACTCCATTCAAATGGGGAGTACGTTGTTGTGATCAGCCCCAGCAGTCGACCTCCGCCGATCAGACACTTATCCCCTCTCTTGTGGATCAGGCATAAGTTGGGACAATCCCTTTAAAGGTTGCCTCTGTTCAGAAAACTGTATCGCCACCTGACTGTAATAGGAGCAATGTTGCTGGGTAGCCCTGTTAGGTTACCTGCAAATGGTGAGGATTTTTATGCAGAAAATGCATGTGAAATCCACACCAAAACCACATGAAAAACCAGACCTATATCTGCACTATTTAACATGGTTTTTGGTGAGGATTTTATGCTTATGTCTACCCCACTGAAGTCTGTAGGGAAAATCACAATTGCACCACAAAGTGCGGCATTGCACAATTGACATGATGCAGATTTTAAAATCAACATGATCCACTTTGCTGGTACTGTGTTAGGCCTCTTTCACACGACCGTATGGCTTTTTCAGTGTTTTGTGGTCCGTTTTAAACAGATCCGTTGTTCCGTTTTTTGTTTCCGTTGTGTTTCCGTTCCGATTTTCCGTATGGCATATAAAGTATACAGTAATTTCATAGAAAAAATTGGGCTGGGCATAACATTTTCAATAGATGGCTACGCAAAAAACGTAACGGATACGGAAGACATACGGATGCATTTCCGTATGTGTTCAGTTTTTTTGCGGACCCATTGACTTGAATGGAACCACGGAACGTGATTTGCGGGCAATAATAGGACATGTTCTATCTTTTAACGGAACGGAAATACGGAAACAGAATGCATATGGAGTACATTCAGGGTTTTTTTTGCGGAAAAAAAACGGTCATGTGAAAGAGGCCTTACACTGCGTGTTTCTTTTGTTTGTTTTTTTGCTGATAATCTGCAACGCCTGCAGGTACGTAGGCACAATATTGCTTGATGACCATTTAGTAGGTGTGTAAAGAAAGAGGATAAGGAGTTAGGGATAGGGACAGAGCTGAATATTGCCAGCACAGTGGTAAAGACTCTAAGGGGCTCAAACAGCCTTCTGAATGAGATACACGGCTTGAATTTTGCACAAGATTATGGTCAAATTAAACTGCATATATCTGTTCCTTGATGAAGGGATATATTCAGGAGTCGTTTTGATTGATCTCTTTGTAGGCATGGCCATGCTCTGCCGGGTTGTCCTGGGTCTCAAACTCAGCTCTATGGTACAGTTTATGAACAGTTTGCTACCTCCACCCTATCTTTCAGACTCACTATCTCTGTTTCTGCTGGAGACCCTTTTTCCACCTGCTGATGACCTACTTGGCTGCACCACTTCCACTCTCTGTACTTGACCCTCTGGCTCTATGTGAGGAGACTCTTCTCCACCCACTGCTTCACTCCTGTGTGGAGACTCCGGCCCCCACCCACTAGCAATCTGGCACCAAGGCACTCTCTACACATTAGGCATTTTAAAGCATATACCGATGTCTTCTTATGCGGCAAAAGGGTCTTTGGGCCCCCTTAGACCCCTGTGCCTGGTAGCGACTGCTACCTCTGCACCCACTATAGCTACGCCCCTGCACACAAGCAACCCCCCTCTACACCTGTGCCTTCCTACACTCTACTGGGCCCAACAATGTGTCTTACTCCCAATCAGACATGGTACCTGGGGTCATACCTTCCATCACCATATCAGATATCAGGAAGAGGATGAATTACACCAGAGCCACCAGTACCTGTACAAAAGGAATATGAACAGTACCTCCCACTTACTAAGGCTCATTTGGCTTAGTATATGTATATATATATATTGTTTTATCGCTAGTGGTTTATAAATCTGTACTTTATAATGATTCTGTACTTGCGGTAATAGAAATCAGCTCTACTTGCATTGATGTTCTGGTGAGTCTGTAATACACAGCCAGAAAGGGATTAATTTGAGCATTGCATGGCAGTATTATGTTGGCATCAGATATCATAGCTATGTAGGCGCTGTATGGCATTGTTTATAAAAAAAAATTATGGAGTGAGTTCATACACGCCATCGCTAGTAGTTTATATAAACTTTAGATCCCTACAGGGTGTATCCCCTCCAGACAGGGTGAGGTATCAGTATTTCAAATTGGTATAATTGATGCCTGTAAACTAAGGCTACTTTCACACCTGTGTTCGGTGCGGATCCGTCTTGTATCTGCACAGACGGATCCGCACCGATAATGCAAACGCTTGTATCCGTTCAGAAAGGATCAGTTTGTATTATTCTTAAAAAAAGTCTAAGTCAAAACGGATCCGTCCTGACTTACATTGAAAGTCAATGGGGGACGGATCCGTTTTCAGTTGCACCATATCGTGTCAGTGAAAAATGATCCGTCCCCATTGACTTACATTGTAAGTCAGGACGGATCCCCTTGGCTGCGTTTTGGTGTCCACCTCCAGAGCGGAATGGAGGCGGAACGGCGCTAAACTGATGCATTCTGTGCGGATCCTTATCAATGCATTGGGGCAAAACTGATCCGTTTTGGGCTGCTTGTGAGAGCCCTAAAAAGGATCTCAGAAGCGTACCCAGAAACGCCAGTGTGAAAGTAGCCTAACTGAAAATGACAGATTCCAAATGAAAAAATGAAATGTATTGCTTTTTGTTATGTAGCCAGTAGATGGCACTGTGTTATTATAGCCCAATGACTCTTAATAATGCAACTCTGTGTGGCTGGCGGCTCTATATATGCATATATTAGTGCTTGTTTTTGCTAGCCCTTTTATGTTAGCAAACTTGCGTATAGGTCTAAGGATCCAATAGAAATACAAAGCTAGTTGTCATTCCACGAGATATATTCTGTCAGTGGCATCCTTATTTATAAGGGCACATCCAGTATTGTATATTAAGGTCATTAATTTGCATTTATGTCATTCACATCCCATGGAGAGGAAAAAAAAAAACTGTCATGCCAGCAATTTACACAACTGACATTGTTGTATACAACACAGTTTTTCCATTATTTTTTTCTCTTATGAGAAGCTGATAATTGCTGTGGGATTCCTTTCAACTTTGCATTAAGTCACCATAACAATCCCCCCTTGAGGGTCTCTGCGGAGCCGCAAGTAAAGAGGCGAAAATATGATAGTCACAGTGATTTAACACTCCCCAATCGATTTTTCCTTTTGTTTGTTTATGGCGCTTTATTCAAGGAATCTGCCCTTTGGTTCTACATGTTTTGTTTTTTTCGTGGTTGGTCTAGCCAGCCCTCCATGTTCACGCGCACGTTTGTGTTATAAAAATCTTATGGAATTGCCGAGCAGAACTCACTCTGCCAAAATGAACCTCTAAACCGTATAGTGCGGAGCATTGGGCCCTCGCCGACCTTCAGCCTGTACGTAATAAGCCTTTGCAGTGGTATTGATTTAATGAATCATTCTTCTCTGCATTGGTGATTCACATGCAAAATGGAAAAATAGAATCAATTTTATGAATCTCTTGATGGGGGAGGCGATAAAGTAAATGGCTTTGCAGAAGAGAAATGAAAAATGTACAGTTTTATCCCCTGTAGAGTTAATTTCATCAATCTGAATTTATCACCGCAGGTGCAGTGTGTAGTTTGGATTATTTTACTATGTGAATTTAATAGTGAGAATAGAGTCACTGTGGCTTATGTCGTTTAATAAAACGGTGCATATCATATATATAGTAACCAGTAAAGGGGTTGTCCTGCTGTGTAGCATTTTTTATATATGGTTCACAGGTGGTTAACAAAACCCCCTAAAAAAAACTGTACTTGCTCTCACTGATCCCCCACCACTGCTCTTCCGACACTTCTCCGGACCTTGCACTTCTACACTACCTGGTCCTGGATCAACATGCCAGAAACGCCAGGGAGGTCTGCTCAGCCAGTTACTAGCCAAGGGATGTCGCCACTAAGGCCAGTGATTAGCGCTGAGAAGGCCTTAGCTCATATGTCTGAACCAGGATGGGGACCGAGTCGGAACAGCAGCAGTGGGAGATTGTTGAAGGTGAATACAGTTCCATTTATAGACAACCCCTTTAATAAATGACAACTAGATCATTGTGAATGAATAATTCCTAATTAGTTGCCAAAAAAGTCATTAAAAGCTATAATAAAAATAAAAAAGAACACCTGCAACAACCAAAACCCGATGCCACAGTCGCCCCATTCATGCAATACTATGCCTATTATAATACAGTACCAGAATAACTGAAACAAATTAGGGAACCTATTTTGATATTATATTTTCAATTTGAATATTTTAAATATAATTTGAAAACTGACTTTTTATTTTTATTTAATTTTTTAATTTTTGCAGTTTTGCAAAAAAAAAACTAAAAAAAAAAAAACCCTAAAAAATCTATTATTAAAAATAAACATTGCAAACATTATTTTGGTAGTCCAACAACCCTTGGTTGAAATTGATGGACTTATGTCTTTTTTTTAGCCATACTAAAGGGGTTGTCCGGGTTCAGAGCTGAACACGCACATAAGCTCCCCTTCACTCGTTTAGCATGTATGAGTGGAGCCTCGGAGCAACCTCTGCACTTTGATTGAGAGGGCCAGCCAGTGATCACACCTAAAGTCAATCAAAGTGGAAAGGTTTGACAGTTGCAGAGAGAGCAGAGCCTCTAGTTGTAACACCAATGCCCCCGTTGCTCCTAGAGGCTCATTTGCATATGTTAAAATGTAATTTTTCTTGGCAACGTGTCCACATATGAACATGGGACCAACACAGATGTCTTGAGCTGCCAAGCGCACATGTAACAGGTCCATTTCATAGGTACAAATCTGCTGACAGATGCCCTTTGAGGAGATTCAGCCCTGTGCCTGTAGCCCTTGACACTGAAAGGGTTGAAATCCATGGTGGAAATCTGCAGCAGAAATTAACATGCTGCTGGTTTAAAACTCTGCCCTGCAGGTCAATGCCCATGTGGCATGTAGATGAAATTTGATAAAATCTCATCTACAGGACTGGCAGTACAATGTGCCAAGGTTCTTCCACGGAAAATCTGCAGCATTTACCCCTCTGGTAATGTTCTTATAGGGTAAAAGCATATTCTCTGAGAACACATAATAACTCCTTCATCAAGCAGTTGTGCGACTGTAATATGGTTTTTCATTTATTTTCTACACTCACAAGAGTAGGCCAATGATTCAGTAGTGATATGATTTACCAGGTGGCAGGCCAACTCAATAACTAATGTATTAAATTTAGCAGCTGTCGTCTCTAATTGTATTTAAGAATTACCAGATATGACAGATTATATGCAGGGTAGATAAGATGCTCTGTCACATCCAATGAAAACTCTGTTTTATAATAATTTCATTCATGGGAATATGAATAAAATTCAACATCATTGTTCTAACCTGCATGAGAATATATAATACTGCACAGTGATCCATGCAGTGAAAGTGCACCCGCTATATCCAAACTTATCACCGCACTAAAGATTATAGGTCTTTTAGATATTTACGGGGAGATTTATCAAGACCAGCATTTTCTTCACCGTTTTTATTCCCCCTGCGCTGCCGGAGAATGCACTAAATGTATGCAGAGGCGCAAGACGCTAGCCCTAGCCTTCATTTCTATGGGATCACCGCTGCTCTGAGATCCTGGCCACCACTACCGTCGCCGTGTAACCCTAGCCTAAATTTCTATGGGATCCCTGCTGCCATAGATTTCGGTCTTCATTCGCACCAGAGAACTGTCGTGAATAAAGACAAATCTGCTGGGCCTCATGCCTCCCTCACCATGCCACATTTTCTCGCTTCCAGAAGTGTCGAGAAGGGGGAAAAGTCGCAAATTTAGGCTACTTTCACACTAGCGTTTGGTGCGGATCTGTCATGGATCTGCACAAACGCATCCGTTCAGATAATACAACCGTCTGCATCTGTTCAGAACGGATCAGTTTGTATTATCTTTAACATAGCCAAGACGGATCGGCCTTGAACACTATTGAAAGTCAATGGGGAACGGATCAGTTTTCTATTGTGCCATATTGTGTCAGTGAAAACAGATCCATCCCCATTGACTTACATTGTGTATCAGGATGGATCCATTTGGCTCAGTTTCGTCAGACGGAAACCAAAACGCTGCAAGCAGTGTTTTGGTGTCCGCCTCCAGAGCGGAATGGAGACGGAACAGAGCCAAACTGATGAATTCTGAGCAGATCCTAATCCATTCAGAATGCAATAAGGGCAAAATTGATCCGTTTTGGACCGCTTGTGAGAACCCTGAATGGATCTCACAAACAGAAACCAAAATGCCAGTGTGATAGTAGCCTTAGCTGCAAATATGGCATGCAACCTTTTACATCACTATTGTGGCATAAATAGCATAATAAATGCCCCCTCTGGTTGACTTAGACATAGATAACGTTCTCTAGAATGACACACCAAAGGGTATATTTGCCCAACACGCTACATACAGCAGGAAATAACTAAATAAAGGGAATTGATTAATAAATACATCTAGCATAGAAGCCTGAATTGTACATGTAAATGAATAGAATATCTGTGGATCACTCCAGCTGGACAATATGGAATAGGTGCTCTTGGTCTTAGTGGCCCACCCAGCCACAGGCAAATTATGGAAAAATGGAAAGATAGACCAGGCACTCTATATGTGTAGCCAAGAAAAACAAGATATTTATTGAATAAACATATAAAATCAATTCTCTAAAATTATCTATTGTGACATAGCAGCATATAATATCATAGCAGCACAAGGTAACAATATCCAATGTGGCATAAAATGTAGCAGCAATGGGTAAATAATGCGACAATGTATCAAATAGCAGCAATAATCAGTCCAACCATAAGAACCGCAATCTAATTGTGTGTTTTATATCCAATGTCCCTCTTAAAATACGGCAGGAAATATGGGAGTGTAATTAATAGCAGCACTAATTAAAGTCCAACCATGGGGAAACCGCAAAAGTCTTTACATATAATGAACTTCCTGTGTTCTGGATCCAAGTGTCCTTTAATATTCACAGTTCCATTCCCGGCTCACTGTGTTACATACAGGTCACCAGTCTTTGCAATATAACAGGAGAGACCAGAAGGCACAATGCGGTAAGCACTCGAGGTGGCGTCCCACCTCCTTGTAATTGCTAATACAATGTTACCTTACTCTGGTCGCTTCACCTTTCTGAATGCAGACTCGGGGATTTGTAGTAGAGCGGATATCAGCTGACTCTGTATCCAGTATCATCAGCGGGTTATGCGTTCAGTGAAGCCAAGTGTCGCCGGAGCTTTCGCTGCAGAAACTTAGTTCAAATCCAGGGGAGACTCTTTGCCAGCATGCCGGTGCAAGGTCTAGCCCATACGCGTTTCGGGGATGTGGCCCCTTCCTCAGAGGAATAAATGATGACCTCATTGTATATTTTTGTGAAATTGTATATATTTTTATTTTTCCAACATCCTTTGTGTTTGATATTGTATTTAAGCAGCTATGGCATAAAAACCGCAACTTGATAATAAAAACCGCATAGGAAACTTTTATAGGAGCCATACCATGGGAAATCGGGGTTTTTCATTTAACTGTGGAACACTGTGATTCCAGTACAGCTTTTGATACCAACTTGGATTAGAATATAAAAGGAGGAGGGGAAACACGGCAAGGTTACCACTGAGGAAGGGGCCACATCCCCGAAACGCGTATGGGCTATACCTTGCACCGGCATGCTGGCTAAGAGTCTCCCCTGGATTTGAACTAAGTTTCTGCAACGAAAGCTCCGGCGACACTTGGCTTCACTGAACGCATAACCCGCTGATGATACTGGATACAGAGTCAGCTGATATCCGCTCTACTACAAATCACCGAGTCCGCATTCAGAAAGGTGAAGCGACCAGAGTAAGACTAGGTCTACACGACGACATTTGTTGCGCGACATTTTGTTGCACTAATGTCGCGCAAATTTTTTTATAATTGCAGTCTATGGTGTCGAGATGGATTTTTCAGCGACTGTTGCGTCGCAGTCGCAGCATGTTGCAGTGCGACACCATAGACTGCCATTTAAAAAATTGTAGCGCGACATTGGTGCAACAAAATGTTGCGCTACAAATGTTGCCGTGTAGTTGTGCCCTATCTGTCGCACGACTTATTGTCGCGCGACAAATGTCGTCATGTAGACCTAGCCTAAGGTAACATTGTATTAGCAATTACAAGGAGGTGGGACGCCACCTCGAGTGCTTACCGCATTGTGCCTTCTGGTCTCTCCTGTTATATTGCAAAGACTGGTGACCTGTATGTATGCGCTAACAGTGAGCCAGGAATGGAACTGTGAATATTAAAGGACACTTGGATCCGGAACACAGGAAGTTCATTATATGTAAAGACTTTTGCGGTTTCCCCATGGTTGGACTTTAATTAGTGTTGCTATTAATTACACTCCCATATTTCCTGCCGTATTTTAAGAGGAACATTGGATATAAAACACACAATTAGATTGCGGTTCTTATGGTTGGACTTTGATTATTGTTGCTATTTGATACATTGTCGCATTATTTACCCATTGCTGCTACATTGTATGCCACTTTGGATATTGTTACCTTGTGCTGCTATGATATTATATGCTGCTATGTCACAATAGTTAATTTTAGAGAATTGATTTTATATGTTTATTCAATAAATATCTAGTTTTTCTTGGCTACATATATAGAGTGCCTGGTCTATCTTTCCATTTTTCCATGAATTGCACATACCTTTATGGTTTATGCACATTGCGTTTATGCAGTACAGTTCCCATAACCCTCTATATGGCCATACCATGCCTCTGCATGTAGATTTATTGTATTAACCCAACAGCCTAAAGATTGCGGTATGCTTCAGTGGAAGCCATATTACAAAGTTATTCTCCATAGAAGCACGGCTCTGTAATAATGATGCTATAACGAGACCCCATATGTTGGCACACAGGTCCATTCAACTCCATAGTACAGAGTGATAGAGGCCACATGCGCCCTCTATACAGGGTGTTTGCCAGAAATGATATAGGAAACTACATATGCTAATAATATATCTCTTTATTTTGCGCAGAAAAATCTCACAGTATTTCATACCACACAGTTGAGCTGAGTGCTTGCATCATGGCCAACTCCTCCAGTCTATGACCAGCTAAGTTTAGGGCGCTTTCACACTGCATTAGCAGTGTATACTTGGCGTGTGTCCCGGTATGTATGTCAAATATATCCATAGATGTCCCATTCACCCAGAGGAGTTTAAAAGAGTGTGACTTTTTGTCCTTCATTATGGCAGTATTTGTCATACTTTTTATTTTTTTTCTGTATAGTATAGCGTAGCCAAGTATGCTATCCTATACTAAGGCATCATATACAAAAAACATCTACTGCTTATTGTGCTTTTTGCATCGCCTATAACGCTGGAGGCATCCATTGAGGTATAAGACTGGATATTACAATATACTGTATGTCTCCATCCTACACTGCGATAGTAGTGTGAATTCACACTTACAAACCTTTACTGTAGGTAAGTTTGGCCATAGATTAGGTCATGATATGGTATTTTATAGCGAGGGACATTGCTTATGAAATAAGTAGATAGAGCAAGAAGTTAGAATGACAAACCAGGGGCTAAGAACAGAGACAAATGTTAAGGCTATGATTACGAATACTTTGTATCTAAAGAGCTGAACTCTTCTTATCTGGTCCACAGACTGTGTTGCTACAGGCATGTCTGAGATGAAAGACATGGGTTGCATTGCAATATCTGGATGGTATACTTTGTTTTATCGCTTTACGGGTTTCGCCATGGGGTGTAAAAATGTCATTGGTTCCTGCAATGCTTTATCGCAGTTCATATAGATAAGTGTCCTTTATTTGACGTTTGTTACAAAAATTACCAGTTAGAACGTCAAATATGGAGGTAATAAAGAGCCTTGGTGCAATATCGTTGTCTTCAGATTGGATTCTGGCATCAAACCTCACATGAAATGGAAGTTCTTCTCCCACTGTTTAGTGAACCTGCCTAGGCCACTGTGGTAGTGGCCCTGATGAGGTATTGTATCACGGGGTACTCCCTCAGGCTGTTGCTCCCTGGGGATTGGTGCAGTGGAAAGGCAGTTTGATGAATGAGGCCAGAAGTGAACGTATAACATTTTATGAAGTGCAAAGTATAACTTCTTGGTTTATTTAATGGCAACAGATTTAAAGTGCAGTTTCTGGCACTAGTAAAAGGGGTTGTCTCACTTCAGCAAATGACAGTTAGGGTCTATTCACACATCTGTAGAATGGGTCCAGATCCTTTCCGGATCCATTCATTCTCTATGGGGCCGGAAGAGATGTGGACAGCATACAGTGTGCTGTCCACATCCGCATTTCTGGAGCGCGGCCCCGATCTTCCAGTCCGTGGCTCCCGAAAAAAAATAGAACATGTTCTATTCTTGTCCGCAATTGTTCTATGGGGGTGCCGGCCGAGTGTATTGCGGAACCACGATTTTCAGATCTGCAATACACTACTGACGAGTGAATGGACCCTTATTATGTAGAGGAAGTTAATAGAAGGCACTTACTGATGTATTGTGATTGTTCATATTGCCTCCTTGCTGGCTGGATTCATTTTTCCATCACATTATACACTGCTCGTTTCCATTGTTACGACCACCCTGCAATCCATCAGTAATGGCCATATAACACATAAAGTACATCAATAAAATACCTATGTACAATATTGTAGTTTTGTTACAATATTTCGCTTCAAAAGCCTAGCCTAAACAGCCAAATTTCTGGGCCCTTGAGTAAATAGGACCGGTCTCTTCTTGTTTGTATCACTTCAGTACACACTAAATTCTGCCTATGTGGTAGAATCTATAATTCATCAATGAAAATATCTACTGTAAAAAAAAAAATAATAATAAAAAAATATTGGAGTAATCATGGTGACGCCAAAGAGTACATATAGGAAATCAATGCAAAATTCATATATACATTAATGGAAATGAAATCAATGTAGATATCCGTATTACAGTTTGCTACATAATAGTTAATGGTATTGCTTAGAAGTACGGAAGCTTTAAGGGAATCAGTATAATAATTTTATGTATAAAGCGACAGCATTGTCTGCAGCACTGTACAATAAGTTACAGGTTACAGCGAGATACAGCCGGTGCCATAGACACTCCATGTGCAGCCATATGTTGCCTACTTACGTAGGCTCTGCACATCTCGACCTAGGGTAAATATTAATGCAGAGATATATTTTTTATTTTATTGCCATCATACATGTCCAGTCTCGTTTGTGAACTTTCTATCTGGCTCTTGTCAGAGTGCACATGATGTCACCTTCTTCAGCGTTCCTAGATTACCGGTATTTTGATTCCTGTGTCTTCCTGGCCCTTTGTCTTTATGTGTCTTTGCTGCTTTCTTTACCCTTGACCTTAGATTTGCTTCTGTCTTTCTGACTTGTTGTTGACATTCCCTTTACTTAGCCATTTGGTGACCATGGCAATGTATAACCTCTGATCTTTGTGTCACGCCAACTGCCCCCTAGGCAGTTATTTGGAGGTCTTATAGCTGTAGGTTTTATGCAGCAACGCTCAGCCCTCCACCTTGTAGAGTCACTGATCAGGCTTGGCACCCATTTACACTGGCAGATTTTCTGGTGGTAATGAATGGCAGGCGTCAATTTAGCAAGTTGATTGGCACTCGATTAGCTCCGTCTACGTGGAGCAATCGGCAGTATTGTATGCGCTAATAATAAGATTTTGGCAGTCAGAACTTTATTAGACCTAATATAATCAAAAATATTCTATAACACAATTCATAAAACTCATGTAGATAAAGATAAAAATAGACATAAAAAATAATTTTAGTTCACCTTCCTAAAAATGAGAAGCGCTAGGTAAAAATCAGTGGGGTCCAGGAGGCTAATTTGCTGTTGTGGACAACAAAACACAGGCATCAGCTATGTGAACGTCACATCGCGTTGCGGACCCTTTAACTTCAATATGTCTCTGATCCGCAAGATGCGGTGAAAGATATAACATGTCGGCGCAGCGGTACGTTCCCAGAAGCGTTCAGAAATACACAGACCTTCCGTGTGCTTCCAGGTCCATGCCTTCGCACCCCAAAATATAGAATATGGCCTATCTTTTGCTGCATCTTGCAGATAGCAGACCCCTTGAAGTCAGTCTGTCCACACCACAATGTGATGTTCACACAGCTGGCACCCGTGTTTTGCAGGCCAGAGTTTGTGGTCTGCAACGTGGGTACGGTGGCACCATAGTTGTATGAATGCGCCCTAATAGTGCATCCATTGAACTGAATGAGGTCACAGCTCTATTTGAAAGTTATTGTAATCCCAGAATTTCACAATTTCCAGCAGTGTTGGATTTTTTTTTTTGCAATTCTGGGGTTACGGTCACAGCAACTTGCGAGTTGCACTATGACTTTATTGACTTTAAAGGCTGCTCTGCCATTAGTGTTAGCTCAGTTGTTCGCTGACGACTGGGCATGTTGTCAGTGTAGTCGTTCATCGGTCAATATATGAGCATTTAGTCAAAGACCGAAACCTGCTGCCTTGATACTTAGGAATAACAACTACATGTCCCTTTATTTCAAACAGATTACTGCCAAAAACTCCAGATTACGTTCTGCTTATGGGATCATAAAGGCCTCATACACATTTCCATCTGGCTGCCTGATCTGGGACAAATGCATTGCATTGCATGCAACGTTTTTTGTCGGAAAGCGGCTGGATCACTGCCGAACCCCATTACAGTCAACGGTGATCCGGCGGTGAACTAGAGGATCCGTTGAAATCTGGCAGGAGGTTCTCTGCCAGATCTGCTTGACAGAGATGTGAACGAGGCTTAACTAATGCAAATATGCCAGGTTTATTCCTTATTTAAATGACCTTTAATATGTGCAAATGTCTGCACGCTCTCTCCGCCTTCATTTCTACAGAGAAAAAAGAAGCAGACCCGAACTTAGCATGATAGAAGCCTATTAGAAAGCGTACTAGGTTATGTTCTGAGGGAGCCATGTATATTATTGGAAACTTCCATGGAGACTCTTTGAAGTTTATTGTATCTGGGTGAAGGCGCTGATTAAAATGTCCTGAGTGTCATTCAGGAGCTGCAAGCAATTACTATTATTTGTTCTTTTTCAAACTCGACTTGCTGCAGAACAGAAAAATATCATCGCTATCTTTGTAGTGCTGTTTCAGCCTGAATAAAAGTAGTGGCAAAAGGGGAAAAAAATTATCAGGTTCCTGGATTTAGTGAAGTCTTCATTGTATGTTAAAGCTCAAAACCAAAGGATTATACCATAGACTGAATGTAGCCTAAAGGCTCCATTCATCCTGCAAGTGGATAATTGATAATTTTACATTTTAAATAATATGTCCTCAACTGCCACTGACTTATTAAATTGCACATAATAGCCTCAATAATTTTGCTTCAAGTCCTATATTTTACATATATAATCGGGCAGTTTTCAGTCACGCCATGAATCTGTTTTAATTGCTGAATTTTACTCCATGTCTTTTAGTTTTCTAGTTCTGTTTTGTGTAGTTTTAGGTTCTTTTTGTCTCTATTTAAATGTAAGAATTATTTCTGTATTAATTACAGTATATTCAATAGCAGTTCAATGTTATCTACAGATAAAAAAATGTAATAAAATATAGCATATGCGTGATTTAAATTCTTTACTCCATGCTCATAGGTTTGCATTCCTTTACACTGAAAATTATTTTATTGTTCATTTACTTCTAAAAGGGACCCTGTTGTCAGGTCAGCAGAACTATGTAACTAATTACATAGTGACGCTGTGCTCATTATACAGTTCTCATCGCTAATAGTTTTTTTTATTTTTCTCTATTCATAGCCATTTTGAAGAAATCAGCTTTATAAAATGTACCTGACATGCCCAAACTCCTTGACCTGGAGTCAAGAAGCTGCCGCTGAAAGTCTGCCCATCCAGCTCTAATTGACATGTCTCCATGTGGGAAATGTAAAATGTTCCAGCCATGACGTGGCCAAGCTGGGGCATGTCAGTCAGATGGGCGGGCTCCAGGTCTCTAGGTTACGGAGTTTGAGCATGTCGGGTACATTTTCTAAAGCTGATTTCTTAAAAATGACTATGATTAGAAAAAAACAACAATTGGGCTACATTCACACAACCGTATGTGTTTTGCGGTCCGCAAAACGCTGATCCGCAAAAAATACGGATGATGTCCTTTTGGTATCCGTATTGCATCAGTTTTTTTTGCGATTCCATTGTAACAATCCCTAGCCTTGTCCGCAAAATGGACAAGAATAGGACATGCTCTATATTTTTGGCGGGGCTACAGAACGGACATAAGGATGCGGACAGCACACAGTTTGCTGTCCGAATTTTTTTCAGACCCATTGAAACGATACGGACACGGAAACAGAATACGTTCGTGTGAATGTAGGCTTAGACATAGGAACTGTACGAATTTGAAGGTCGTAGCAAGTTACCTGATTCTTCCTAACCCATAGAGGGGGCTTTGATAGCCATATTGAAGAGTCGCTTTTTGCTTCTTAGTTGACCCAACCCACCCATGCATTACTTAGTCAGACATTTTTTAACAGTTTGAACTCCTTTATGTTTTATTAAAGGGGTTGTCTGGGCTTTTTAATATTGATGACCTATCCTCAGGATAGGTCATCCAATTCACACCGGCGGGGGTCCAGCACCTGGCACCGCCGACGATCAGCTGTATGTGCCATCTCCCTTCCTGTCCGCTGCTGTATGTTTATGGGTAGAGCATAACTATCAGATTAGTGGAGGTCCTGCCACTGGGATTCCCACGATCATGAGAACAGGGGCCCTGTACGGACGGAGCGGCTGGTTGGAGAAGTTTGCCACCGCTCCATTCCTTTCTATGGGAGCGCCTGAGATAGCCAAGTACAACTTGTTAGAACCGGAATAATGTGTTGACTTTGCAAAGGGAAAGTGGCTATTGCAATGTATTTATTTTCATTTATACTTGATGGCCTTCCCTCAAACCTTCCAGCTGCCATTTATTGTATATAACCCAATCTGCCTAATGGAAGGGGGGAGACGAACACAGCAATAAACCCCATTTACATCGCTTGAATACACCAGCACCAACAAATATTTTATCTCAATTACTCGCCACTATTTACTTCATCACATTTCCTGTAATTAGTTTACTAACCACTGATCGCCATTTGCATTCTGCAGATACGTACAGCCATTACCGTGCATTGTTTGAAAGCATTCATATCGGCAGAGAAAAGATTAGCATATAATAATTCTTTATTATTCAAATCATGGAATTTTTTTGTGTGTGTAAAAACGCACCAATCCTATCTTTTTTCCTCATTAGCTTTGAAGAACTTAATTGTTTCACGGGTGGAATGTCAAAGTAATTAACACAAGAGAAAGCGGTATGGTATAATTCAAAGAGAACAAAGAAACAGGGCTTCAATATTGCACACATGAAGTCTGGGAATACTCCCAGCATCTCGCCTTTAAAAAAAATAATAATACAGGAGTATTTTAATCTTCCATGTACCTGCCTACTTGCAGATTGCCCAGAGGCTTTAGAGAGATAAGATCAGAGACTGTCTCTCATTTGACGTTGTATTTTGGGCTGCACAATCCAGTGTGGCGACAAATCGAGGATCACTTTTATACTTTTTGCCTTTCAAGCTTTTTCCCTGCCAGGCATTTAAGCTGTAGTAATGGAATTAGGAAGGTTATTGTTTGCTGGCATAGCAGGGCATAAACAAAACCATTGTTAAGTGTCAAGGGCCTTTTACGGTTATTTGGCAGATCTGTCGATTATACTTGTTAATGGGAAGCTAAGCTCAAAATCAGAGGCATTTGGTAGGGAATTTTTTTTTTCTAACTGGCCATAGGCGAGGTAGAAAACGTGCAAGAGAGCACAACAAACAGTATGTAATTCATTATGTAAATGTTAAATACTGGATAGAAATCAGGCCTTTGTTGTGTTCTTGGGTTAATTGGGCTGTTCCTTCGTTATTCCTCCTGGAATTATATGAATATACTGACAGTTGGATGTTTCCAATCCCCTTGTTAAGAAGACTTGTCACTGCTTGTTCTGTCACTGCCGTATGAGTGTCCACAGGTGTCAGACTCTGTCAGTTAATTCATGTATTTCCAGGAGGGATAGCAGGAATGGCACAAAAAAAAATCTTCAGAATGTATTGTCCTTGAAAGGGGTTGTCCTACAAAAATATTGTACAGTTTTCAAACCAGAACCTGGATCTGAATACTTTTGTAACTGCATATAATTTAAAATGTAGCATAGCCACTAAGTTATTCATTAAAATGTATCTGTATAGCGCCACCTGCTGTTTTTCCTTTTTCTATTATTTGTCCTGCTCACTGAGAAGGCCGCACATGCTCAGCTTCATTCTTCAACTGCCTCCTGAGTTGTCATAGGGAGAGCATAGACACGCCCCCCTTAACTGCAGCAGAAAGGGCACTCCCCTTGAGCTGTCTTGATATAAATCTAGCAGAGCAATGAATGTGGAGATCTCTGGATCCATGTGAGGTACAGGGCTGGTTCTAGCTTTGTTAGAGATTGTCATGTACTATATGATGTCTGATTTTCATTTTTCAAACTAGTCATGGGCTAACCCCTTAAAGTATTTAAAGGGGTATTCCCATCTCAGACATTGCTGGCATATCTCTAGGATATGCCATTGATATCAGATAGGTATACATTAGCAATGTGGAGACATATCCGCAAGATGTATAAACTACCGATGTATGTTTCGGCATACATGCCGCTATGGTCTCTCCCGGCCTTCTCACAGGGATTCACAAATAGGTTGTATGTGGAATGGAAGCAGAAGGGGATTTGAGTATTACAAGATGTCCTCAATAAATCAAAGGAAAAGATAGGCTCATGGCAAGAATTGCAGGAAAAAGTTCAGCTTTTGCCAAAACATTGGCTGCAATACCTACAGCTTACCTCCTTTTGTAACTCTCAGGCAAGCTCAGTAGGGGAGAAAGATAATCTGGTGTACTTTGAGAATTGAATAAGTAAAGATGGAAGAGTAGAGTCCCTATCTATAATATACAGGAGGATCTGCATTCCATTATGGAAGCGCTTATTAGTACCGGAGGTCCAGGAAGCGACGAAGGCTCTGTACTCACCGCTTCCTGGTCCTCGGCTGTCAGCTATGAAGGCTGCACAAAGCGTGAGGGCGCTCTGTGACCTCACGCTGTGCGCGCCAGTTCACAGAGCACCGCCGAAGGCAGGAGGAAGAGGGGCGGTGTCCAGGAGCAGGAGAGGTAACTGTTTTTTTATTTTATAAAACATGAGGCTGCTGGGGGCATAATGGGGGCTGAGAGGCATAATGGGGGTCATTTACATTGATGTCTGATTGTGGTCTGATTTGAGGTCTTATTGGGGTCTTATTAACATTGGGGGTCTGAATGGGGCTGTCAGCTGAGGTCTGATTAACATTGGGGGGTCTGATTGGTGGTCTGACCTAAAGTGTAATGAATTTTTTTTTTATTGTCCTCTTCTAAAACCTAGGTGCGTCTTATAGGGTGAAAAATACAGTAACTAAGCTGTTCAGATTTGCGGAAGGTGCTCGTTTGGTATATCACGTATATAACTCCTACACAGTCTGATTCAATGACTGTTTTTATTCTAAAATCATTTTATGCCAACCAATGCAAGCGCACACTTCAGGCATCGGGCATTTGTGACGGGGTGGTTACTGCCTTAAATCATTTAAATTAAACTTCAGTCGTTAAAGGCAGATTAGTGCCATTTGCACAATTTTCTTTTCTGTTATGATAGCATTTTCTTGTATCATTGTGATGTGGTGATGGCCAGGAATGATACTCTTTTATACTTTTACCACATGGATAGATGTTAATCTAATAACAATCATTGACAGTGGGCCAATCCTTGATGTAATGTTTATTTGCTCTTTTCAAGTTTTTCTGGCTTACAGAACTACAAAGGGCGGCACGGGAGAAGATGGCAAATCAAAGGAACACGTCCTTGCTCCTGTGGAGATCAAGCAACAATTTTAGGAGGGGGATGGCTGGTGCTTCCCAGTACTTTTTGTTGTTGTTGTAATTTATTTATTTATTTTACGCACATATAGCGCTGACATATTCCGCAGCGCTTTACAGACATTAACATCACGCTCTCCCCAATGGGGCTAACTGTCGTGGCTGTCATGGTCTGGTGGTAGTGGACTGTGACACTTTTGTCGTGCATGCTTGTTGCTTGTGGCAATGTGTTGTTAGCATGATTTAACACTGCCCCTTTAAAGCTGGTGCTCCTTCCCAATTTGTTTAAGGTTAAAGGAGTGTGCAAGGTGGAGCTGGGTGTGGCCTCATGGCTCTTCTTATACTGGAGTTGTGAACAAGAGGTTAGTGGTATGTCTGCCTTTGTATGATTTGGAGCTTTGCTCCTCTCTGGATGTGTCACCTGTCCGTGGGGGCCTCCTAACTAGACATTGTGTGGTGGGGGGTTTCTCTCTCCACTCCCCATCGCGACAGTATGTTCCACAAGGAGGCCCTCACGGACAGGTGACACATACAGACATACCACTAACCTCTTGCTCACAACTCCAGTAAAAGAAGAGCCATGAGGCCACACCCAGATCCACCTTGCACACCCCTTTAACCCTAAACAAACCAAAATGGGAATGAACACCAGCCTTAAATGGGAAGTGTAATCATGCTAACAACACGTTGCCACTAGCAACAAGCATGCAGAGTAAAAGTGTCACAGTCCACTACCACCAGACCATGACAGCCGTTACACTCACAATCTAAGGTCCCTATCAGTATGTCTTTGAAATGTTGATCGGAAACTAGAGTACCCAGAGGAAACCCTCGCCAACACTGGGAGAACATACAAACTCCATGCTTCTTGGTATTTTGTGGATGAGAACGATATAGTAGATTATGCTTCTTAGTGCACTATTGGTAGGATGGATAAGGGTTGATTATAAATCCTGGTATCAAATGGATGGGGAGGCAATGTTGGATTTATGAGTGTTCCCTACTTTTAGTCTCATGAATGTTTTTCATATAGCTTGGTAGACATGTGGTGTTACATAGTTGGATATTTTGATCAGTAGATGGGAGAAACAGCTTAGCACTTAGTTCACGTGTTGTTGATACAGTTTTGAAAATAGGAGAAATTGGCAAAACCTAAGAAAAATCATCATCAGTAAAATGATATATTCACGTATAATTATTATATATTTACTTTCAAACTGACAAGACGTCAACTATAATAGATAAACAAAACAGCTATCTGCAATTTTCTAGATCTCACTACTTTTGTATTGGTTCACTTTGAGACACCCATACAATGAGAGCTATAAGTATTTGCTTCCCAATAGTAGAGTATGTGTAGAAGCAGGCTCAGGCTGGCCCACAGGGGTACAGGTGAATCCCCTGCTGGGCCCCTGAGCAGGGTGGGCCGCTTTTCTTCCACCTACTGCAAAAGTGGCACAAAGCACAGTAGACTTACTGCACTCCATATACAGACAGGTCCACAAATATTGGGACATCTACACAATTCTATCATTTTTAGCTCCATACACCACCACAATGGATTTGAAATGAAACAAACAAGAGGTGCTTTAACTGCAGACTGTCAGCTTTAATTTGAGAGTATTTACATCAAAATCAGGTGAACGGTGTAGGAATTACAACAGTTTGCATATGTGCCTCCCACTTGTTACGGAACCAAAAGTTAGAGGACAATTGGCTTCTCAGCTGTTCCATGGCCAGGTGTGTGTTATTACCTCATTATCCCAATTACAGTGAGCAGATAAAAGGTCCAGAGGTCATTTCCAGTCTGCTATTTGCATTTGTAATTTGTTGCTGTCAACTCTCAAGATGAGATCCAAAGAGCTGTCACTATCAGTGAAGCAAGCCATCATTAGGCTGAAAAAAACAAAACAAACCCATCAGAGAGATAGCAAAACCATTAGGCGTGGCCAAAACAACTGTTTGGAACATTCTTAAAAAGAAGGAACGCATCGGTGAGCTCAGCAACACCGGAAGACCACGGAAAACAACTGTGGTGGATGACCAAATAATTATTTCCCTGGTGAAGAAAACACCCTGCACAACAGTTGGCCAGATCAAGAACACTCTCCAGAAGGTACAAACCGGATTCCCAAAAAGTTGGGACACTAAACATATTGTGAATAAAAACTGAATGCAATGATCTGGAGATGGCAAATGTCAATATTTTATTTGTAATAGAACATAGATGACAGATCAAACGTTTAATCCGAGTAAATGTTTCATTTTAAAGGAAAAATACGTTGATTCAAATTTTCACGGTGTCAACAAATCCCCAAAAAGTTGGGACAAGTAGCAATAAGAGGCTGGAAAATGTAAATTTGAGCATAACGAAGAGCTGGAAGACCAATTAACACTAATTAGGTCAATTGGCAACATGATTGGGTAAAAAAGAGCTTCTCAGAGTGGCAGTGTCTCTCAGAAGCCAAGATGGGTAGAGGATCACCAATTCCCACAATGTTGCGCAGAAAGATAGTGGAGCAATATCAGAAAGGTGTTACCCAGCGAAAAATTGCTAAGACTTTGCATCTATCATCATCAACTGTGCATAACATCATCCGAAGATTCAGAGAATCTGGAACAATCTCTGTGCGTAAGGGTCAAGGCCGTAAAACCATACTGGATGCCCGTGATCTCCGGGCCCTTTAACGACACTGCACCACAAACAGGAATGCTACTGTAAAGGAAATCACAGAATGGGCTCAGGAATACTTCCAGAAACCATTGTCAGTGAACACAATCCACCGTGCCATCCGCCGTTGCCAGCTGAAACTCTACAGTGCAAAGAAGAAGCCATTTCTAAGCAAGATCCACAAGCTCAGGCGTTTTCACTGGGCCAGGGATCATTTAAAATGGAGTGTGGCAAAATGGAAGACTGTTCTGTGGTCAGACGAGTCACGATTCGAAGTTCTTTTTAGAAATCTGGGACGCCATGTCATCCGGACCAAAGAGGACAAGGACAACCCAAGTTGTTATCAACGCTCAGTTCAGAAGCCTGCATCTCTGATGGTATGGGGTTGCATGAGTGCGTGTGGCATGGGCAGCTTGCATGTCTGGAAAGGCACCATCAATGCAGAAAAATATATTCAGGTTCTAGAACAACATATGCTCCCATCCAGATGTCATCTCTTTCAGGGAAGACCCTGCATTTTTCAACAAGATAATGCCAGACCACATTCTGAATCATTTACAACATCATGGCTGCGTAGGAGAAGGATCCGGGTACTGAAATGGCCAGTCTGCAGTCCAGATCTTTCACCTATAGAGAACATTTGGCGCATCATAAAGAGGAAGGTGCAACATAGAAGGCCCAAGACGATTGAACAGTTTGAGGCCTGTATTAGACAAGAATGGGAGAGCATTCCTATTTCTAAACTTGAGAAACTGGTCTCCTCAGTCTACAGACGTCTGTTGAGTGTTGTAAGAAGAAGGGGAGATGCCACATAGTGGTGAAAATGGCCTTGTCCCAACTTTTTGGGGATTTGTTGACACCATGAAATTCTGATTCAACCTATTTTCCCCTTAAAATGGTACATTTTCTCAGTTTAAACTTTTGTTCCGTGATTTATGTTCTATTCTGAATAAAATATTATAAGTTGGCACCTCCACATCATTGCATTCAGTTTTTATTCACGATTTGTATAGTGTCCCAACTTTTTTGGAATCCGGTTTGTAGGTGTATGTGTGTCAAAGTCAACAAGCAAGAGAAGACTTCACCAGAGTGAATACAGAGGGTTCACTACAAGATGTAAACCATTGGTGAGCC
Source organism: Bufo gargarizans (assembly GCF_014858855.1). Classification (NCBI taxonomy): domain Eukaryota; kingdom Metazoa; phylum Chordata; class Amphibia; order Anura; family Bufonidae; genus Bufo; species Bufo gargarizans. The sequence continues at coordinate 30,946,991 of NC_058090.1, forward strand.
TCAAAAACAGGAAGGCCAGATTAGAGTTTGCCAAACGACACCTAAAAATGCCTTCACAGTTCTGGAATAACATCCTATGGACAGATAAGACCAAGATCAACTTGTACCAGAGTGATGGGAAGAGAAGAGTATGGAGAAGGAAAGGAACTGCTCATGATCCTAAGCATACCACCTCATCAGAGAAGCATGGTGGTGGTATTGTCATGGCGTGGGCATGTATGGCTGCCAATGGAACTGGTTCTCTTGTATTTATTGATGATGTGACTGCTGACAAAAGCAGCAGGATGAATTCTGAAGTGTTTCGGGCAATATTATCTGCTCATATTCAGCCAAATGCTTCAGAACTCATTGGACGGCGCTTCACAGTGCAGATCGACAGTGACCCAAAGCATACTGCAAAAGCAACCAAAGAGTTTTTTAAGGGAAAGAAGTGGAATGTTATGCAATGGCCAAGTCCATCCCCTGACCTGAATCTGATTGAGCATACCTTTCACTTGCTGAAGACAAAACTGAGGGGAAAATGCCCCAAGAACAAGCAGGAACTGAAGACAGTTGCAGTAGAGGCCTGGCAGAGCACCACTAGGGATGAAACCCAGCGTCTGGTGATGTCTATGCGTTCCAGACTTCAGGCTGCAATTGACTGCAAAGGATTTGCAACCAAGTATTAAAAAGTGAAAGTTTGATTTATGAATGTTATCTGTCCCATTACTTTTGGTCACTTAACAAGTGAGAGGCACATATGCAAACTGTTGTAATTCCTACACCGTTCACCTGATTTGGATGTAAATACCCTCAAATTAAAGCTGGCAGTCTGCAGTTAAAGCACATCTTGTTTGTTTCATTTCAAATCCATTGTGGTCGTGTATAGAGCCAAAAATGTTAGAATTTTGTTGATGTCCCAATATTTATGGACCTGACTGTAGATAGGCAGCCTACAGCACCACAACCAGCCTAAGTTCATATTAAAATAAAACTGGGTAGAATATTTAAAAAACTACCCTGTTTATTATTATAGACATGTTTATGTGGCTTAGATGACTTATAGGTACAGAGGCAGGACAGCCAGTATCACCCTTTCCCAGGGACCTGCCTTCTCAAAGTTGCTTCAAGCACCCCATAATTGTAGTAAAACCGACACTCTTCACTTGATTGACCACACTGAGGGCAATATGGGTATATACAGTATATTTATTTAATTAGAATTTGATTGTAAAAGAATGTTGGGAAAAGTGGAGATGTAACTTTAACCGAGGGAGAGGTAGTAGGTATTATCCCTCCATGCTCGAACTTTAGGTGTAAAATAAAAGATGCATAAAATTGCAGAGATATTATAAAATATGTTCCAGATAAAGAAAGTTTATAAGTAAAAAATATTTTTTTAAGTAAAAAAGTTAATTAAAAAGGTTAATTAATAAATAAAAAATTGCATGGGGTGCATATCTTGTTTTCACCCTTTTAATGGGAATGGAGGTTCTTTGTATTTGCAGTCCTGCATCAAAGGCATAGGTATCTTCAATGGTCGTCAATAATCAGACATATAATGGGTAATGTAAATGGTCACAGGTATGGGGATATGTAGATGTATAGGTGGCAGATTGATCATTCAGTGATCACTTTTACCATATATTTCTATACATTGATCACCCAATGATATATATCGTTCTGAGATCTCTAAATTAAGGATCTCTTGGTATATCCATATAGTTTACGATCCGATGATGTCCTTAGTTAGATAGTTAGTGGTATGTTTGGGTTCTCTCCTTGTTTGTATGCCAGTCCCTGTGAACAGTAAAGTACATAGTATAGGTATAGAAAATGGATGTGTCAGTCAGTTGTTATGCCTAGTATGGCGTCCCACACATTGTTAGGCTCACACTCTGACTGAAGGTACCTTCTCTGTTGGTTCCGCTCGTTACAGCTGCCGATGCGCCTTCCAGGACTGTCTCCCTCAGCGTCCCATGTGTCTGAGACGTCACTGGCGTCCCACGTGTCTGAGACGTCACTGGCGTCCCACATGTCTCGGGTCTGTTCGGCGTTCGCTGAGTTCACTGTCTTCAGGGAAGGTCTAGGGATGAAAGCGCTTTCCAGGATATTCACAAGTTGTGTCCAGTTGGAACTTTTGTTGCGGGTCTGTCTGTTTCTCTACCAACCAAAGTGGCACAAAGCACAGTAGACTTACTGCACTACATATAGATAGGCAGCATACAGCACCACAACCAGCCTAAGTTCATATAAAAAAAAACTGAGTAGAATATTTAAAAAACTATCCAGTTTATTATTATAGACATGTTCATGTGGCTGAGATGACTTATAGGTACAGAGGCAGGACAGCCAGTATCACCCTTTTTCAGGCACCTGCCTTCTCAAAGTTTGCTGCAAGGACCCCATGATCAATCATCTTGTAGAGTCTTGCTGCTGTCTACTGCTGTGTGAGCAGGTAATATTTTGATGTATCCATATGGTGGGCCCAAGACAGCCAAGTCCGACACTGTGTAGAACCCATGTGGAAAAACTATTTAAAAAAAGGGAGGGATGGCCTTGGTTCCAGATGTATGACCCAACAGTGTATCTGGCTGTATTTGGCCAAGATAACCCTGGCAATCAATAGATACCTGGGGTTATTGGCTGGCTCTGGTGGCCCGTGGCTTGACCGCATGCAGCCAGCCACACCGTGGGGTTGTACCCCTAGTTTTGTATGTAAGAGAGGGTCTTATATTACCTGGTTAGGTGGATTGGGAGAATGGGCACTAACCTCTCATGGCATGGTGTCTTTTATTTTGTTCTTTAAATTGTCACTGTACTTTCACAAAATGTGTATGGTGTAAATAGCCAATTACTATATCACTATGTTTAAAAATATTTGCCTGCAGCCACGGGAAAAAAAGTTATAGTCATGACCACTAGGGATCTCATTGCCACCTAATTTTCAGTTCAATGCCTGTTGTCAAGCAAGATCCATCTCTATTAATAGAGACTTTGAAGATGGCTCATAGGAAGCTAGTTGTGATCCTGAGCCTGTTAAAATAACTGCTTCTACACAGGTTTTGAAGAATATAGGAGCCTCCTGCTTGTCTGTTAGGTAGAGCTCTCCTTCCTTACCTGTTCTTTGAGCTCAGGAGCTAAAAACAAACATAGTAGAAAATAAGGGAAAGGATGTCGCGGCAGTATAGTTCTGTCAGAAGGGAGACGCCCCCTGCTTCTGAGTGAAATGCATCTAGCTGTGCCGCTAAAATAGGGAATAATATGGCTGAAAAAGATTAGGGAAGCCCAAAACATCTGTTCTTTCACAGTTATGATTGTATAAAAAATGACAGCTATTATGCAAACTTTTTTTTAAAACTCATGTACTTTAACCACGTTGAATGATGACCATTTTAGATGGGGCCCATCTGCCAGTCACATGGAACATACTCGAATGCCAACCTCCCCCAGGCTGGGGCCCAATTGCATCTGTAACTATAGTGACCTTAATTTTTATCTCACTGATGCCAGCCATTTTAGTTTGTGGCCATAGATAACAAGCACCATTGCTTACATTTGTGTTTTATACTGGTAACTACTGCAAAACTAGAACAAGGTAGCGTAACACAAAATTCAGCCAGGGATAATTACCTATGAAGCCTGAATTCCATGTCATTTGGTGCCTTGACAAATAACATGTAATTTATGTGAATTATCATGAATATGTCTTAAAGCATTTGCCCCTTATTACAATTTGCTGGAGTAATGAGTGTTTATGTGAATGGGATGGCTTGTGCTCCCATTGTTACACATATACATAATCTACTGTAATTCATGGTGCAATTTCAGGTACAGCGATGTACATGCTGAGATTCTAAATATAATGTTTAATGTGCCTTTGTATGTTTTTTATTTTCTGTTCCTTTGTAGTTGTTTTTTTTTTGGTACTGCAAAGACATTTTCCTACACAACAATGCACAATAGGCAGAAAGCATTATTAGGAATTTTTTAATGAAATAACGCATTTATACTGTTTGCAAAAGTAGATATTATAGATGGCTACTCAAAGTACATAATTTATCTATTATTTGGTCCATTGTGTTACATGTATATTCTCTTTCCGCAGCACACACTGGAAAATATGTACAAAAACGACTGTGTTTCTCCGAAAATAAGACAGGGTCTTATATTATTTTTTTTCTCCGAAAAAAGAATTAGGGCTTGTGGTAAGGCTTATTTTGACTCCATGAACATATTTTATATAGACACATGCCAATTACAGAACAGTCCCTGAGCAGTGTTTATATTAAATATGACTATAATCCCCCTCATCCATAGGAATACACCCATCTACTGCAGTACATGGGTGCATTCCTAAGGGTGAGGGGGTTATAGTCATATTTGCCACACTTTTTTCATTCTGGTACCGTATATTACCCCTGAGTTGTCCTTACCCAAGGGACCTAGGCAGCAATCTACGGTACCAGGGAGAGCAGATACGGCACGGGAGAGATGTAGGCAGCTCCTCCAGGCAGCAGAGGAGATGGAGATCCTCCTGCTGCCTCCTTCATTTAAGTAAGCACGTGCCGGCTGGCAGCAGTACAGGGCATACAGAGAAGCCTCCAGCCCACCCAACGTGAAAGTGAACGGAAGCGCGGGCTGCCGGCATAATTTAGCATTTAGTGAAGCCGCCAGCCCGCCCGTCAGGTGCTGCTTAGTGGCACGATGTATGCGCGGGCTGGCAGCTTCACTGTAGGCTAATTCACTGAAGCCTGAAGTCTGCACTGCCTTCCCGCCCACAGTTTCATGGCAGCTCAGGAGCCATTAGTGAGCGCTCCTGAGCTGCTGCAGCCCGCACATTTCCCCCACCTTCCCTTTATATAAAATATAGCTGTATCTAGGGCTTTTTTTTTTGGAGAAGGGCTTACATTTTCAGCCTACTCCAAAAACCCTGAAAAATAGCTTTTGATTGTTTGATGGTGGCATGCCAGGGAAGGGAGATATACATATCTCCCCACAGAAACCCAATAGCAGCACCATATTTGTACTCTAGTTGTAGCCGTAACCCAGGCGGATCCTTTGGACCTTCTGGACTGGAGGTATAAACCCTAAAGGGTTTTGTGGGTTATTTGCAGCAAGTCCAGCAGAGGGGGGGGTGGACCCCTCCCAAGGGAGGGTAGGGGCCGGCTACAGGTTAAAGGGCTTGTGCCAGCAAGCGGACGGGTCTTTCTCTGAAGTAGGGTCACATCGTGTAATGTGACCCAGGAACTAGCTGAGATCACTGCCCTTCATGTGACTACAGCAAAGAACACACCACAACCGAAAGGAACTTTTATCTTACCCGGTAACTGACTTTTGCTCTGCTTAACCCTGTTGTGCCCATACAACCTGTATCTGTAACCTCAGACCACTGTATATATTCTCTGTGTATATTGTCTTATATCTAGTGTGCCCTTACGGCGATTAAATATATTAAATTTTATCTTGTGCTATCACGAATCCCCACGTCCGTGTTTTGGCCTAGTTTTAAGCTACCGCAGGTTGGTTTCTCACCCTATATAAGCCCGTTAGCGGACCGGGCTTATATTAAACGAGAAGCTGGTGGCAGATTAACCGGGCTGAGAAAGCGCTGTTTTCACTGTCTCTCTGTGCCCACGTGGACAGGAGGTATCTGTGTAAACTGTACCAAGCTGACCTTACGTGCTCCTCTGGAGGGCATAACATCACGTTTGAGGTAACTCGTGATTATATTGCGTCTCGTGATCTCGACTTAGGCGACGTCAAGCGGGTACGAGGTGTGGTATTCGTCACATATTGGTGGCAGCAAAATGGGATCGAGATACTAGTGTGTGTGAGTGTGAGACCCATACTCCCAGACAGGCAGGTCTTCTTCACCCACCTGGCTCTAGATTGATAGGGCTGGACATTTCACCGGGCCCTGGCAATTTCGGGTAGGGGGTACCTGCGCAGTCGTAGCTTCAAAGCAGATCATCTTCCCTTGCACTGCTAATTGGAGCAGGGGCACTGGGAGGAAATTGTCAGAGCTCAGCTAAATGTCCTGCCCTATCAATCTAGCAGAAGGTGGGGGCTTCTTCACTTGCTGGCACAACCCCCCCACAAGTGAAGAAGTCCTGCTGATGAGACCAATAGGTTCATTAGAATCGATTCGCTCATCTGTAGTCAGCTACAAAATCAATTTTGTAGCATATTTTCGGTGCGTAAGTGCACTAAGGGTCTATACTTTATAGCGACTCACACATTATTATCCGCAACCCCAGTCCTCAGGGCCCACCCTCCAGTCATGATTTGAGAATATCCAATACCTGTGGTACGTGCTGATGTATTGACACTAATTATATCACCTGCTCAATACTAAGGAAATCCTGAAAACATGACCGGTGGGTGGGCCCTGAGGACTAGAGGTGAGGAGCCCTGCTCTAAAAGCAATACCTTTCTAATTCCGCATTCCTGTAGCTACATTATGCACCCAACCTGAGGAACATGAAGCTACACTATGAACCTTAGTAGTCTATGAGTGAGCTATAATACATCGTGAAACGAAAAAAAAAAATCTAGTTTTGTCCGAAAGTTTATTTTTTGTAAGGCATTCTACTTAAGGTAAAACTTTTTTTTTATTTTTATTTTTTCCTTTAAAGATCTTGTAGTTTTTGACTTAAGAGCATGATACTAGAGATCACTACATGAATATGCTGCATTTTATGTAAGGGAGAAAAAAAATATACTTCTTAAGTGCTACACCTGTGACCAATACTTTATGATCTCTGAATAAATGTACTTAAAGTGATGAATTGGCTTCCATTCATGCATGCACACACTATAAGGAGCTCATTAGCATAGCCTTAAGTCCACAAAATGCATTGTTGTCTTCTACTCTGCAAGGACCATGTCGACATCTAGCAATTAAATGAATGCATTATCCCTTGAAGAGGTCTGCTAAGGGCATACCACCAGCCTGTGTGCTATGTAATAACATAGCAAAGTACAAAATGTTTTTTTTTCCTTCTGAATAAATCAGCCTATGATGTTCTGGGAAAAAAATGAATAATGATATGTGTCACTTACTAAAATTTCATGAACTGTATCAAAACATGAAAACCCCAGGACAGATCGAGAGCACAAGTTTGAAGTGCTTTCTTTTTCTTGTGTGATTTTCCTGTTTTGAACTGTTCTTTCAATTATTTTCACTCTCCGCAAACAAAATTGGCAGGGAAGTTGCCTTCAGGATACAGAAGTTTTTTTTTTTTTTTATCAGTATGTGCCTAGATTAAAAATCCTTTATTAGAAATTCAGCAGAGGACTGGCCTAATTAAAATCCAATCTCCACATTGCTCCCAGGCTGTATTGAAATATCTTAAGAGTGTTTTTTTTCCCCACTGTGCACTTGAGTAACTTACACAAAAAGCAGTGTGTAATGGGAGTACACTTGTTATCTTTAGCCTTTAAGAAGACATTGTAATAACTCAGAGATGTACAATGTACTGGAGGATGCCTTATTAGTTGATCATATCCAACAAACTTCTGCAGTAAAATGCAGTATGTCTGCCTTATTCATTTTATATCCAGTATGAACAAATCTAACTAAAACCTTGTTTAATGTCTATATTCTGAAAAAAATAATTAAAAAAATACAAAACTTTAGAGCACTCTTAGTCTTGTGTGCCATACATTGTGAAGCCTTTCATTTCAAAGCTTAGCCACTTTACTATAGACACCGCTTTCAATTCATTAGCATATGGCTCTCATTATCTGCTATGTTACAGTTATAATGTGGCACTGCATCCCAATAGCCATTCACTTTCTAGAAGCCTGCTAGCTCACATTAAATGTGTTTTTACTTCTTCCCTGCTGCTTGAATCAGTCCTAATGCTTCTGTGATCACATGACTAGCAAACCCTCTCAGCACAGAGGAAAAAAAGGACTGCAGTAATTCAAGCATCTTCCTATTCAGCAGGGAGGAAGTAAAATACTGCAGTAATTCATTCATCAACAGGGAGGAAGTAAAGGATTGCAATAAGGCAAGCCTCTTCCTGTTCAGTAGGGAGAAATTAAAGAACTGCAATAATTCAGGTTTCTTCCTACTATGCGCCATATGGAAATGAATACAATGTATAGCATGCAACTAAATAAAGCAAATATACCACATAGAGCTATTTTTTTTATTCTAGATTAAAATGTTAAATTAAATATTGATTAGATATAGAGAAAGTTATTCTAAAATGTTTTAAAATGGATTACTGGAGGTAAGCTTTAACCCGCTGTCAATTGTTAAAAATGGCATCTAATTCTAACCCATTATGGGATACACTGACTTTCAATATGGCTTTCATTACCACTCCTATAGGGATTGTCTGACAGCTTTAAGAGACTTCTGAATGGCAACTGTCCCTGATTATGCAGCAATATAGGAATGGTCTGTCAGTGTATAACTAGGTAGAATTCACATACAGGGGACTTGGAAGGCAGAGTGTCAACAACCATTGAGCTATAACACCGTTCTTACTAGTTATTCAGAATTCCCAGTGTCATACACCTCCCTCTGACATGTCTTTGAAGGGGTTGCCTTATCCAGAAATTTATGTCATGTCACTAGGAAATGCCATCAATGTCAGATTAGTGAGGTCTGACCACTGGGTTCCTGGCTGATCACAAAAAAGTTGTGGCAGTGGCACTATGAAGGTGCCTTAAAGGACATCTCTCAGCAGATTTGGACCTGTGACACAGGCTGACCTGTTACATGTGCGCTTGGAAGCTGAAGGTGTCTGCGTTGGTCCCATGTTCATATGTGCCCGCATTTCTGAGAAAAAATATGTTTTGATGTATGCAAATGAGCCTCTAGGAGCAATGGAGGCGTTACTGTTACACCTAGAGGCTCGGGTCTCTCTGCAACTGATGTGCCCTTTATGTTGAGACAACCTCTTTATTAGTATTTTTAACAAATTGACAGAAGAAAATGGGTGAATGAGTTTATTTTTATTTATTTTAATGAAATGTTCTAAATTTTAAAATTACTATATTTAATACTGAAATGGCTTTTAGAAACATCTAAAATATGCAACCTTAAATAATTGGAAAATTTTCTCACATTACATTTCTATTTAATGTTTTGTTCCACCACAATTATTTTTTAATAATACTAACCAAAATTCCCAAAACATTTTTTATGTTCCTTCATGTAAAAAAGCATTATATGTGCAATGTTGGTCTCTAACTATTATGGTACATTTGTGCAGTAAATAGTATGAACACAAATCAGAAAATTGCAAAAGATAATTACCATAGATGCTGGGAAAAAATGGGCATTTTGAAAATGTAGAAGTAATGGAATAAATGCTGTTAGTCCACAGGAAGTCAGAAGCATCGAACTAATTCAACAAAAAAAGAAAAGTCACAAATTACATCTGTGTCCTAAAGTAAAAGTTTGTTAATTACAGTGAGGGAGGCTACTCACCTCTTATCCTAGGGTTCACATCCAGTGGTATGGTTTTAACACTATCATCTTCATGGTGCACATGTAGCTCCAATGCACTTTTTCCTGATAGGAAATAAGCACAAGAGAGGTTTCTTGTCTCCTCCTGTGACCCCTTTTGAAATAACTATGGAGGAGTCAAGAGACTTAGCTGAGCAAAGCTACAGCAATCTCACATGTTTGTCCAAGTTAGCTGTTATGAAAACCTTCGTGGTTAACTGTTTACTGTTTTATTCTACTCATTTTGGGTCAAAAATAATATTTTTCAATAGGTATTTATTTTAAAAAAAATCCAACAGTGGGAGGCACATATGCAAACTGTTGTAATTCCTACACCGTTCACCTGATTTGGATGTAAATACCCTCAAAATAAAGCTGACAGTCTGCAGTTAAAGCACATCTTGTTCGTTTCATTTCAAATCCATTGTGGTGGTGTATAGAGCCACAAATGTTACAATTGGGTCGATGTCCCAATATTTATGGACCTGACTGTATATAATTGATAATAATTGTAATTAGCCGGAGAATATATGACATCACAACTTGTTGCAGTCAATATCTAATGTTTCTTTCTGAGTTAGCTGGTTAAATGTGATACAAGGAGTTAGCATGTTGGTAGTAGAAAATTCGATGCTACTTGGTTTCTGACACAGTGGTGGATTGTCCTGCCGGTGTGGCAGAGCTGCCACTTACGTTGCTAAAGTGAGACTTCTGGCAGGGCCATTATCAAGCCATAGATGTGATGGTAGAATAATAATCCAACCATTAGCCATCACGTGCTATGCCAGGATTTAGTAGAGAGGGCTCGGGCAGGAGCGGCAATGTGTGTTCCTGCCAGTAGAGAGCTCGCTGCGGCCCCTTTTCCAGCAGTACAGTGTAATCTGTAGACCACATATATGTCAACGTTGCGCAAGTGTATGCAGTCCAAAGCAGCCCTGAACTTAGAGAGCTTCAAGTATAATCCAAAAATTTGCTTCAAGGCAATTAGAATATTTGAAAGTGTACCTAAACGTGTAAATAAAGTTTATTAAAACCTGCTGTAAATGCACTAAACAGATTTTTTTTATATACTTTATTTAGTTTTTATTCTCCATGCATTATAGGTACCTGAAGTTCATGCGTAGTGTACCGGTGTACCGATCCCCCTGTGGCTGAACTGAGCGCTGTACAAGAAGGGGCTCTATAGCACATTACTGCTTCTGTCTGTACCAGCGCTGCTGTCCTAAAGCCTGCCTTAGATGTGCTATGACAGGCTTAGCAGAGCAGGCACAGGCAGGGGAGTGATGTGCTATGCTGAGCTCCTACCCTACAACTGCTCGTCCCGCTCTGCTAAAGCCTTGCATGGTGCAGTATCTATTCAGGTTTACAAAACAGTAAAAACTGCAATCAATCTGAAATTTGTAATGGCTTCTTCTTCCCTGTGAATATTTCTTTTACATCCCTCCCACTCAGTTCATGGGTAGATAAGGAGAGGGCTTCTAAAGCAGATGGCACAGTTTAGTAAGAGCAAACTGGCGTGCATTTCACCAGTGTGTAATCTTAGCACATGAATATTTCATAATATCACTGGATACAGCTGCATCACACATAACTCTGTGAGGCGTCCCTTCCTTTCTTTTCTTGAAGTAACAGCTGTGTTAAAAAATCGCCTGAAACGCATATACAACCGTTTTTGTAAAATGATGTTAGGCCAACATTTCAGAACTCCGGAGACAATCAATATTTCTCTGAAGCTCAATTCATTACATTCAAAAAGAGCGCAGGACTCCTGGGGACCAACCAGTGTCTACCTGAGGCGAGCTCACAACACTAGATGTCTAAAATCTTTCATAAGAGTAATGTAGCGGAATAGAAAGCTTCATATCAGTTCTAGCGATCATCTGGAATATAATACTGTATTTTTTATGTATTCTGCATTTTATTATATATTTTCCGTAAAGGCATGGCAAAATATTTTGAAAAAAAGGTCCAAATTTTATTATGCTTTAACCCTTTTCAAGACCAGGTGATTTTCTGTTTAGTTTTTTGGCCTTTTTCCTTACTTACTCCTAGCCCTCCCAAAGCCATAACTTTTTTTATTTTTTCATTCACATAACCATATCAGGGCTTGTTTTTTGCTGGACAAGATTTACTTTCTAATGGCACCATTTACGGTTGCATACAATGTGGCGAGTAGTGGGGAAACAATTTCGAATGGGTTGGAATTATAAAGAAAACAACATTCAGCCACAGTTTTATGTGGGGGGGTTTTCCCCACCGTTTCTTATGCTCTACAACTGACCTGTTACTTTAGATCTTTGGGTCAGTACAATAACAACAATACCACATATGTATAGTTTTTCATGCGTTTTAATACTGAAAACAATAAAAAAACTTTGGGAAAAAATACATTTTTCCTTTACATTGCCACATTCTGGCCCACATAATCCTTTTTTTTTTGTGTACGGAGCTGTGTGAGTGCTGAATTATTTCAGGACGATATGTACTTTTCATTGATACTATGGGGTGTGTATGACTTTTTGGTCACTTTTTTGTGGGAGGTGAAGCAACCAAAAAAGCCAAATTGGCCATTTTAACTTTTTTTTTTAACATTTCGCTGTTTGCCATATAGGATAAATATTTTTATTTTTTAATATGCCCAACCGCCCCGGGAAGGGGTTAAAGGGGTTATCCCAAAAAGTAACACACACTATTATTTTAACTTATGTCAATGCAAAATATGCTGTCATCCAGTGTAAATTTCATCCTCTTAAGCTACTTTTAACACCCTCTGCAGCTCATTTCTTTGGATGGGCAGAAGTTTGTCCCATGTAACCATCAAGCACCTGCATCTCCCAGGAGTACACTGCAATCAGTTCTTATTAACACCTTCCTTTACCTGCGTAAAAAATTGTCCTTACCACACAGCACCAGCGATTCCACTAATAAATAGTATTACAATATCTAATGTCCTCGGCTACTTTTCTTCTCCACTGTATAGAGAGGTATATACACTAGAGGCACTATCAGAGAGGAAAAAGTTATGTAAATGGAAAAAAAACTCAACATTATTTTTATTGCATGTAAATTGCAATAATACTTCATTCGAAATGCCCTAGTCATTGCACAGTAATACTTTTTGTGGGAAACCACTTTAAATTTCAGCATCTCAGAAATGATTTATTAAAATGGTTGGGCAGCAATATATATTGATGGCCCATCCTCTGGATAGGTCATCAATATTAGATAGGTGGGTGTTAGACACCCAGCACCCCCACCGATCAGTTGTTTGAAGAGGAGGCGGTGCTCCATGCAAACACTGCTGCTTCCTGTTCATTACACTGTCCATAGTCTCGGAATCCGCATTTACACCCATGGACCTCACTCCTCCATGATCTTTTTATGATCAATTTATATAATATTGATAACAGCTTCTTACTACTATAATGTTTGTCTAGAGATATTGCTCTATAATTTTTTAGGCTGCAAAAAAAAAAAAAGGGTGAACCTTGTCCACATATGGTTATGTCACCACATAAGTAATGGCCCAAATATCCACGACTGCTTATCATGAATGATGTGATCACATGGCACACTTCATGAAAAACTCATACACTAAGTGATGCCTAAGGTAGGTCCTGAAAGGTTATTCATGACTCGGAGAACACCAGACCTACACCTTGATTCCTTACAAAAGCATAACAGCGTATCAGTTTTTCGAGAGGTGTTCTTTCTAAAGAGGTTTTCCCAAATGTATTAATTGATGACTTATCCCTTTGATAGTTTATCAGTATCAGATCAGTGAGGGTCCAACATCCTGCACCCCACCAAGCAGCTGTTTAGGAGTAGCTCTGGTGTTGGAAATAGGTGCCAGCTCTTTCCAGTTGATTATGAAGCATGTTACTGCAGCGCTGCTCCCATTCACTTCAGCGGGAGCAATTTTGCCATTACCGGATTGATGGACTGCACAATGGAGTCAGCTTTGTGGTCCCAGCACCTATTTCTGGCGCCAGTGCTCCTCACGAGCAACTGATCATAAGAGTTGCGGGTTGTCGGACCCCAGTCAATCTGATATTGAGGACCTATCCTAGGGATAGGGCATCAGTTAGTGCTTTAAGGGGTTATCCAGAATTTACTATCTGGTGAGGTAGCTTAACTAAACTCAAACAATTGTTAAGGGATTGTCTGCATATATTAAATCTTATGCCTGTTGTTGGCTAACCCCGGTTATTAGACCTTAATCCTCCCAAAATTTGTACAAATTCCCAAATGGCAATCAGTCTATTAATATATAACAAGTGAAAATGCCCTTCAAAATATACATATTTTTCACATAGTAGCCATACAAAAAAAAATTAAAAATCCCATTTTCAATGATTGCTTTCGGCATGTATCTCCTCGTTAGCTTGCCTTGACTTTCACATAAATAATGCCAATCGGAAAAGTGTAACATTGATCAGGAATATTTCTTCTGGCTTATTACATAAAAATGTCTATTCAACAATGACATTGTTAGGCTAGATTAAAAAAAAATCCATCATTTTTCCCAGGAGGAGAAATCTGTAATTAAGAGAAAATCATGCTGTTAAGTCATGCAAACTAGATGCAGAAACCTAAACATTAAAACATTGGATTTTCAAGAAGATATAATTGTAATGTGCAATTAAAAACGCTGAATTAGTTTTGGAGGAGTGTTACATATTAAAAGAATATGGGAAAAACATTTGTTTCTGTTGGTTAAAGAGAGATTTTAAAAACTTGCTGTTGTGTATGATGGGGGTGCTGGTATTGGTGGCCTACTACTTCATAATACTGTGTAAGCTTTGGGTAATTAATCTGTGTAAAATTCTTTGGAATGGAAATTGAAAATGGTGAGTTTTGACATTACAGCAAAAAAATAATGCTGTACTTCAAATCAAGGCCAATTGCACTAAGGCTTGGAAACCGTACAGTAGAGCATCCTGTGTGCAGAAACGCCACTCATAGTGTTACATCTATTAAAAAATCTATCCCATGAAAATCACATGCACAGACTGTATTGAGCAGCACACAAAGCACCTACAAGTCCAGACCCATATAACCCCATCTGCTGCCATATGGGGTCTCCATGAGGCACTATTGGACACATTTATTAAGACTGGCGTTTTAGACGCCTTTCTTAATAACCCCTATACGTTCCGGTGGATCCGCTAGAGTTATGAAGAGGTGTAGATCCTCCAACCGTTCCTTAATGTAAGACAGCTTCCTAGCTGTCTTATATTTAGACCTTTTTCTACACCTACAATAAGAGTAGAACATGGTAAATACAATGGGCCTACCGGCCTTTCCCCTTCACAGCCCACTATTTTAGACCTGTCGTGAGTGGGGAGAAGTCGCAGTCAAAATCTGAAGCTGAAATACACCTAATTTAGGCGTATTTCAGATTAATAAATGACCCCCTATGTGAGGAATATGGATTATCATTTACTGGCAGCCCTGATTTTCATTTGATTCACCTTTTGCATGTACACAGTCAGTGTACATGCAAAATATGTTCTCACCCCCCAGCCATCTGCTGTCAGGTAGCAAGGGACAATATCCACCTGGGGCCTCCCTGAAGCCTGGACCCCTGGGGGGTTAATTCACACCTCTTCCAGCTGACAGGCACCAGGAGGATGTATTAGGAAAACTCCCAGGAGGAGGTCTCAGTGCTGGACCAGATCTATCACTTTCCCACAGACATGTTGGCACCGACATTTCATAAGGAATTATGAATCGTCCGTCCATCCCAGGCATAATTTGGTTATCTTTTTGCGATCCTGGGGCAAAGCCAAACATCCACGTTGTCCTGGCTTGATGCTAGGAAGCCCAAAAGGGGAGATATACATAACTCCCCACAGAAACCACATAACGGCATCATGTTTGGACTCTAGTTGTAGCCGGAACCTAGGCGGATCAATTGGGCCCAGAACCACCTGCCTGCGAAATTCTGGTCTATAGCTATGAGCCATAATCGGTTTTGTGGCTCATTTGATGTCAGTCCCAGAACAGGAGGAGGGGAGGGGCCGGCTGCAGTTTAAAAGGCTTGTGCCAGCAAGCGGGCGTGTCTTTAATCTAAAGAAGGGTCACATCATGCCATGTGTTTAGAGGGACCTGCAACCAGCTGACATCACTGCCTTCCATGTGAATACAGCAAAGGAACATTCATCTACCCGGTAACTGACTTGTGCTATGTGTAATCCTGTTTGTACCATATTACCTGTATTTGTAACCTCAGACCACTGTATATATTGTTAGTGTATATTGTGTTATCTAGTGCGCCCTTAAGGCGATTAAATATATAATATAATCTTGTGCTGTCTTGTATCTTGACCATGAATTCCTACGTCCGTATTTCGGCCTAGTTATAAGCTACCGCGGGTTAGTTTCTCACCCTATATAATCCCGTTAGAGGACCGGGCTTATATCAAACGAGAAGCTGGTGGCAGATAACCGGGCTGAGAAAGCGCTATTTCACGGCGGCAGTGAAAAGGCTCTCTCAGCTTGTTGCTTCTCTGTGCCCGCATGGACAGGAGGTGTCTGTGTAAACTGTACCAAGCTGACCTTACATGCTCCTCCAGGAGGGCGTAACATCACGCTTTGGTAACAAGTGACCATACTGCGTCTCGTGAGCTCGACGTAGGTGACGTCAAGCGGGCGTGAGGCGTGGTATTCATCATACCCTATATTCTTCCCTAGAAGTAACTGGAATAGCTCAGTAATACAGCTTGTAGTATGTTCTCCTTTGAAAATAGAATCTGCACATGAGACTATCCAGGCATTGAACAGTTCCTTCGACAACTGTACTGCCCAGTGTGCAGTCAGTGCCTCTCCATGTGTCAGATCAGATTGGTCATGAGTATTGAATTGGAGGGGCACTAACATAGATTCAGACTACTGGCACTTGTTACTGCTCATTGATTGCAATATCTATGTTCATGCCTAGTCTACAAACCGGATTCCAAAAAAGTTGGGACACTATACAAATCGTGAATAAAAACTGAATGCAATGATGTAGAGGTGCCAACTTCTAATATTTTAGTCAGAATAGAACATAAATCACGGAACAAAAGTTTAAACTAAGAAAATGTACCATTTTAAGGGAAAAATATGTTGAATCAGAATTTCATGGTGTCAACAAATCCCCAAAAAGTTGGGACAAGGCCATTTTCACCACTGTGTGGCATCTCCCCTTCTTCTTACAACACTCAACAGACGTCTGGGGACCGAGGAGACCAGTTTCTCAAGTTTAGAAATAGGAATGCTCTCCCATTCTTGTCTAATACAGGCCTCTAACTGTTCAATCGTCTTGGGCCTTCTTTGTTGCACCTTCCTCTTTATGATGCGCCAAATGTTCTCTATAGGTGAAAGATCTGGACTGCAGACTGGCCATTTTAGTACCCGGATCCTTCTCCTACGCAGCCATGATGTTGTGAATGATGCAGAATGTGGTCTGGCATTATCTTGTTGAAAAATGCAGGGTCTTCCCTGAAAGAGATGACGTCTGGATGGGAACATATGTTGTTCTAGAACCTGAATATATTTTTCTGCATTGATGGTGCCTTTCCAGACATGCAAGCTGCCTATGCCACACGCACTCATGCAACCCCATACCATCAGAGATGCAGGCTTCTGAACTGAGCGTTGATAACAACTTGGGTTGTCCTTGTCCTCTTTGGTCCGGATGACATGGCGTCCCAGATTTCCAAAAAGAACTTTGAATCGTGACTCGTCTGACCACAGAACAGTCTTCCATTTTGCCACACTCCATTTTAAATGATCCCTGGCCCAGTGAAAACGCCTGAGCTTGTGGATCTTGCTTAGAAATGGCTTCTTCTTTGCACTGTAGAGTTTCAGCTGGCAACGGCGGATGGCACGGTGGATTGTGTTCACTGACAATGGTTTCTGGAAGTATTCCTGAGCCCATTCTGTGATTTCCTTTACAGTAGCATTCCTGTTTGTGGTGCAGTGTCGTTTAAGGGCCCGGAGATCATGGGCATCCAGTATGGTTTTACGGCCTTGACCCTTACGCACAGAGATTGTTCCAGATTCTCTGAATCTTCGGATGATGTTATGCACAGTTGATGATGATAGATGCAAAGTCTTTGCAATTTTTCGCTGGGTAACACCTTTCTGATATTGCTCCACTATCTTTCTGCGCAACATTGTGGGAATTGGTGATCCTCTACCCATCTTGGCTTCTGAGAGACACCGCCACTCTGAGAAGCTCTTTTTATACCCAATCATGTTGCCAATTGACCTAATTAGTGTTAATTGGTCTTCCAGCTCTTCGTTATGCTCAAATTCACTTTTTCCAGCCTCTTATTGCTACTTGTCCCAACTTTTTGGGGATTTGTTGACACCGTGAAAATTTGAATCAACGTATTTTTCCTTTAAAATGATGCATTTACTCGGATTAAACGTTTGATCTGTCATTTACGTTCTATTACAAATAAAATATTGACATTTGCCATCTCCACATCATTGCATTCAGTTTTTATTCACAATTTGTTTAGTGTCCAAACTTTTTTGGAATCCGGTTTGTATGTAAAAGAGAAATGCCCTTCTGCCTACAATATTTACTGTATGTTATTTCAGCAGAACAGATGGTGTCAGTTGCCTGACACCTATGGTGCCACGTATCTCCCATGGAAACATGACTTCATGTAGTAAAAATCCATCCTCCATGGACCATTCAATTGTCAAAAAGCTGTTCAATTGCTTTAAAAGAAATCCTCTGCCTAGACTACCTGTCTAAAACACCGCAATACACATAATAATTAAAATACATTGACCAAAAAATAACACCCCCAGACGGAAATGTCAGATTGCTCCAAAACTCTCCATACAGTTATGTTTCAGGCAAATATAGAAATGATTACAGGTGTGGTCTGATTAGACAGTGTATGGGCACAAAAGGGTGTAAAAATGCTTCCCCCACTGCTCCATAAATAGGCTCTCAGAGGCTACTTTTGGGTAATGTACCTCTTAAAGAGAGATCATTGACTGATCGGCAGTGGCGTATCGTGGGTTGTCATCACCCCGGACAAGCCAAGTATTCCCCCCCCCCCAACCTGTGGCCACGACCCTATAATACCTAGAATGAGTAGATGCCACCTGCAGTCCTATGTAACACCACAGATAACGCAGTGATAACTTTCTGAGTGCAGATAATGTAGTAGATATTACCTGCAGTCTTATGTAACACCACAGATAACATAGTGATAACTCTCTGAGTACAGATAATGTAGTAGATGGGTGTGAGGTCCCAGAATTCAGAACACGCACAGTGTGACCTGAAGACTGGGGCCGGTCTGCATCAGTGTGGGTCAAATTCTCAATCTCCTCTGCCTAACCCTACCGTGAAACAGATATTTGTATGTACATCACATCGCTATTAAATATACAGGAGAATACCACACCATACCTCTTACATCCAGTGATGTCTCCTGGGATGTAGACTCTTTCCTTAACGTCTTCATTTGGAGATAAGACTGCCATAATACCTTCTTTCAGCCAACCTTTCTCGTCTCTGCAGAGTTTCACAGAAAAAATATAGATTCCTCACTTTACGATCATCCTCTCCCTCCTGGTGCCTAAACATCCTGCTGCTACCTCCAATGCTGTGCTAGTGCCAGACAGATAGTCCCCTATAATATTATTCCCCCTGTATATTATAGCCCCCCTATATTATTATTATTATAATGGACCCCAGGGCTTTTTTTCTCAGAGAAAAGGTGGTGGAACTCACCCCCCCTGGCCACGCCCCTACCCACCCCTAGGACCGCCCCTTAAAACCGCCACTTTAGAGAACAGGGTTGCAAGTAAAATTTGGGGGGGCTATAAAAGTCCAGCCCAGCAAAGAAACCCCCCAGATGGTGATGGCATTGTTAATGGGGGATCTGGGGATGGCACTGTTAATGGGGGATCTGGGGATGGCACTGTTAATGGGGTGAAGGATCTGTGGATGGCACTCTTATGGGGTGGAGGATCTGTGGATGGCACTGTTATATGGGGGATCTGTGGATGGCATCCACAGATCCCCCATCCTATAACAGTGCCATCCACAGACCCCCCCCCCCACCCCATAACAGTGCCATCCACAGACCCCCCCATCCTATAACAGTGCCATCCACAGACCCCCATCCTATAACAGTGCCATTCATAGACCCCCCCACCCCATAACAGTGCCATCCACAGACCCCCCATCCTATAACAGTGCCATCCACAGACCCCCCATCCTATAACAGTGCCATCCACAGACCCCCCCACCCCATAACAGTGCGATCCACAGACCCCCCCATCATATAACAGTGCCATCCACAGACCCCCCCACCCCATAACAGTGCCATCCACAAACCCCTCAACCCCATAACAGTGCCATCCACAGACCCCCCCCACCCCATAACAGTGCCATCCACAGACCCCCCCCACCCCATAACAGTGCCATCCACAGACCCCCCCACCCCATAACAGTGCCATCCACAGACCCCCCCACCCCATAACAGTGCCATCCACAGACCCCCCCACCCCATAACAGTGTCATCCATAGACCCCCCCAACCTCTTAACAGTGTCATTCACAGACCCCCCATTGCCGCTTCAGTACAGTTATAAAATGTGTAATTCAATTATTAATGATTCATGCTGCCCCCTCTGTAGTTTAACATTCAATATATCCTACTCACAGGACTACTGTTATCGTAATGCAGGCCCGCCAGGCAGACGAGCGGCAGCGTCAATGACTGACGTCACATGCCTGCGCCGCCTACTTTATGAATGAAGCAGGCGGCGCAGGCACGTGACGTCAGTCATTGACGCTGCCGCTCGTCTGCCCGGCCGGCCTGCATTACGATAACAGTAGCCCTGTAAGTAGGATATATTGAATGTTATACTACAGAGGGGGCAGCATGAATCATTATTAATTGAATTACACATTTTATAACTATACTGGAGCGGCAGGGCCGGAGCACAGTGAACGCACCGGCCCCTAGCTCCTCCTCCTAGTCCCTCCCCGCTGATACATCGCAGGCTGCGATGTCAAAAGGTGGCGGAACGCCGTTCCGGTGCTTTCCGCCAGAAAAAAAGCCCTGAGGGACCCCCTGTATTATTATTATAATGACCCCCTCTGTATTATTATTATATTAGACCCCTCTGTATTATTGGCATAGTGGCCACCTCTGTATTATTAGTATAGTGGCCCCCTCTGTATTATTAGCACAGTGGCTCCCTCTTTGTTATTAATAATATAATGTCCCGCTCTTTGTTATTAGTAATATAATGGCCCCCTCTTTGTTATTAGTAATATAATGGCCCCCTCTTTGTTATTAGTAATATGATGCCCCCCTCTTTGTTATTAATAATATAATGCCCCCCTCTTTGTTGTTAATAATATAATTGCCCCCTCTTTGTTATTAGTAATATAATGAACCCCCTCTTTGTTAGTAGTAATATAATGGCCCCCTCTTTGTTATTAGTAATATAATGGCCCCTGTCACGATCCCTACTCAATAGTTTACATCACTAGGGTGAATTATACTAGTGAGCTCATCAAGTTACCACATAAATTCCCACCCACCTATTCTAGATGACGGAATTATGCTAACTTACTCCCCTAGATTCTAACACCCCAATATTTTCTATCACAATAGCTGTCACCAACTATACTATAAGGCCATAGGGGCCTATACGCAGATATTCTCTTAACCCAAATGTAACACAGGTTATCTAAAATCCTCTGAAACACTACTGGTAACGTTATTCCCTCCGAAAGAGCAAGTTCTATAAGACCACAAGGAAGGGATTTTTAAATTTTTAAATTTAATACACAATAGTGCAGTGCAATACAAAAAGAAAGTGTCAGATAAAAGATAAAAAATATACAGTACAGACCAAAAGTTTGGACACACCTTCTCATTCAAAGAGTTTTCTTTATTTTCATGACTATGAAAATTGTAGATTCACACTGAAGGCATCAAAACTATGAATTAACACATGTGGAATTATATACATAACAAAAAAGTGTGAAACAACTGAAAATATGTCATATTCTAGGTTCTTCAAAGTAGCCACCTTTTGCTTTGATTACTGCTTTGTGCACTCTTGGCATTCTCTTGATGAGCTTCAAGCGGTAGTCACCTGAAATGGTCTTCCAACAGTCTTGAAGGAGTTCCCAGCGATGCTTAGCACTTGTTGGCCCTTTTGCCTTCACTCTGCGGTCCAGCTCGCCCCAAACCATCTTGATTGGGTTCAGGTCCGGTGACTGTGGAGGCCAGGTCATCTGGCGCAGCACCCCATCACTCTCCTTCATGGTCAAATAGCCCTTACACAGCCTGGAGGTGTGTTTGGGGTCATTGTCCTGTTGAAAAATAAATGATGGTCCAACTAAACGCAAACCGGATGGAATAGCATGCCGCTGCAAGATGCTGTGGTAGCCATGCTGGTTCAGTATGCCTTCAATTTTGAATAAATCCCCAACAGTGTCACCAGCAAAGCACCCCCACACCATCACACCTCCTCCTCCATGCTTCACGGTGGGAACCAGGCATGTAGAGTCCATCCGTTCACCTTTTCTGCGTCGCACAAAGACACGGTGGTTGGAACCAAAGATCTCAAACTTGGACTCATCAGACCAAAGCACAGATTTCCACTGGTCTAATGTCCATTCCTTGTGTTCTTTAGCCCAAACAAGTCTCTTCTGCTTGTTGCCTGTCCTTAGCAGTGGTTTCCTAGCAGATATTCTACCATGAAGGCCTGATTCACACAGTCTCCTCTTAACAGTTGTTCTAGAGATGTGTCTGCTGCTAGAACTCTGTGTGGCATTGACCTGGTCTCTAATCTGAGCTGCTGTTAACCTGCGATTTCTGAGGCTGGTGACTCGGATGAACTTATCCTCCGCAGCAGAGGTGACTCTTGGTCTTCCTTTCCTGGGGCGGTCCGCATGTGACTGCACTTGGGGACACTTTCAAAGTTTTTTCCAATTTTTCGGACTGACTGACCTTCATTTCTTAAAGTAATGATGGCCACTCGTTTTTCTTTACTTAGCTGCTTTTTTCTTGCCATAATACAAATTCTAACAGTCTATTCAGTAGGACTATCAGCTGTGAATCCACCTGACTTCTCCACAACGCAACTGATGGTCCCAACCCCATTTATAAGGCAAGAAATCCCACTTATCAAACCTGACAGGACACACCTGTGAAGTGAAAACCATTTCAGGTGACTACCGCTTGAAGCTCATCAAGAGAATGCCAAGAGTGTGCAAAGCAGTAATCAAAGCAAAAGGTGGCTACTTTGAAGAACCTAGAATATGACATATTTTCAGTTGTTTCACACTTTTTTTGTTATGTATATAATTCCACATGTGTTAATTCATAGTTTTGATGCCTTCAGTGTGAATCTACAATTTTCATAGTCATGAAAATAAAGAAAACTCTTTGAATGAGAAGGTGTGTCCAAACTTTTGGTCTGTACTGTACATACAATAACCATGCAGTAAAACAGATAAAATAAAAGGGGTAAAATACAGAATATTGGCTTACTGAGATGCAGCAGTTATATTCCGGCTGTGAGGACAGCTGAAGATATGGGCAGTCACTCCAAACAATGTGGATCCCCAAAATGGCTGACAATTACCTGTTCCCAAACACCCTCCTTTCGGTCCGGCCTTCTGGGACATCTGTTATCATTCAGGATTCTGCCCCACCTTCCCAGAAGACTGACTGAGGTGGCAATATGAATTCCTCGGTGTATGACAGGGACTGCGGGTACAGGTATGATCCCATAATCTGAGTCGCTTCGTCCTGGTCATACAGACACCAAATGTGATTGAGTTATCAATTCCAGAAGGCCAGATCCTGAATACAGAGAAATGCCTCCCGTCCAGTATGGCGCGCATAGACTCTGCCCGAAGCCCATGTCAGGCTCAACACAATTATTAGGGTTCTGAGGCTGTGGGTGCCATGAGGTCGGAGTTATGGCTTCTGGTATTTCATTCATCTACTGAATGGGTTAGACCACCCACTGGTCTAGCAGACAACCTGTCTAGGGTGGCTGTGCATTTTAAGTATTCCCCTCCCAGGTCTTCATTAGGATGCCCAAATGGTTTGCAATTAGCAAGCCAGTGCTAAATGAGGGCTTCCTCTGAGAATGTGGAGTTTCTCACCTAGTCTTCAGACGGGCTGGCTTCTAGAGGCACCATTTGCATTTGCTTAATAGATCAATTGGCCACTGCTATACAATTAGCTATTTATAATGTAAGTTTAGGAGAATATGAGATCTATCTATCTGTCTATTCACCTCAGATTTCGTTACATCCCCCTCTTTATTAGTAATATAATAGCCCCCTCTTTATTATTAGTAATATAATGGCCCCCTCTTTGTTATTAGTAATATAATGGCTCCTCTTTGTTATTTGTAATACAATGGACCCCTCTTTTTTATTTATAATATAATAGCCCCCTGTTTCTTATAATACTTACCTCTCTTCCACTCTTCATCACCAATTGAGACGTCCTGGTGCAGGCGGTCATGAACACATCAATCTGACCTCCTGCGCTGCGTCATCACGTCATCTCGTGAGACCCGACGCAGGAGGTTACATGGAGGTAATCGCGATCTCCTGCGTCGCTCTACTGCCTCATAGGCTTCAGGCACTGCTGATCAGCATGCCTCTACGACACGCTCAGACATTTTGCCCAGTTGACAGACTTTGAGAGGGGGCGCATCATTCGATTGAGAGAAGCGAGATGCTTGCCATATGGATATAAAATGAGATATGGTTGGGCATGGAAGCATACAAGTTATTTATGGTATCCGGTGGCACATTTGCACACAGATGTCACAGCTTGGCCTGTATATCCTGTGCAACCATAGGCTACTGAAGTTGGCATTCCAGCAGGTCCTATAAATGCTTGATTGGCGATTAATCTGGCAACCTAGTGTCACTCACAGCAAAGGCAGGATTGAAGTGCTCACCAAGAGGCCTCCATACTTGAACCTGACCATCCCAAACAAAACCTAAAGCCAATACAGTTCTAGTCCTTAGCAGTTCAGGTTTCTCATTCACAACACCTTTGCAAACGAACGAAAGTGACGGTGGTTGGCTCTCAATGGTAGGACATGTAATGAGCATACACGTTGGTAAAGTCCTCAGTTAACAGAAAGAAAGTTATAAACAAAATGTTCACCCATCTGGGAGCTAACTAAACACAGCAGTTACCTTACCTAGACACAAAGCTTTGCTCAACCCACAGGTCATACAGCTTTCAGGCTCTGACATGTATGATCATTTCAGCTCTGTATTTATCCCCACAGTAATGAGCCCAGCAGCTACACCTGGGGTTTTCTCAGGCGCTAGGGAAATGTGTTGTACTGGAGTGGGGAGGGAATAGCAGGTCCCACTACCAATACCTACATACCATTACAAAAATTCAGGCCCATAAAACTACTTTAAAAAACGACACTTTGCTGAAACCTTATCCCTCTGAGCATTCTGGGTGAGATACACATCCTCTCAAGTACTTTACCAGCCATCATGTTACATTATGTAACCACTACTCCCAACACCTAACAGGTAGGTCAAAATGGCCTAGATGGCAAGCAGATTGCCAAAATGACCATCCTGCTTTTCTCAGATCAATGATGCACCCCCTTCAAAGTCTGTCAGCTTGGCAAAATGTCATTGAGTGCATCATAGATGCCTATCCATCACCAAGAGGTACACTATCAAAAATGCCCTATTGTGGCAAGGCCCAGTGTCTAATCAGAGGACATTTATTGACATAAATGCCTGAAACATAAATCCATGCTGGATTTTGCAGCAATCCAACATTTCTATCTGGATGCATTTGTTTTTGTCCATTAGTGGAAAAATAATCTTATTTTGAAATATACTAACCACTGATTCAAATCTGTAATTTCAGTGATGTGTAATAAAAAGGTAGTAATGAATGCTGATGTCTTGACATTTAGAAGTTGTTCTATGTATCTATAATCAGCTAATGAACCATAGTCATACTCTGCAGGGCTTCAGACAATGTTCTGAGGAGTTAATTGGGGAAGGGGCTGCATTTTTCTGTGCCAAGATTTGTGGTGTCACTCTATATGTCCACTGAGATATAAATTGGCAACATAAAGCATACAATTTCTTCTCCAACAATGACGTTATGCTACACTATTCTTCAAGGCAAAAAATCCTTGTATGTTTTCTCTGCTTTTATATCAATACTACATCAACATCCTAATTTCAAGGGACATGGATAGGCTTAAAATGTTTAATCCTAAAGTGTATTTTTGCCTTAACATTGCAAAAATTATTACTCTTGCTCAGCATGCAGATTTTATTCTTAACGAGTTTTTAACGGCCTCTTGTCATATGTCTTATGTTCTCCTTATATTTTTTGAAGCTGAGTGCCACATGCCACATGGCTCTTAGCTATAAAGGACTGCAGTATTCTTCCTGAAGGGGTCACTTTAATGAGACAGGGGTACTTTAAATTAGGATATCAGTAAAATGCCCATAATGGGGCCTTCTAAAGAGGACATGTGGGCAGAGTCAATTAGATGCCTTTCTCCAATCTCTTATTTTCTATTTTTGCAGTAGCACTCAGCCACACGAGTACTGACGGTTCTCCTGACGTGCCACCTGGTGTTTATAATGGGCATCCTTTGATGCTTTTATTTGAAAGGTGTCAATTAGAGAGGCATTTAAAACAGAGCTATGTGTGTGTGTATATATATATATATATATATATATATATATATTCCATTTGACAAGACAGCTGTTGCCAGCTCATGCATTGTGCATTACTTGATGTCTCAGCACTGCATTAATTAACACTCTGTGTGGTATACAGGAAATGAGGTGACTGGAGTATAATGGTGCTATCTGATTCTGCACTGGGTAACATGAGAGATCGCTCACAAAGGAAAGAGTGACGTGAGTGAAGCTTCAGAGTTCCTGGGAATTTGCCATCAATGTTTTATTAGTGATATCGTAAAGGTTTACAAGAGGGCAGGATGAATAATTGAATAACTGCAGTTAATTTAAAGCAGTCAAGCAGCAAAAAAATAACCTTTTACAGCGACTTGCTGTGTATATGTTCCTTTCATGCATTAAAATCTAACTACATATGTCTGTCTCATGGCAGAGAATCTTGTAATGTTTCATTTCCTCTTAGATACATTCAGTGTACCTAAAACCTCAAAATGAAGCAGCAGCAAAAGTTCTTCAATGTACTTTATCACTTGGTTCTCTTCTGTAGATATAGAAGCCAGTCCTTTGGAGAGTTAGTTGTGAAGAACATAGGAATGCAGTGCTGTATAGTAATTAATTGTAATTACTTAATTTAGTCCCTGTCCCCAATAAAGCTCTTAATCTCATTTGCCTTCCTCAGATAAGCACATAATGTGCACGGACCAGTTTTATGATAAACATATTAATAAAACTGGTGATAAACAGTAAAAGTATGTCAGCCAAACCTGCCAAATTACAAAACCGAAACAATAACCAATATATACCTACAATTTTGTTCACTCACAAACAACGACACATGCCCAAAATAGTCCAAAAATATAAATCTATTTTGTTGCATAAAAAGCCCATACAGGGAGTGCAGAATTATTAGGCAAGTTGTATTTTTGAGGATTAATTTTATTATTGAACAACAACCATGTTCTCAATGAACCCAAAAAACTCATTAATATCAAAGCTGAATATTTTTGGAAGTAGTTTTTAGTTTGTTTTTAGTTTTAGCTATTTTAGGGGGATATCTGTGTGTGCAGGTGACTATTACTGTACATAATTATTAGGCAACTTAACAAAAAACAAATATATACCCATTTCAATTATTTATTTTTACCAGTGAAACCAATATAACGTCTCAACATTCACAAATATACATTTCTGACATTCAAAAACAAAACAAAAACAAATCAGTGACCAATATAGCCACCTTTCTTTGCAAGGACACTCAAAAGCCTGCCATCCATGGATTCTGTCAGTGTTTTGATCTGTTCACCATCAACATTGCGTGCAGCAGCAACCACAGCCTCCCAGACACTGTTCAGAGAGGTGTACTGTTTTCCCTCCTTGTAAATCTCACATTTGATGATGGACCACAGGTTCTCAATGGGGTTCAGATCATGTGAACAAGGAGGCCATGTCATTAGATTTTCTTCTTTTATACCCTTTCTTGCCAGCCACGTTGTGGAGTACTTGGACGCGTGTGATGGAGCATTGTCCTGCATGAAAATCATGTTTTTCTTACCTTGCAGACTTCTTCCTGTACCACTGCTTGAAGAAGGTGTCTTCCAGAAACTGGCAGTAGGACTGGGAGTTGAGCTTGACTCCATCCTCAACCCAAAAAGGCCCCACAAGCTCATCTTTGATGATACCAGCCCAAACCAGTACTCCACCTCCACCTTGCTGGCGTCTGAGTCGGACTGGAGCTCTCTGCCCTTTACCAATCCAGCCATCTGGCCCATCAAGACTCACTCTCATTTCATCAGTCCATAAAACCTTAGAAAAATCAGTCTTGAGATATTTCTTGGCCCAGTCTTGACATTTCAGCTTGTGTGTCTTGTTCAGTGGTGGTCGTCTTTCAGCCTTTCTTACCTTGGCCATGTCTCTGAGTATTGCACACCTTGTGCTTTTGGGCACTCCAGTGATGTTGCAGCTCTGAAATATGGCCAAACTGGTGGCAAGTGGCATCTTGGCAGCTGCACGCTTGACTTTTCTCAGTTCATGGGCAGTTATTTTGCGCCTTGGTTTGTCCACACGCTTCTTGCGACCCTGTTGACTATTTTGAATGAAACGCTTGATTGTTCGATGATTACGCTTCAGAAGCTTTGCAATTTTAAGAGTGCTGCATCCCTCTGCAAGATATCTCACTATTTTTGACTTTTCTGAGCCTGTCAAGTCCTTCTTTTGACCCATTTTGCCAAAGGAAAGGAAGTTGCCTAATAATTATGCACACCTGATATAGGGTGTTGATGTCATTAGACCACACCCCTTCTCATTACAGAGATGCACATCACCTAATATGCTTAATTGGTAGTAGGCTTTCGAGCCTATACAGCTTGGAGTAAGACAACATGCATAAAGAGGATAATGTGGTCAAAATACTCATTTGCCTAATAATTCTGCACGTAGTGTATACATAGCATATCATAATATTAAAAATAAAAATGAAGAGGTAACAACAGACGTTTAGACAGAATCACCTAACCTAACCAGTCAAATGCTTGTGCAAACTGATCACATAATCTGTCAGACAACCATGTCTCACGGTTAGGGGTATAACTTACTGAAAGTACGGCTACCAGCAGGCACTCTGTTCATGGCTTACCTGTCTCTGCCATGGCTATTTTAATCTTTACCTTTAGTGACCCGTGCATTTAGTTTTTTCCCTACTCTACTGCTGCTTTGTGGATGGTACGAAGCATGTAAGGCCTGTTCTACACCCACAACCTTAATTATCTTCTGCATCACTTCACCTGTGATGTGAACACCTGTGTCACTTTCTATGGTCTCAGGTACCCCTTAACTGCATACAACTTCGGCCATAATCTTCTTTGCTGTGGTCTTAGCTACCAGGTATGCTTCTTGCCATCCTGAAAACAATCCATCACACACCAATACATACTCATACATGCCCACTTTGGGTAGTTGAAGGTAGTCTGCAAGCGTTGAACCAGATACAAAGGGCAAGACGTTTGTTTCTGGGGTACCTTAACCACCTTGTCTCACGTTGTTCTGGGCAAAAATCATTTATCATTGACTATATCTAACTGCTACAGTGCTAAACCCTGGGGCATAACATGCGCTATGTACTAAATCACACACAGCAGCTTCTGACTGGTGCGTCACTCCATGGGTTGCCTGTGCCATCATGGATTAGAGGGACCTGGGAAGGCAGAGTTTTCCTTGGATCTGTGTTAGGCCTTCCTTATTTGTAGTCCCCCCTTTTCCATCCACCAGTCCCTTTCCTCCTTCCCCACCTGGTTCTGTAAGATCTTAAGAACTTCCAGCGAGCCAGGAGAAGTTATTTCAGGGAACTGAGCTGTGTCCACTAACGCAGGGGTCTGCCTAGGCAATTCGGCAGCCATTGTTGCTGCCTGATCTGCCTTGGCTTTTCCCTTTGCCTCCTCTGAGTCTGTTTTACAGTAACCTTTGTTTTTCTCACCGCCACTCACTTTGGCGACATGAGGGCTTCTATAAGAGACCTCACTGCTTCCCCATTTTGATGGGTTTAGCTGCAGAGGTCAGGAAGTCTCTGGCTTTCCAAATAGGCCCATAGTCATGGGCTGTACCTGGAATCAGCGTAAATGTTGGCTGCTTTTCCACCTGCATATCTGCAAGCCATCTCCAAAGCCCTTAGTTCTGCTTCTTGGGCTGACATGTGTGGTGGTAAGGACTCAGATCATGTTTAATCACCACTGCCCAACCTGTGTAGTAGCTGCCATCTTGGCCAAACCTTGATCCATCCATAAAGAGTACATGATCTGGATTTTCTAATAACTGATTTACCAAATCCCGCTGTCCCTTGTGACATTTATCTGCAAACAGTCATGAGCCTCTTCCTCTGGGTCTGGAAGAAAAGTTTAAGTGCCCTAACTCTAATCTCCCCCCTTGCTCCAGAGGCAACAGGGTGGCTGGATCCAAAATATTACATCTTTGGACATTTCAGGCGTCATATGAATACCCTTTGTCAAGGAAAACACATTACGTTAATCAAATAAAGTGGATGATCATACATCAACACAATAATATCCCTGATAGGCACAATATTTTGATGAATAGATTGATTAAGTTAGTTAATTTAGTAACTTTTTGGTGTACTAAAACACATATATACCATTGAGAAACACACATTTGTGTACTAGTCGTTGTCTCTCTCGCCTTTTTGAGAAATTTGGACTAAATTCCTAAGCTGAGCCGGATGGGCAGATGTCTTTTCTCAGCCCTATAAAACTATGTGAGAACCAATTTGCTTATCCTTAGTCAGGATGAATATGAACATTCAAATCAGCAAGCAGAGATATACCAAGGTTCAGTCCTAACCAGACTGTGTCCTTCTTACAGCACATAAGGATTTAGCATAGTTAAACCACACACTTTGTAAGGTATCACATCTAACTCTGTGGGCAACAAAAAGGTTCTTGGGTTGTACTTTCATGAGGCTAGACGTAATATCACTGTCACTTTGTGGTTCAGGACTATCTCAGAACGTTTATCAAGCATGGTTTGTACAACTTCTACAGCTCTGATGCAGAAAGGGGCACCTCTGGCCATGGGGTCAAGTCTGGCTGAATAATATGCCACAGGGCGTTGTTGCCGCTGGCCATGCAGTTGGGTGAGGACAGCTGAGGCATGGCCATTCACTTCTGTACAATACAATCTAAATGTGATAATCTGATAGGCACACTGCGGGGAGCACAAACTGGTCATCTTTAGGCATAAAAGGCATCTATCACCTCATCTGTAAGGGGGAAAGGACTAAAAGACAAACAATCATAAAGAAAACTGCATCAAACGTGCGTATCCACGGTCTGCAATAAGAAACAGGGCCTAAAAATGATGTCCTCAGTGCATTCATGTTTCTGGGCAAAGGGATGTCCTTCACAGTCTTCTTACATTCAGGGATGATATGTTTCACCCCAGGAAGGCAACAGAAATGCAACAAAACTGAACATTTTTTTTTCTCTCACTTGCAGCCATGTTGTAAAAAAGGACAGGAGTGACATGGCTGCAGTATACATACTAGGTGATTTCTAGGCTCCCTGCGGCAGCACCACCCAGGTATACTGTTTACCCTCATGTGTGAAGGCAAACAACTACCAACTGTCTGCATGTAGTGGTACTCAAAAGAAAACATTTGTCAAATCAATCACAGTGGAGTGGGTAGGGGTAGTGGGAACCTGAGCCAACAAGGTGTGTATTGGGCACAATGGGGCTGTTACAAACTGTGGCTTCATTAACAGCACGTAGGTCACGTACCATATTGTATCGGGTTGGTTTGCCCTTCTCACTTTTCTTTTTCACAGGGTACAATAGAAGGGTATACAATCTCCTTGATAACCCCTTTTTTCAAAACGTCTCCGGCTGTTTGAGATATGGCATCTGACTGTGCCATACTCAAGAGATACTGAATCTTCCTGGGAAGTGGGGTGCCAGGTTTCATCACCACTTCCACAGGAGGAACTGGGAGCTTGCCAACATCCGTGGGTCCAATAGGCCACAGATGGCCGGACATTCCTGCAAGCAGGGCTTCCCTCTCATCTTCCAGGAGTACTGACAAAAAGATGGACCAGGGAGTTTTATCAAGAAAGCAAATCTGTACCCAGGAGGCAACAGGGGACATTACCGCTGGCCAGCAACTGGGCAAGCACTTCTTGGGTAATGAAAAATCTAACACAGATGGGTTCTGTTGAAAGGACTGGTGTTCTTGGAGATTAAGTCAGGGGAGGCCATATTTGCTGGTCAATTGTCTTGGCTGCTTCAGTATCAATCAAAACAGGACTACTTCTTTATCACTCAGAGTGAGGGATATCATTGAGACCGGACTTGAATCTGCTAAATGTTTTAAAGCACAGGCTATACTGGACGTACTGGATTGCCCGTTCCCTAATCTTGGTCTAACTTTCCCCCCTCACCTGTGTCATCCTTATGACAAAAACATGGGTGTCTGTGGGGACGGACATTGATCCAGGCAACACAGAATACGATCCTCTTGTTTGGTGTGGACGAAGAGTGCCACACACAGCACAACTCTCTCTCTCATCTGGGTTCTGGATCTCGCAGACTCTGCATGTCCATCTCCCAGGACCATTATAGGGTGGCAGACCTACTGTTGCCTTTCTCTGTTGGGGAGGTGGTTTAACATTATCCTGATAACATTCACAACCCAACTTTCTCTGTCTCTCTACACCTCCTCCTCTATACAGTTGCCTCTCGTAGGAAGACTTCTGTTTGTTCTGTGAGCTTGTTATCTTTCAGCCACCTTATATCTCCCTACATGCTTTTTCTCACTACTACTCTGTTTACCGTCGAAGATGGGGGGGCATGTATACACCTTTCATTAGCTTGCTGATGTTTTTCACTGACTGTTTACATTCTTTAATAATTCTGCCGTATCTTATCTCAAGGTTAGCATTTTTCAGCAACATAATATGAAAGACAGAAAAAAAACTGAATCTGTCTGGGCTTAAAGCTACAGTTTACCACAGTTGAGACTATCTCCATTACAATCCCCCTCCTTCTGCGATTCTTGCAAATGGGCAGGAGGGGGGACTTCACTTGACTTTACTTGAAAAACAGAAACATAGAAGTTAAAACTTTTCATCTGAATAAACAATTAAACAATACTACTGGTCATGACTTATTATAGTTATATGTGTATCCCTTATGTACTGACTCGAGTAAATACTCCTTGTGGTGCTACTTGGATCTATGTGTATTGTTTCACGATTGTAGCCGTATCCGGAGAAATACCAGTAACTAAGATGGCTGCCGGGCAGGAAGTTACCTCAGTTAAGATGGCCCCTGGGCCGGCTGGAAGTTACAGGAGTTAAAATGGGAGCCAGGCCGGAAATTGGATTAGTTAAGATGTTCGCTGGTGAGGAAGTTACCTCAGTTAAGATGGCTGCTGGGGGGTGTGGAAGGGTCTCACAGCGCCGTCTTGGAGGGTAGTGCCAGTGGCGTCATACATTTCTGTCCAGCCTAATTTCTTATACTTAATTATTTTCATGTTGACGCTTGCATTGGTTTTTATAATATCAAGAATAGAATGTTCTAAATTCAAGGCCGAATGTCCTGTGTTCAATCCTGTGAGAAACTTGGTAATAATTTAGCTCCTTTTTGGCCTAAAGACAAAACACACACCCCTCCCTGTGTGATGATCTCTTTCAGTCTCGACTTAATTCATTTGGCCTCATCATCACATCAGTAGAGCTGATTTCGCTCACAGTAAACTTAGCTGCTTGACCTTCCTCTACTAGTCAGTGTTCTAGTTGGCAACACACAAGGTCAGATTCCTGATCCACACAGACATAACATTCAATATCGAACAGACATAGAACACTTTCTCATACTTTTACACACATAAGTGTTTGAACTTATTAACAAATAACATACAAATAACATACATACTCACTCAGTACCTCACGCATATTTTCTTTTGATTATATCCAATATATTTTAGTATCTCGCTATCACACATTCCAATGTCATGACGTCACTCCCCCCGTGCAGCTGTTTCTCCCTCTGTTCTCGATATTCGCAAACAGAGTTCCTACGGGTTCTGCCACAGTAATTCTTGCATTTACATTTAACCAAAACACCTTACACTCCCTGAAGTTAGAGGACACAAACATTCACCAGGCAACAGAGACACGCACGGTGCGGGGCACACAGATACACAGACAGACAACACACAATACTTCATCAGCGCTGCACTGCATCATCACTCAACTTTCCACAATGCTTAGTATTGCTTACTTCCACGCACTCAATTCTCCATTTAAAATCACATCCTATAATCTTCAACTTCTTCACATCCATGATCCTTTATAACATACAACAATGTGTCTTTCTGAATCTTTCTCAGAGTAGCTTCCTCCCTAAATCAGGGTGCCACCGTACTAGTACTCCTAGGGTTGAGATTCCCATGGATTTACTCACTTCACACACACAACCAAGACAGAAGCAGGCGCCTTCTCCTTCACGCTCCCAAGCAAAGCTCACCTCTGTGCAGAATATTAAATGTTTCTTCCCTGGCTACCACGTCTGGTCCGCCAGTCCAGGACTAACCCTCCGCCACTCCAGGCAGATAATTTATAGTCCTCCCGGGTCTCCCCAGGGCCACACCCTCCATCACTAGGATAATTTAGTGGCCCTTAATTCGTGTACCACTTGGGGCTACCCGGGGTTACACCCTTCGTCACCAAGACAGATAAATCAGTAACCCCTAAATCAAGCCCCGTCCCGGAGCACCCCGGCGCTACACCCTATGTCTAAACAGGACAGATAATTTAGTAGCCCCTAATGCGGCTCCGCCCCCCTGCCAGGGGAAATCTCTTGCTCTGCTTAACCGTTAACTGTGAAGGTGCCTGACCCAAACACACACAGTAGAGCAAACTTAAAGTTTCCGGATTCTTGGAACTCAGAATTTTACATCAACCGAAGTTGCTACTACGTAACATCAATAGCAGAACAGATTATCACAGCACAGTGGAGCAGCAAGAGGCAGGTGAGATAACTAAAATTTTCTCACCTTGTCTCTGAGGCTGCAGTCCCCCTCCTCAAGCGTGGTCCACCGTGCTCTGAGAACCCCAAAACTTCGGCTAGCGAGGTTACTTCTCCTGAGCCCCACATATAGGGCGCCAACTGATAATGATGCCCCTAATCAGGGTCGATCAAGTTTGCTCTACTGCTCCAAATTATTAGTAACCCAAGGGTTTTACATGCACGGAAGAAAATAACTGTGACACACACA
The DNA here is from genome assembly GCF_014858855.1 of Bufo gargarizans. NCBI lineage: Eukaryota > Metazoa > Chordata > Amphibia > Anura > Bufonidae > Bufo > Bufo gargarizans. The sequence goes on from NC_058090.1 coordinate 30,981,931, forward strand.
CACTGGGGTCAAAGCAAATTCTTGTTTATTACAGGAAGTACAGCAATTTATATAGACATCAGAGAGGCATTCCCCCTGAGGCATTGGCTGAAATATGAAAATAGGACAAGAGATAACACTTGGTATCTGCCCATTGTGCATTGTTTTACTAACTGTGGTATGTGAACTATGTAAATATCTAACTACAGGCGCCATCTTGTAATGGAGTTTTCTAACAGCAGAAAAAGCATATATGACATAGCAAGGAGGCGTGGTCTCTTTGGTAGGATGGAACCTTTGTGCTCTGGAGAAAATAAGGTGTTGTCTGAGAGCTAAAGTATGTGGGAGCTTTCTTAGCTGAATTCAAAGAATGTAGTCCACATCTCTATCACAGTATGACCTGACGCTGTATTACGTCAGGACACAGTGCAGTGCGAGGCCAGAGGAAGACCAGGGAGCGGTGAGTGCAGGAGAAGTAATTTTTTATTTTATTTTTGTCTGATGGAGCTTGGCAGTCTGATCTGAGTACACAGGAGGAATGCGGTCTGCTACAGAGGTCTCATGGTAGTCTCATTTGAGATCTGATGAAGCGTATGGGTCACATCTGAGGTTTGAGGAGGAATAGGGATCGGTCTAAGAAGGATTGGGGGTCTGATACAGAGCTAAGGGGAAGCTATATGTTGGTTGATGACTTAATCACCAATATTTTTGATTTACAAAAACAGAGTGGGGATGCTGATTCTTTGTTAAACTTAACTTTTAACTACTTAGATAGAATAAGGTCCCTAGATGTTCAGATTTGATACAAAAAAGAAGTGCATGATAACACAAGGGATAGAAAATAAATTAGTGCACGGACTAACACTATATCTACTGGACAGCTACGGAAACCGGAGGACCCCGGCTAAACGGTAGGACTACCGGTTATTTAAGGTGCCGCTGTGCACTAATTTATTTTCTATCCCTTGTCTTATCATGCACTTCTTTTTTGTATCAAATCTGAACATCTAGGGACCTTATTCTATCTAAGTAATTAAAAGTTAAGTTTTAACAAAGAATCACCACCCCTACTCTGTCTGATACAGAGGTTGAAGCTTGGGGGTCTGGTCTGACATCTGATGAAAACATTTTTTTTGTACTTTCCTCCTCTATATCCTAAGTGCATCTTATGGAGCGAAAAATGCAGTATATTGTCCTGTTCATATTTTAACTGATGATATCTGATACAGGAAACATAGTTAAAATATCTGTACAATAGGTACAGGGGAAAGACACACATATAATTAGTATTTCTTTATTGGCCATATGTTTCAAAGTAACATAGTAACATAGTACATAAAGCCGAAAAAAGACATTTGTCCATCCAGTTCGGCCTGTCATCCTGCAAGTTGATCCAGAGGAAGGCAAAAAAAAAAACCCTGTGAGGTAGAAGTAGTACATTTAAAAAGACAACATTACAAATGTTTTTGTCACCGTCAAAAATTTTAGCCACCGGATCGCGCTTTAACCACTTCAGCCCCGCTAGGTGAAACCCCCTTCATGACCAGAGCACTTTTTACACTTCGGCACTACACTACTTTCACCGTTTATCGCTCGGTCATGCAACTTACCATACAAATGAATTTTACCTCCTTTTCTTCTCACTAATAGAGCTTTCATTTGGTGGTATTTCATTGCTGCTGGCATTTTTACTTTTTTTGTTATTAATCAAAATGTAACGATTTTTTTGCAAAAAAATGACATTTTTCACTTTCAGCTGTAAAATTTTGCAAAAAAAACGACATCCATATATAAATTTTTCACCAAATTTATTGTTCTACATGTCTTTGATAAAAAAAAAATGTTTGGGCAAAAAAAAAAAATGGTTTGGGTAAAAGTTATAGCATTTACAAACTATGGTACAAAAATGTGAATTTCCGCTTTTTGAAACAGCTCTGACTTTCTGAGCACCTATCATGATTCCTGAGGTTCTACAATGCCCAAACAGTAGAAAAACCCCACAAATGACCCCATTTCGGAAAGTAGACACCCTAAGGTATTCGCTGATGGGCATAGTGAGTTCATAGAACTTTTTATTTTTTGTCACAAGTTAGCGGAAAATGATGATGATTTTATTTTTTTATTTTTTTCTTACAAAGTCTCATATTCCACTAACTTGCGACAAAAAATAAAAAATTCTAGGAACTCGCCATGCCCCTCACGGAATACCTTGGGGTGTCTTCTTTCCAAAATGGGGTCACTTGTGGGGTAGTTATACTGCCCTGGCAATTTAGGGGCCCAAATGTGTGAGAAGAACTTTGCAATCAAAATGTGTAAAAAATGACCGGTGAAATCCAAAAGGTGCACTTTGGAATATGTGCCCCTTTGCCCACCTTGGCAGCAAAAAAGTGTGACACATCTGGTATTGCCGTACTCAGGAGAAGTTGGGGAATGTGTTTTGGGGTGTCATTTTACATATACCCATGCTGGGTGAGAAAAATATCTTGGTCAAATGCCAACTTTGTATAAAAAAATGGGAAAAGTTGTCTTTTGCCAAGATATTTCTCTCACCCAGCATGGTTATATGTAAAATGGCACCCCAAAACACATTCCCCAACTTCTCCTGAGTACGGCGATACCAGATGTGTCACACTTTTTTGCTGCCAAGGTGGGCAAAGGGGCCCATATTCCAAAGTGCACCTTTCAGATTTTGCAGGCCATTTTTTACACATTTTGATTGCAAGGTACTTCTCACACATTTGGGCCCCTAAATTGCCAGGGCAGTATAACTACGCCACAAGTGACCCCATTTTGGAAAGAAGACACCCCAAGGTATTCCGTGAGGGGCATGGCGAGTTCCTAGAATTTTTTATTTTTTGTCACAAGTTAGCGGAAAATGATGATTTTTATTTTTTTCTCTTTTTTCCTTACAAAGTCTCATATTTCACTAACTTGCGACAAAAAATAAAAAATTCTAGGAACTCGCCATGCCCCTCACGGAATACCTTGGGGTGTCTTCTTTCCAAAATGGGGTCACTTGTGGCGTAGTTATACTGCCCTGGCAATTTAGGGGCCCAAATGTGTGAGAAGAACTTTGCAATCAAAATCTGTAAAAAATGGCCTGCAAAATCTGAAAGGTGCACTTTGGAATATGTGCCCCTTTGCCCACCTTGGCAGCAAAAAAGTGTGACACATCTGGTATCGCTGTACTCAGGAGAAGTTGGGGAATGTGTTTTGGGGTGTTATTTTACATATACCCATGCTGGATGAGAGAAATATCTTGGCAAAAGACAACTTTTCCCATTTTTTTATACAAAGTTGGCATTTGACCAAGATATTTTTCTCACCCAGCATGGGTATATGTAAAATGACACCCCAAAACACATTCCCCAACTTCTCCTGAGTACGGCGATACCAGATGTGTCACACTTTTTTGCTGCCAAGGTGGGCAAAGGGGTACATATTCCAAAGTGCACCTTTCGGATTTCACCGGTCATTTTTTACACATTTTGATTGCAAAGTTCTTCTCACACATTTGGGCCCCTAAATTGCCAGGGCAGTATAACTACGCCACAAGTGACCCCATTTTGGAAAGAAGACACCCCAAGGTATTCTGTGAGGGGCATGGCGAGTTCCTAGAATTTTTTTTTTTTTGTCGCAAGTTAGTGGAATATGAGACTTTGTAAGGAAAAAAGAAAAATCATCATTTTCCGCTAACTTGTGACAAAAAATAAAAAATTCTAGGAACTCGCCATGCCCCTCACGGAATACCTTGGGGTGTCTTCTTTCCAAAATGGGGTCACTTGTGGCGTAGTTATACTGCCCTGGCAATTTAGGGGCCCAAATGTGTGAGAAGTACCTTGCAATCAAAATCTGTAAAAAATGGCCTGTGAAATCTGAAAGGTGCACTTTGGAATGTGTGCCCCTTTGCCCACCTTGGCTGCAAAAAAGTGTCACACATCTGGTATCGCCGTACTCAGGAGAAGTTGGGGAATGTGTTTTGGGGTGTCATTTTACATATACCCATGCTGGGTGATAGAAATATCTTGGCAAAAGACAACTTTTCCTATTTTTTTATACAAAGTTGGCATTTGACCAAGATATTTCTCTCACCCAGCATGGGTATATGTAAAATGACACCCCAAAACACATTCCCCAACTTCTCCTGAGTACGGCGATACCAGATGTGTCACACTTTTTTGCAGCCTAGATGCGCAAAGGGGCCCAAATTCCTTTTAGGAGGGCATTTTTAGACATTTGGATCCCAGACTTCTTCTCACACTTTCGGGCCCCTAAAAAGCCTGGGCAGTATAAATACCCCACATGTGACCCCACTTTGGAAAGAAGACACCCCAAGGTATTCAATGAGGGGCCTGGCGAGTTCCTAGAAATTTTTTATTTTTTGCATATGTTAGCGGAAATTGATTTTTTTGGTTTTTTTCTCACAAAGTCTCACTTTCCGCTAACTTAGGACAAAAATTTCAATCTTTCATGGACTCAATATGCCCCTCAGCGAATACCTTGGGGTGTCTTCTTTCCGAAATGGGGTCACATGTGGGGTATTTATACTGCCCTGGCTTTTTAGGGGCCCTAAAGCGTGAGAAGAAGTCTGGAATATAAATGTCTAAAAATGTTTACGCATTTGAATTCCGTGAGGGGTATGGTGAGTTCATGGGAGATTTTATTTTTTGACACAAGTTAGTGGAATATGAGACTTAGTAAGAAAAAAAAAAAAAAAAAAAAATTCCGCTAACTTGTGCCAAAAAAAATGTCTGAATGGAGCCTTACAGGGGGGGTGATCAATGACAGGGGGGTGATCAATGACAGGGGGGTAATCACCCATATAGACTCCCGGATCACCCCCCTGTCATTGATCACCCCCCTGGTAAGGCTCCATTCAGACGTCCGTATAATTTTTACGGATCCATGGATCGGATCCGCAAAACACATGCGGACGTCTGAATGGAGCCTTACAGGGGGGTTATCAATGACAGGGGGTGATCAGGGTGATCACCCCCCTGTCACTGATCACCCCCCCTGTAAGGCTCCATTCAGACATCCGCATGATTTTTTACGGATCCATGGATACATGGATCGGATCCACAAAAAACATGCGGACGTCTGAATGGAGCCTTACAGGGGGGTTATCAATGACAGGGGGTGATCAGGGTGATCACCCCCCTGTAACGGATCACCCCCCCTGTAAGGCTCCATTCAGACATCCGCATGATTTTTTACGGATCCATGGATACATGGATCGGATCCACAAAAAACATGCGGACGTCTGAATGGAGCCTTACAGGGGGGTTATCAATGACAGGGGGTGATCAGGGTAATCAGGGTGATCACCCCCCTGTCACGGATCACCCCCCTGTAAGGCTCCATTCAGACATCCGCATGATTTTTTACGGATCCATGGATACATTGATCGGATCCACAAAAAACATGCGGACGTCTGAATGGAGCCTTACAGGGGGGTGATCAATGACAGGGGGTGATCAGGGAGTGTATATGGGTGATCACCCCCCTGTAAGGCTCCATTCAGACGTCCGCATGTGTTTTGCGGATCCGATCCATGTATCCATGGATCCGTAAAAATCATGCGGACGTCTGAATGGAGCCTTACAGGGGGGTGATCAGTGACAGGGGGGTGATCAATGACAGGGGGTGATCAGGGAGTGTATATGGGTGATCACCCGCCTGTCATTGATCACCCCCCTGTAAGGCTCCATTTAGACGTCCGTATGCGTTTTGCGGATCCGATCCATGTATCCGTGGATCCGTAAAAATCATACGGACGTCTGAACGGAGCCTGACAGGGGGGTGATCAATGACAGGGCGGTGATCAATGACAGGGGGGTGATCAGGGAGTTTATATGGGGTGATCATGGGTGATCAGGGGTTTATAAGGGGTTAATAAGTGACGGGGGGGGGGTGTAGTGTAGTGTGGTGTTTGGTGCGACTGTACTGACCTACCTGAGTCCTCTGGTGGTCGATCCTAACAAAAGGGACCACCAGAGGACCAGGTAGGAGGTATATTAGACGCTGTTATGAAAACAGCGTCTAATATACCTGTTAGGGGTTAAAAAATTCGGATCTCCAGCCTGCCAGCGAACGATCGCCGCTGGCATGCTGGAGATCCACTCGCTTACCTTCCGTTCCTGTGAGCGCGCGCGCCTGTGTGCGCGCGTTCACAGGAAATCTCGCGTATCGCGAGATGACGCGTATATGCGTGACTGTGCGCAGCGCTGCCACCTCCGGAACGCACATGTGCGTTAGGCGGTCCGGAGGTGGTTAAAGAATTATCTCACTTCAGCAAATGGCATTTATCATGTAGAGAAAGTTAATACAAGGCACTTATTAATGTATTGTGATTGTCCATATTGTCTCCTTTGCTGGCTGAATTACTTTTTCAATTGCATTATACAGTGCTCATTTCCATGGTTATGACCACCCTGCAATCTAGCAGCAGTGAAAAAGCACCATTTTATGCGTACTTCCGTGGTCCCAGTCACCAGAAAGGGCAACAGTTTTTCCTACAGTGTGCAAGCACTGCCACCGCTGTTGGATTTCAGGGTCGTCATAACCATGGAAACGAGCAGTGTAAAATGTGATTGAAAAATTTATCTAGCCAGCAAAGGAGGCAATATGGACAATCACAATACATTAGTATTGTATTATTGCCTTGTATTAACTTTTTCTACATGATGCCATTTGCTGAAGTGAGACAACCCCTTTAAGGGAATCTGTCTTGAACTCTATGCTGCCTTCAATGAGGACAGCATAAAGTGGTGACAAACATGCTGATTTCAGTGGTCTGTCACCCTTGGGGTAATATTAAATGGTTGCTGCAAACCAGCAGTATTGTCATCGCAGCCTGGATCTGGAAAAGAGTGACAGATGCCTGAGAAGAGTCATGGTTTCTTGTGATCTCCTGCTCTCCTTGAGGATAGGTCATCAGTAAAAATATTTTCAAAAACCCTATTAAAGAAAATAAAAAACATTAATACTCACCTAGCCCCATTCATCCGATGGAAGGAGCATATCCCACTTTTCCCAGCAGGTGTGATGACACCTTTGCGCGTGCTGGGCTGAGTAGAAGAGCGCAGAGGCCGATGATCATTCCCCGGGCTGTCCTCGGCTCTTCTACTCAACCCAGCTGTGGAGAGCACAGGTCGGGGATTGAGGCCTGGGTCATAATGTATGACAGACATCTATTACGGGCCGGCCTTCATGCAGTGCTGCTTCTCCAAAAACTTCTCACAACAGCCTAGATGAGCTTTTAATCACTGCATTTGTGAGGAGAGCAGTTACCAGGCTGTTATGAGCCTGGTAGAAATAGATTTTCCTTGCCAAACTGACCTGCTCGTCCTTTTACAATATTCATATGCAGACAGTTGTCAATTCAAGACGAGGACACAGGAACCCCTTATTCTGGTGATCTATGAAGGAGCGCTGAGATTATTTCACAGTGCACTCTACAAAAGCTTGCAGTTCTGGTTACATTCACATTACCATACCTATAGTAGTTGGCTTTGAAAAAAAATATCTATGGATAGAACATTAAAATTAAAAAAAATTATTTGGGAGGCCTGGACCATGCTAGTCACGTGGACTGCTACAGGAAATGTAATAACAGAAGGAAGATATAACATGGTAATAATTACAAGTAGTAACGTAGTGGAGAAATTATAAGGCTGTAACTGATATTGAATTGCTGAGCGTTGCACGTGTCCCTCTTCACCCTGAAAATGACACCAGGACAATGCTGCATTGATTTACATAATAAGATTGTGTCAGCACTCCTATTGATTATTGCATTTAAACAACTTTCACACTTACTTTTTCCCTGTTTCCTATATTTTTTTTACACCTGTATCATTTCGAATTATGTCCCATAATGTCAATTATTCAATATTACACAAAGCACCATTCATTAATACATCGTAGACGCATAAAACCTATTATATTCCATATTAAAATAATTGCATTATATTAAAAAAAAATGCAAAAAGCTTCAGCTTTCCGATGAGACGAGATTGCCTAGCAGATTATGTAATTGCCACCTCCAATAAAAATGCAATTATTAAACCCACTGATTAATGTAAATAACCTGTAAATGGGCTAATATTGTTCTGGTACTAAATTATATTAGGGACATGATTAATCTGTGTCTGCGCTCGCCAATCCCCATCACACCTCTCTGGGGAAACAAGTGCAGAGCCTGATTATCTTCTACTAAATTGCTGTTCCCGCACAATAATTACAATGTGTTTTCCCACCAAAAATGAATTACCCAAAACCAAATTATAGAGGCTAATTAACTTATTACCAATACTGCGTACTATTAAAACAGACACTACAGAAATTCAGATCTCCCCCTCATGCCTCATCTGTATTAAACATATGCAAATTATACAAGTACACATGACCTTCAGACTTGTCCAAAGTTCATGTTGAAGGTTAATTTTCAGATTTTCAATTAGAAATGAAAAAAATGTATGTTTAAGCCAATATCAGATTGGATTTATGAATATAAAAAAGGCTCTAATTTTGGGCATCAGACAGTGTGCAAAATGTAATACATCTTCTCTTTGGGGGCATTTTACTAAAAAAATAAAAATAAAACACACAGGACATATTAGCGGTCATAGCTTCTTGTAGGATAACAGATGCCAAATGATAGCTATAAATGGCAGCCGTAAAGACTATCACCCAGCTTTCTATTGACCATGCAAGGCACAGAAATTGTCTTTCCTAATGCTCAGCATGGGTTAATGTAAGGACTTACACATTAATATAGACACTTGAAGGCTATGGACACTTTTGGGCCATTTTTTAATCATTAAATTCTGTTCATTTTGTTGTAAAATTTTCAGATGGTCTTTATTAAATTTTTTTAGCCGTTCTACACACTTTCACGTTCAGTATATCTGCAGCTTATTGCTTCCCCCTTCATAGTCAGGCTCATTCAGGCAGCTGTAAGTGTTCTGCGCCCGCAAATTGCCGGCCGAGTGCGTTCTGCATTTTGCAGAAATGCCTATTATTGCGGACAAGAATAGGACATGCTCTATCTTTTTTGCAGTGCCGCCGAACAGAACTGCACCGTGTGCTGTCCGCATCTTTTACAGCCCAATTGAAATTGATGGGTCCCACCCGTGACGCAAAATTACGGTCGTCTGAATGAGCCCTGAATCTATCAGTGAGCTGCTCTAACAGCTCGATCTGTAGCCCCCATCTGAATTCCTAAACAATCATTATAGCTAAATTTCTACCAAACCATTAGAATTTAACTATAATTAGTGTTAATGAGTTGTTAGGAAAGTGCAGATAAGGTCTACAATTCGAGTTGTCTGAACAGCTCTCTGGTGGATCCGATGGCAATGGGGATGCAATAGACTGCAGATACACTAAAAGTGAAAGCTGTAGAGGAAAAACTGCCCATGACTTTTAAAGGGGTTGTCCCATCATATGGTTTTTCATGGCTAGTTTTACCTAGGGCCAGAGCTTAGTCCCGTCTCGTCATGGAAATGGCAAGATAGAAGACAAACGATTTAAAGAAAACAAGAGACTATGCTTTTCAGTACAGTGTTGTATCACATATTGGTAAAACAGGTCAGCCAATTTCATAGGTACAAATGTGTTGACAGATGCTATTTAAGCTTTGTAAGATCCAACTGGGCCTGCTGCCAGACTTCCCTTCACCCGGAATCCTCTGTTGGGCTGGTATCACTATGTAGGAATTAAGCAGAATTTTTTCTGGCTCTGCGTCAATAATCTAAACTGGAAAAGTTAATTGATAATTTTCACTTTAAAGTGACACTTTAATAAAACTAAAGATCATCAATTAATTGTGTCCAGTACAGATTATTGGGACAGTGGCAGAGAAAATCCTTTCTTTAGGACTCATGCACACAACCATATACGTTTTTGCATACCACATTTTACCTTCCGAGGGTCCTGCAGTATGTTTCCAATGCCTATTCTTATACGCAAAACAGACAAGAATAGGACATGTTCAAATTCTTTTACATACAGACGCAGACAGCACACTGTGTGCTGTCCGCAACTACCGCGGCCCCATTGAAAAGAATGCGTCCACATCCGCTGTGCAAAAAATGCAGATTGAATGTGGACCGAAACCACGGTAGTGTGCATTAGGCCTTATTCTTATATTGGTGTATCCATGTTTGTAAAAGTACCTTTACATGTAACAGGTTTTTGTTGCTGGAATTTCTGCGTCTGAAAATCTGGTTGAGTTTGTTTTGCCTGCAAGTGCCAAAATTTCTGCAAACCCCATTCAGATGAATGGTGCTAATTTTCAGTCAGAGAAATTTCTGCAGCAAAATCTGCATCCTGGCCTGCAGTGCATTTTGAAGCCTGAAGCTTTTCATTTTTAGCACTAACTTATTTCAAGGAGTTTTTCAGGAGTATAATATTGATGACCTAACCTCAGGATAGGTTATCAATATCGGATCGTTGGGGCTCCAACTCCTGGCACCCCTGCTGATCAGCTGTATGGAGAGGCTGTGATGCACCAGTGAGCACCTCGGCCTTTTCCTTTTCCACAGTGATATCACATTCATCCTTTACATGGCCTAGGTGCAGCTCAGTTCGATTCAAGTGAATGGGCCTGGGCTGCAATACCAAGCACAGCCACTATACACTGTATGGTGCTGAGCTTGGTAAGATGCAGCTCACCACTGCTTCTACAAACAGCTGATCGGTGGCAGTGACGGGAGCCGGACCCCCACCAATCGGATATTGATGACTTATCCATCTTTATAGTTTTCATTATTTTTTACACATTAACACTCTGCGTTCCATTATATACCACATAACAACAGCTAGAAGTTAGCTCAAAATGAAGAAGAGGGATGATTGTCTGAGGTGCCTGAGGCTTGTGGATTTACTGCAGATTTTTTCCTATGGGCACAACATGTCCATTTTGTCAATTCCGCAAAAAGAACATTTCCTATGCTTGGCCGCAAAAGGCGGACCATGGACCTATGCAAGTCAATGGTTTCGCAAAAAAATGAGGTATCCATATTTTGCGGATCCACGGTTTACGTACTGCACACTACATGTGGTCTTGTGCATGAGACCCTAATATGTCTATTAATTGCAGTAGGGTATCCCCTTCCCCATGTGTTGTTGTTATTGATGCTGGATGCTCCTCAAAATACCAACCAATATAATCACTGACAATTAAGTGTAATGTCAGCATAAAAAAATTATAAAACGACAATACAAACCTGACAAGAGCCCCGTGTGCCTTTTATTGAATTAAGCGAACTTCAAAGTTTACATAAATCAAGAGTGTGACATGAAAGATACTTATCTCCTTTACCCCTTTCAAGTTAAACATGAGAATGTCAAATGGAGAGCGTCTAATTTGCTTGAACATAAAATAATAATACAGGGAGCCAGCATAGCGCTCTCATGCAGATGTGTGCAGATGGATTGTAAAAAGTGGATTTTGCAGTTTGTTTAGGGTTGTGACCTGAGTTTGCCGTCAGACATCAAAGGAAACTAAAAAGGTGTCATCACAGGTTTTTTCTGAGCACCTGGGCCCATTTCCCAGAGCCTCAGGGAGGGCAGCGAACCTTATGTTGGCTTTCTCACCTTACAAAATGGCAAGGATGTGTTGCTGAACATTGAAGTACACAGCATGCAAACCGCTATACAACTGTTCACCGAAGGCACGGTCTTAAAATCTGTTGCTAGTTTTTTGCAGATTCAGTTTGTTGGACTGGAGCTCCTTAAGCCCATTGGAGGAGATGATTTTGAAGTCCACCCTTCATCTATACAGAGCATATGCAGGCCACATTTGCATCATAAAGTTGGTTGGTATCGTTGCTTACACAGGATATATCCTCATCATCTTTAAAAGTGTTTTATCCATCAGGAAAACATTCAACTGTGTGTTATCTTGCCTTAGTAGCAGCGAGATTAGACAACCCCCTTTAAAGAAGAGCCGCCCCTCTCCTGACATGTCTGTTTTAGTAACTACTTGCATCCCCCATGTAATAATTCTATAGCAACTATCCGATTGGATATTGTTAGACTGTGAGGAGTCAAACCCCCATCTGGTAACACTCACCTGTACCTATATCCATAAACTTCTAGCAAGAACAGTAGAAGAACAAAGCAACATAGAGACATAAGAATAGATGCTCCAGAATTTGTATTACATGGGGAATGCAAGTAGTTACTAAAACAGTCATGTCAGGGGAGTTGGTAGGTCCTCTTCAAATAAAACAGGTCTCCCACTCACCTGATTGTCATGCCATTGATTTAAAACACTAACTCTAATTTCACCTTCCATATATCTGCTAATCCTAAAGGGTCACATACTTTTGCCACTCACAGATATCCTAGTGGGTCATTTTTCTCAATATAAAAATGACCAAGTCTGATATTTTTGACTCATTTAATTGGATTACCTTTTTCTACTTTTGTGACTTGTATGAAAATGTGATATAGTTTTAGGTTAGATTTTTGCAGAAATATAGAAAATTCTGTAGGGTTCTCATACTTTCAAGCATGACTACATTAAAAGAACAATACAAGAAAATACAAAAATAACATTTTGTACAGGTAATGTAGTCGTGCTTGAAAGTACGAGACCCCTTCAGAACCCTTCTGTCTGGGCGGGTCTTTAAAGATAGTGACCACTCTCTAGCGCAGCAGGTGCCATAGTCGCTGGGTGCTTCCTGTTTTAAACAGCAGACACCCGGGGCTAATGTCTAAGATCAAATATTGTAGATTGCAGATTTAACCCTTCAGATGCCATGGTCAATTGTGACCATGGCATCTAGGATCTAAAAAAAATGGGAAAGCGCACTCCCAGCAGTGGGGGAGGGGATGTCGGATAGTGTGTACGGCAGCCTTGGACCTCCTAAATCAGCAGTTCCCAACCGCCGGGCCGTGGCCCAGGACCGGGCCCTGGAAGATGGTTTGCCGGGCCGCGGCGATCAGGGCAGTCTTTAACGCTGTACTAATGAAGAGATTCCATTATGGAAGCGCTTCATTAGTACAGAAGGACCAGGAAGCGGTGAAGGATCTGTACTCACCACTTCCTGGTCGTCGGCTCGGCTATCGGCTGTGCAGGGCTGCGCACAGCGTGAGGTCTCTCTGTGACCTCACACTGTGCGCCGCTATACACAGCCAGCCGACAGAAGAATGAAGAGGATCGCGATGGTGACCAGGAGCAGGAGAGGTAAGTGTTTATTTTATTTTATTTGCACTGGGGGCTGATGGCTGACCACGGGGACATGGGGCAGACATGAGGGGCTAATAGGGGCTTATGGCTGACATGGGGGCTAATGGGGGGCTTATGGCTGACATGAGGGGCTAATGGCTGACATGAGGGGCTAATGGGGGCTTATGGATGACATGACGGGCTAATGGGGGCTTATGGCTGACATGAGGGGCTAATGGGGGGCTTATGGCTGATATGAGGGGCTAATGGGGGGTTTATGGCTGACATGAGGGGCTAATGGGGGGCTTATGGCTAAAATGAGGGGCTAATGGGGGCTTATGGCTGATATGAGGGGCTAATGGGGGCTTATGGCTGACATGAGGGGCTTATGGCTGACATGAGGGGCTAATGGGGGGGGGGTTTATGGCTGACATTGGGGGGGTTTATGGCTGACATTGTTTTTTTTTTTTGGGCTGACATTGGGGGGGTTTATGGCTGACATTGGGGAGGTTTATGGCTGACATGAGGGGCTAATGGGGGGCTTATGGCTGACATGAGGGGCTAATGGGGGTTTATGACTGACATTGGGGGGTTTATGGCTGACATTGGGGGGGGGGGGTTTATGGCTGACATTGGGGGCTGATAGATGCCTAAAGGTTTGGGGGTCTGATTGCTGGTCTGACCTGAGGTGTAATGTAAAATATTTTTTTCTTATTGTTCTCCTCTAAAACTAGGTGCATCTTATAGGGCGAAAAATACGGTACAGTGCATCAGAGACCAGTGCGGCAGAGACCATAGTCAGTTTATATAGTCGTTATATAGTATTATATATTTTAATATGCACCTTGTGTTTTGTTATGCGCGTGAATCGGTCAGCCCCGCCCACCCCCTAAGCCCCGCCCCACTCTACTCTATAAGACACACTTTTTCCCTTCCAAAGTGAATAGGGTGAATACAGAAAAAAAAAAAATAGCCGGCACCATGCCTGCTTTGCTGCATAGGGACAGCAGCCTACGATGTACTGGACATCGATCCCCACTTGTTACTTGCTAGAAGAGGGAGAGCCCAACGGCATGTGTCATGAAAAAGGGAGAGCCCGGTGGCACGTGTGATGGAAGAGGGAGAGCCTGGTGGCACGTGTGATGGAAGAGGGAGAGCCCGGCGGCACATGTGATGGAAGAGGGAGAGCCCGGTGGCACGTGTGATGGAAGAGGGAGAGCCTGGCAGCATGTGTAATGGAAGAAGGGGAGCCTGGCTTTTCAGTCTCTACAAAAATGATCATATATGAAGCCAGGCGTATTGCTGGAGAGAAAGGTACTGAGGACTTCACTGGATCAGCATTGTAGTGCTACAGATTCATGAGGAGATGTGGCCTAGCTATGCGCAACAAAACTAAAATTGCTCAAAAAATGCCTAAAGAATATGAATCCAAGATTATGTTTTTTCATAAATATATACTTGATGCAAGAGAGAAAAATTTCCTTGAAATGGGGCAGATTAGGAATATGGATGAAGTCCCGTTAACCTTTGATGTTCCATCGAACAGGACTGTTGATGTCAGTGGTGCAAAAACCGTAACCGTGAAAACTTCAGGACCTGAGACAACCCATTACACGGTTGTGTTGTCCTGCTGCACAGATGGCACTAAACTGCCGCCAATGCTCATCTTCAAGAGGAAAAACATGCCAAAAGAGGCAATCCCCCTAGAAGTTATTTAGCATGATCATGACAAAGGATGGATAGACGAAAATGGAATGGAAATATGGGTCAAAAAGGTGTGGTCCAAATGTCCTAGAGAGCGTCTAAAGAAATCTGCCCTACTACTGCTTGACCAGTTTAGGGCTCATATCCGTGTACACACTGTGGGGAATTACTCTGGTAGACAAGGGTGTGGGTGCAGTATAGAGGCAAATAGAGTCCAGGTAATGAAGAAAAAAGAGCACTTATTTCTCAGTTGCTCAAACAGAAAATACAGAACAGTCTCTTGGTGTTAATTCACACACAAAATAACAGCGAGCTTCACCTGGCTCCTTTATTGGAATGAGTCCTGTCCTGGCCGATCGCACAGCCACATAAAGATTTCCCCCAGGATGCTGGGCGCTCTGTACGCCTGTGTCGGGGTCCAGGCCTCAGCTCCACACACTGCAAACAACCACTCAGGCTCACAGTGACTTCCTTCCTTCTCCTCCCAGCTGAGGTTGCTGCCTGGGAATTTAAATCCCAGCTCCAAAACCTGGTCCTGGAACGTGGGGAGTAGGCACCCACCTAACTCTTTACTTACTCCCAATAAAAGCCAGCCCGGATTTGGCTTTGCAGCCACAGTAAGTATTAAAGGTGTCAACAGCTTTAAACTCCGGCTCTTACCTCACCGAGGCCAGGAACCTCGGTGACACGTATCTGCCATCCATTACAATACCCTGCACCTTACCACAACACAAAAAAGATCTTTAAGGAAGCGAAGACCCATCTAGCAGTAATTCCTGGGGGGCTTACCAGCCATTTGCAACCTTTGAATGTTTCCATTAATAAGCCATTTAAAGTTTTTATGTGTGAAAAATGGAACAAATGGATGGCTGCTGGGAATCATGACCTGAAATTGTGGCAGGCAGTAAAAAAAGGTCATTTAAAAAAAATGTGGCATCAGTAATGCCTTGGACAGCTCTGAAGATGGTATGCTGTATGAAGAAACTAAAGGCAGCGATATGACTAGCAGATGTCAGTGACTTAAGGACTAGCGCCGTACATGTACAGCGCTGTGATCGAGCGGGTGCAGGAGATGCCATCGGGTCCCTGTGCTGCTGTGACGGGGACCCGATGGCAGGAAAAGCAGCCCGATGCCTTACTTAGGCATCGTGGCTGCCTTCCGGGAGAGCCTGTGAGATCCAGCCAACAGGCTGTAAGTGTATTACAGTCTGTAATACACTTACAGCCAATGCATCACAATACAGAAGTATTGTGATGCATTATAAAGGGGATCAGACCCCCAAAAGTTGAAGTCCCAGAGACAAGTTTTCTCCCAGACAAAAAAATAAGTGTAAAAAAGTTACAAAAATAAAGTTTTGCTAAATAAAAGTTTCAAGTAAAAAAAAAGCGTCCTTTTGCCAAAATAAAGTAAATAAAAAAATAGGGAAAAAAAGAAAAGTAGACAAATTGGGTATCGCCGCGTCCATATCAACGCTCTATAAAAATATCACATGACCTAACCCCTCAAATGAGCACAGTCAAAACAATTAAATTAAACTATTTTTTGTCACCTTACATTACTAAGAGTGCAACACCAAGCGATCAAAAAGGCATATGCACCCCAAAATAGTACCAATCTAACCAACACCTCATCCTGCAAAAAATGATACCCTAACTAAGACAAAAACTGAAAAAAACTATGACTCTCATAATATGGAGACTCTAAAACATGATTATTTTTTTGTTTCAAAAATGATAATATTGTGTAAAACTTACCCAATATATCAACTTTTTATTTATTTATGTATCTCCGCGTCCGTAAGAACATGCTCTATAAAAATATCACATGACCTTAGCCCTCAGGTAAACACTGTAATAAAAATAAAATAAAAACGGTGTAAAAAAGGCCATTTTTTTTGTCACCTTACATCACAAAAAGTGTAAAAACAAGCGGTCAAAAATTCATATGCACCCCAAAATAGTGCCAATCAAACCGTCATCCAATCCCGCAAAAATTATACCCTACCGATGACAATCGCCAAAAAACAGAAAAAACTATGGCTCTCAGACTATGGACTCACAAAAACATTTTTTTTTGTTTAAAAAATATCATTGTATAAAACTTAAATAAAAAAAAGTTGACATATTAGGTATCGCCGTGTCTGTAAGAACCTGCTCTATAATAGTATCATATGACCTAACCCCTCAGGTGAACACCTTAAAAAAATTTAAATAAAGGTGTCAAAAAAGCTATTTTATATGTCACCTGACATCACAAAAAGTGTAATAGCAAGCGATCAAAAAGTCATATACACTCTAAAATGGTACCAATCAAACCGTCTTCTTATCCCTAAAAAAAATGAGCCCCTACACAAGACAGTCGCTAAAAAAATAAAAAAAACGTCTTTCAGAATGTGTTGACAAAAACAATTTTTTTTTTTTAATGCTTTATGTAAAACTGAAATAAACCACCAAAATATTGGGTATTGTTGCGTCCATAACAACCTGCTCTATAAAAATACCATATGATCTAACCTGTCAGATGAACGTTGTAAATAACAAAAAAAAACTGTGCCAAAACAGCTACTTTTTGTTACGTTGCCTCACAAAAAGTGTAATATAGAGCAACCAAAAATCATATGTACCCTAAAATAGTACCAACAAAACTGCCACCTTATCCCGTAGTTTCCAAAATGGGTTAACTTTTTGGGAGTTTCTACTCTAGGGGTGCATCATGGGGGCTTCAAATGGGACATGGGGTCATAAAACAGTCCAGCAAAATCTGCCTCCCAAAAACCATATGGCATTCCTTTCCTTCTGCGCAATGCCGTGTGCCCGTACAGCAGTTTACGACCACATATAGGGTGTTTCTGTAAACTACAGGATCAGGTTGTTAACCCTTGCTTTGTTCAAATGGAAAATCTTCCAAAAAAGTGAAATTTTGAAATTTTATCTCTATTTTCCATTAATTCTTGTGGAACACCTAAAGGGTTAACAAAGTTTGTAAAAATCAGTTTTGTATACCTTCAGGGGTGTAGTTTCTAAAATGGGGTCACTTTTTGGGAGTTTCTACTCTAGGGGTGCATCAGGGGGTCTTCAAATATAACATGGCAGCTTAAAATTATCCCAGTGAAATCTGCTTTCCAAAAACCATATGGCGTTTCTTTCCTTCTGGGCAATACCGTGTGCCCGTACAGCAGTTTACGACCACATATGTCGTAAAACTACAGATTTAGGGAAATAAATATTGAGTTTTGTTTGGCTGTTAACCCTTGCTTTCTTAGTGCAATTATTATTTTTTATTAAAATGGAAAATCTGCCAAAATCTGTTTTGTATACCTTGAGGGGTGTAGTTTCTAAAATGGGGTCATTTTTGGGTGGTTTCTATTATGTAAGCCTCATAAAGTGACTTCAGACCTGAACTGGTCCTTAAAAAGTGGGTTTTGGAAATTTTCAGAAAAAAAATCTAGATTTGCTTCTAAACTTCTAAGCCCTCTAATGTCCCCAAGAAATAAAATGGCATTCACAAAATGATCCAAACATGAAGTAGACATATGGGGAATGTAAAGTAATAACTATTTTTAGAGGTATTACTATCTATTCTAAAAGTAGAGAAATAGAAATTTGCAAGTTTGCAAATTTTTCAAAATTTTGGGGAAATTTTGACTCAATTTTACCACTGTCATGAAGTACAATATGTGACGAGAAAACAATCTCAGAATGGCCTAGATAAAGTGACATGTCAGATTTGCAAAAAATGGTTTGGTCCTTAAAGGGAACCTGTCATGTGGATATTTGATTATATTCTAACGAATTATATACAATCATTAACTACTAAAAAGTCCCTTAGATGTATTCACTTACTGGTGTGACAGGTGGTTACCTCATAATATACACACAAAGATGCCGCATGCTAATGAGCTGATTTGAGTCCAGCGTGATGGCATTGAGTCCAGCGTATATTTAATTCAGAGCTATAGCCACTCCCCTGCCCACCTGCTGCTGATTCCTATGGAAACAAACTGTCATTCAGCAGCAGGTGGGCGAGGAGAGTCAGGAGCTCATAAATATTCATGACTCATCATTATCAGCTGGAGCTTTTCAATACAAGATGTTGGCAGATTGACTGGGTCAATTAAAGAAAGTGACCCAGCATTTTACTAAGCGAATCAGTCACTTATTTATGTTGCCCTTAGTTAGGACACCATAAAAACTGGTGACAGGTTCCCTTTAAGGTGAAAAATGTCAGGGTCCTGAATGGGTTAAAGTCTATCCTCATTTGTTAATGTCTGTAATGATGGTTGTTTGCAATTGCTGCTGTTTACATTGCTAAAATATTCTGTTATTTTATAAAAAAAATTGAACACACCCATTGTTGAAAATATTTTTCCCCTTATTTTCCTCCTCTAAAACCTAGCTGCGTCTGATGAGCAGGTGCATCTCATAGGGCAAAAATATGGTAGATAGATGATAGCCTTTCCTGTGTAAGTGTGTGTACATAGATAGCTGTCAGTCACTGATACGATGATATATAAATAATAATCTATCTATATGTATAAAGTACAAGTTTTGTTCTTTTTCCGCAAAAGGACTGTATATATTAGTCTGCTCAGCCCCTCCTGCTGCTGTATAACATGCTGATTGCATTGCATTGCATTTCATGATGACAGGTTCTCTTTAATTAGGACTTATATACATTTTTTAGTTGTTTTAACAAAAAAAGAAAAAATACTGTGCAAACTGAGGCAGTCTCAGAGCACATTAGCATACTGCTTCTGTCTGGAATACAGATTGTGTTAGTTTTATACAGACTTAAGCTTTAGAAAAATAAGGCAACTATTCTATGTGTTTTTGGCAAGAAATTTACCGTACAGCGATGTAAAAAACAAATATTATGAACATACACTTCTCTACATTGAATTGCAAATCAAGGAAGTAGCAGATGTCACAAAGATCTGCAGATGATCACATTTTCAAGCACCTAGCTCCAATCTGTGGCATGTGGGAGGGGCATTTTTTTAGTCAAATTTCAAATCAAAGTCACTTTGCAGTCGAATTACCTAGTGTGGTTTGCAACCTTTTTTCTCACTATCCTTTAACCAGTACAGGACCGCCGCACGCAGGATTGCGTCTTTGCGGCGGCCCTGTTATTCCTCCTGGATACGACGGGGCGTCATCTCGCGGGACGCGAGATTTCCTCTGAACGCGCGCACACAGGCGCGCGCGTTCACAGGAACTGCAGGTAAACTAGCTGATCTACAGCCTGCCAGCGGCGATCGTTCGCTGGCAGGCTGTAGATGCGATTTTTTTTAACCCCTAAAAGGGATATTAGACGCTGTTTTAAGCAGATTAAGCAGCAACAAATGTTAAAACGGTTGTCCATGAATAAAAACCTTGCAATTTTCTTCCCAAAACAGCTCACTGATTGTGTGGTATTGCAGCTTAGTCCCATTCATTCAATTTACTTACCTTTCACCGTCAGTCACTGTCCTCAGTAGTCATGTGTATCGGGGCCAGTGATTGGCTGCAACAGTGCCTAGGGTATATCGGCACATCAGTGGTGCAGGCAAGAAAATGACACTATGGCTGGAATGAACAGGAGAATTGTTGCTACTACAGTGAGCCGGTTGGAGTAGTAGTGGCCCTGATGTAGTGTTATAGTGTCCTACCACGGGCCATCGCGCCCTGGAGTCCGTTGTAGTGACAGTATTAGCACTGAAGAATGAGGCAAGAATTGAATATAACAAAGCCTTTTTTACTAAGTGCAACATCGAACTTGAAAATATGTACAGTAGCAGCATGCTTTAGTGCAGTTCTTCTCTGGCACCAGCAAGGATATGGAGGCAGTTTCGTTGGTGGCAATTCAGCACTTAGGTGATACCAGCCTAGTGGTTGTTTGATGATGAGGGTGTCTTCAGCCGTATTCCCTTACTCCACAGCAGTGTCTGTAGAAGCTGAATATAGCAGGTAACTTTGATGTCTTCTCAAAGATTTACTTAAGGCAATTTAGTAATGGTTCTCTCTGGAGAAATTTGTGTGAGAGAAGGAGCACTACAGGCTACAACCTTCTCCCTCTGTCTCTCGACAGGAACTGCCCCTGGGTGGAACAGGGTGGTTAACTTTGTTCCTGCCAACCTTTGCCATACCTCTCTTGCTGGTAGTGACAGCCATTAATCAAACAGTGCAATAAACTACACTACGGCATTGGAAGCAGTAGGTTTGAAATATATGACTGTGTTCTTTTATTATTTTATGACCATTTCTGCATGGGATAACCAATATATATTTCAGACAACACCTTTAAATTGTTCTTTTGACTTCCAGCGATTATCCCTCAAAAAATATAACCTAACCCGTAATATATGATAAATAATAGATCAAGGGTGGTCTGACCACTGAGACCCCTGCAGTCCTGAAAATGAGGGGTCCTCAAGTCCCCTCTCTGAGTGGAGTGCATGTTGGTCAACTACTTTATTCACTATGAGTCTAAGACCTCATATAAACAATTGTATTTTATATCCGTGTCCGATCCCAATTTTTGGGGGATTGCACATGGACCCATTCATTTCTATAGGGCCGCAAAAAAAGCATTCTATAGCCATGTGTTAGTTCCAGAAATTTTCAAACAGGCTATTCTTGTCTATATTGCAGACAAGAATAGTAAATCGTAGTAATGAGACTGAGAAAAATGCGGGTTTCACGCAGAAGGCATCTATATTTTGCAGATCCATGGTTTGCAGACTGCAATACTGACACTATCGTGCATGTGTGTCCTAACCTGGGCACATAGGGTTGTCAACCAACATGTGAACCACCGCTCCAGCCAGAGATGGGATTCATGATCCACTATTTATCATCTTTCTTGTGAATAGGTGATAAATTATTTTTGTAGAATTATTATTTATTTTTTTTGTTTGAGGGTTTATGACCATGGCCCTATATGCAGAGGGGTAAACAAGAATACATCAGTAGTGACCCCTATAAGGTTCAGTTTATTTGGTCAGTTATTTCCATCAGTTTATTTTATTGTCCCAGATCTGGTTTTAGCTCCAAATAACTGGAGGAAATAACTGACCAAATAACTGAAGTGTGAACTTGGCCTAAGCCGTATTATTAAATGTCTATCTGCATATGCTTCCATGAGGTGCACCGCGCTCCAGTGCTTCACATGTTCTCTCCTAAGTAAATAAGCTGCGCACGCTGCGGTTCAGTCTGTGTGTACAAAGCCTGTATATGGAGTCTAGTCTTTCATTTACCATCTGATCATGCCGGTAACACCTGGTTCCTCACACCACATGATAAATATTGCATTTACAAAGTGAACATTAAAGCAGAGTGAGACCACATTACTTTATAGTAACTTAAAAGCGCTGAAAACCTTGAAGATTTAATATGGCCTAAGTGAAATTCTCCTGGGTCTTAATTAATTTAGCATTCAGCAACAGGAAGACTGTCAGGGATGTAAATAATTCATAAGATTTTTTAGACTTCCTGATTCTAAAATACAGATAAGATTAAAACATTGTTTTAGAAGTTAGAAAGGAGGCAACCATTAACCATTTCCGGTGTTTCCCCATGTGGCAAACCATTTGTCTGATCTTTTTGCTTTCAGGTAGTCCTCCTCATCCTTAGCTGTGGTAAATGGTTTATGTATGGCACTGTTACTTGGAAAAAGCATTATAATTTATACAAACCGGATTCAAAAAAAGTTGGGACACTATACAAATCGTGAATAAAAACTGAATGCAATGATGTGGAGATGGCAAATGTCAATATTTTATTTGTAGGGGGGCGTGGCCTGCTGCCGACGGAGATGGCTGCTCAGTGAAAGAGCTCCGCTTCACCATCCCTGCAAAGCGACAGCAAACATCTTGGCAGAGGAGATTCAGAGTCACCGATCCATCTCCTACCCTCTCAGTGACATGATGACCAGGAAGAAAGCGTCTCGCCCGGGTCTCAGACGTTTAACTGATTTCTTTTCAGCCCAGGAGCCTGATGGAGGTTTCCCGCCACAACGACCCGTCTCTCCACCAGCGCGACTGGAGAAAGAAGGCCGCTCAGCCCCTGCAGCCAAGAGATCCTCTTCTCCTCCGACGGCTGTCCGGGTGGATACAGAGACGAGAGACAAGCGAGTACACACGCCGTACAGACCTGATCCCAGAGGGAGTGAACTCCATGATGAGGCTGATCGAGGGGACGCTATGATGACTATACTGCCGGTGAGTGACACCACAGCCGGCCCAAGAAAGGGCGATACTTCTCCCGCAAATAAAGCGCGCTACACTGCGGCAATCACAGCACACGCAGCGGGGGTCGCGACATCAGATCCCCTGCAGGATTTTGTTTGTACAGATCAGACAGTGTCTGAAAACTCACTCAAAGCGATGATGACGGCTGTACATCACTCCCTCACTTCACAGCTGCAACATGTAGCCTCCTCCATTACGTCTGCAGTGGATGCTCTGGGCTCCAGGGTGAATCACATTGAACATAAGATGGGGGAGCTGACTAACTCCCATAATGAGTTAATAGATGCACATTACACTCTGGAAGATGAAGTTGCTGGGCTGAAAGCTAAGCTAGCTGATTTGGAGGACAGAAACAGGCGTAATAACCTGAAGTTTAGAGGGATATCAGAATCCATTGCTCCGGCTAATCTACAGCAATATCTGGGTGAAATGCTCAAAGCAATATTCCCAGACAAAGACCCACAAATGCTCTTGATTGACAGGGCTCATCATTTGCCTAAACCTAAACATCTTCCGGCTTCAGCGTCCAAAGATGTCATTGCACGCTTTCACTTCTACTGCATTAAGAAAGAGCTGGTCTCCTATATCAGGAAAAAACGTAGCTTACCAGAGCCGTTTCAGGACATTCAAATATTTTCTGATTTGTAACAAGTGACATTACAAGCTCGGAAGCAGCTTGCACCAATAACCAGGGATCTGCAAATCCCATACAAATGGGGGTTTCCGCTGAAACTCCTGATTCATAAAGATGGGAAAACCTTTGTTATCAAGAACCCTGAGGAAGGAGAGTCATTACTCAAAACCTGGAACATTAGAAGATCATCATCACCGGTTCCAGCTAGCCAGAAATCCTCTACTCATGTGACCCCGGATTGGTCCACAGTGGGTGACTGATACCGAGAACAAATCCTAAGTTGCATTTATTTCCCTTTAGCCAAGTTACTATCACTAGAAGGGATGGCGGTGTGAGGCCGAACTGTTCACCCCCAAGTTTTCTGGTCCAGGTTTCTTCTGAAAACCTTTCTTAGACCGGACATTTCCAGTTGTTATTTAATAACCTATGTTTTCTCTACAGGTTACATTGGCAATGTTATTTGATGTTTTTGTCCCCTTTATTTTTCTTTTTCCTTTTCTTTTTTCCAATGGTCCCGGTTCAATCTGTTTTCCACCACCAAAATCTTGGGTTGTAGATGTTATGGCATGCAATCAACATCGCAGTACTAGTATTTATGATGGCGGTTAGAATAATGTCCATTAATGCCAAAGGGCTAAATTCCCCCTATAAGAGATCCTCACTTTGGAAAGATGTGAGGTCCTCACAGACTGACATAATATGTGTTCAGGAAACACATTTCATGCAGGATAATCATCCTGATCTCTCCAACAAAGGTTTCTCTACCGTTCTACTCGCTAACTCTAGCAGAAAGAAAGCAGGGGTAGCTATTGCGATCAGAGATTCTCTGGCTATGCAGGTTGAGAAAGTGATAACTGATGTGGGTGGGAGATATATTGTTCTTGTAGGTCTTATCGGATCAGTCCCACTGACCCTAGTTAACATATATGCCCCCAACAAATCTCCTGTTAGGTTCCTAAACAAAGTTCTAAGAAAAGCGCGTAGCGTGCAAAAAGGTCACCTAATGATATGTGGGGACTTTAACATAGTTCCAGATAGGAATATGGATTCTTCAAGTTCCGGCAGAACTTTGGCTCCTTCCTTAGGGCGATGGCTTAGAGAAAATCAATTATATGATACATTTCGATGTTTAAACGCGAACTCGAGAGAATACAGCTTCTACTCCGCTAGACATAGATCGTTCTCTAGAATTGATCTGTTTCTTGCAGACAGATCTTTATTGACGAGGATCTCTAGATCCTCAGTAGGACTTACGTCGTGGTCTGACCATGCTCCAATTTCATGCTCGATCTCCCAGTTATTGCCACCTGGTGCTCAAAAAACATGGAGAAACAACACCTTTCTCCTCCGTCACCCGAAATACAGGCCGCACACAGAAGCTGCTATTAAAGAATACTTCTCTATCAATGATACAGGAGATATTAGTGCTTTTACCCTCTGGCAAGCCCATAAGGCGACTATTAGAGGAGAACTGCTAAAACAGAGCTCACACTTTAAAAAAAACACGAGAGGCCAAACTTTCATCTCTTCTGGAAGAGGAGGCAAAATTGGAGGAACAAATAAGGTTAGATCTATCTGTCATTCTTCATAGGAAATTAATGTCTTTGAGAAATGAAATCCATGCCAATCTCCAGTTAGACTATGACCGTCAATTAACTTCCATGCGACTGTCATACTATAAATCTTACAATAAACCGAGTAGGCTAATGACGAGGAAAGTTAAACCCCTGACTCAAAAAATGAACATTCCCTATGTGCTTGCTCCAGATAAAAAATCTAGAATCACTCACCCCAATGAGATAGCAGAAGCCTTCAACCAATACTACTCAAAGATATATAACCTAAACGAAGATCCCAACACGTTACAACCATCTATAGAGAGCATTGCTACATTTCTACAAAAAGTTAGCTTACCCTCATTGAATACTGAACAACTAGAAAGTTTGAACTCCCCAATTTCAGCTTCAGAAGTCGAAACCACAATTAAATCTCTCAAACCAAATAAATCACCCGGCCCTGATGGGTTCTCGAATGAATATTATCATCTATTTTCCTCGATTCTACAACCGCATCTTGTGCAACTTTTCAATAAGGTGTTAAGTGGAAATCAATTTCCGTCTGAAATGTTGCAAGCTACGATTGTCACTATACCGAAGCCGGGAAAACCAACCGACACACCTGCCAATTTTCGCCCGATTTCCCTCCTTAACTGCGATATTAAGTTGTATGCAAAACTTTTATCCCATAGACTTTTGAGAATTTTACCTGATTTAATTCACAGTGACCAGGTGGGATTCACAAAAGGAAGGGAGGCCCCAGATGGTACTCGTAGGATATTAGGTCTTTTACAAAAAGCTGGAGGTTTAACAGCACCTTCTCTGCTTCTCACCCTAGATGCAGAGAAGGCGTTCGACTGGATTCATTGGGGATTTGCATCAGCTGTATTAGAAAAATTTGGCTTTCAAGGTCCTATCAAAAACGCGATCCTTGCTCTTTACTCTTCCCCGTCCGCTAGAGTACTAGTGAATGGATCCCTTTCCTCCTCTTTTTCCATTACTAACGGTACCCGTCAGGGCTGCCCTCTCTCCCCTTTCCTTTTTTTATTGGTAATGGAGCCCTTCGCGGAAATGATACGGATGGCAGATAAGATTCGGGGTATTCCAGCGGGAAATAGACAACATAAGATTGGCTTATTCGCTGATGATGTTATACTGACCATATCTGACCCCTTGTCTTCGCTCCGGGCTGCATTGCAGATTATAAAGGAATTCGGAGAGGTCTCATATTATAAAATTAATGAACCTAAATCCCAGATATTAGCTATCAAAATCCCCCCTTCATTGAAGACAATCCTGGAAGTCGAATTCCCTTTTCAATGGGCAGCTGAGTCTATCACATACTTGGGAGTTCAAATCTGCTTCCCGCTTTCTCAGTTAGTCAAAGCTAATTATGATGCGCTTTAGAACTCTCTTCAATCCGACCTGAATAATTACTCCAAATTAGACTTATCCTGGTTAGGGAGGGTGGTTATCTATAAAATGATGGTGCTCCCAAAAATTCTGTATTTATTTCGCACTCTCCCTATTCCTATTCCTGTCTCGGTCTTTGCAAGATTTAAAACCCAATTGCTTTCTTTTATTTGGAACAAAGGCCCTCACAGAATAGCAGCCTCTATTCTTTACAGTCATAGGATGCATGGAGGTTTAGGGGTTCCAAATCTCCAAGGATATTACAATGCGTTTGTTTTCAAGCAACTGAAGTTTTGGTGCAGTCAGGAACAAACCCCATGCTGGCAAAAGATAGAGGTAGATCTTAACAAAGGGAGATCTCTTTACTCTCTTCTCTTAGTGCACGCTATAGACGACAATTTTCCATTACCTACAACATTGACTCTGAAAGCATCAATTCAGACATGGAAATTGCTGCTTCATGGGGTGGGTCCGACGTCTCCAATAAGAAACATAAAGTTACCTATAGAAGTCCTACAATACTATTTGTCAGATTTCTCGGTAAATAACTGGCGAAAAGCTGGTATACATGTGCTAAATGATTTTTATGACAATGATATTCTTAAACCATTTACAAGCCTTCAAGCCTCGTACAAAATACCAGATACGCTTTATTATCAGTACACTAGGCTCGCTCACTGTTTGACTAAAGGGCTAAAAAGAGTTGCCAGGCTTCCAGTAGTTCTTCTTAATGCTATACTCAAAGAGATACACGTATACCTACCAGCTCAATATATAAAACAGTTATGGGTGATGAACTTCTTTCAAAAAGAGCTCATTTTCTGAATTGGGAAAAGGATCTGAAAGTCTCATATTCTACGACAGCCATTAGAATTACCCTACAGACTACAAAATGTTCAAATCTGGTGGAGGGTTACCTTAAACTGCTTTCTAGATGGTATTTTACCCCAGCCAAACTTTCCAGATTCTTTCCCAATGTTGAAAATGTATGTTGGTGTTGTCAAAGGTCACCTGGTAATCTGTTTCATATTTTCTGGGAATGCGTGGGAATCTTTCCTTTTTGGGGTGCGGTTGAAGGTCTGGTGAGAGAAGTGACAGGCTCAATATAACACTCTCTCCAGCATTGGCGCTCCTCTCATTAGACCTTGACTTGTTGCCACAGAAATTTAGACTATTAACGTGTCATATCCTGCTAACAGCTAAACTCCTGATTGCTAAACATTGGAAATCAGTGAAGATTCCCTCCCGTATGGACCTCATTGAAAAAGTGTCCACACATGTTATATTTGAACATCTGTCGGCCCAGAGGACTAACAGGTTGAGGCATTTCCATTCATCCTGGTCATTTTGGCTCACTAAATTCCCTATGCCTAACTAACTGCTACCCTAATAGGGCCCACTGATATACGAACCTCCTTCCATTGGTATCCCCTTTTATTTTTCTTATTCTCCCCTGTTTTTGGTATGTTTTGTTGTTTTGTTCTTGTCTTTTTCTTAAATGTCGCGGTTCTACGTTGGCAGCACCCGGGCGGGTGCCGTAGAACATCCTTAATATACAAAATCGGTCAATGTCTTTTGTATGTGGCCGCGACCACTATATATTGTAATTTTGTGTATTGCCTTGACTATACGCTGAGTGGCTGCGTCCACTGAATATGATTTTCGTATGTTTTGCATATTTGACAATAAAAAACTTTTGAGGAAAATATTTTATTTGTAATAGAACGTAGATGACAGATCAAACGTTTAATCTGAGTAAATTCATCATTTTAAAGGAAAAATACGTTGATTCAAAATTTCACGGTGTCAACCAATCCCAAAAAAGTTGGGACAGGTAGCAATAAGATGCTGGAAAAAGTACATTTGAGCATAACGAAGAGCTGGAAGACCAATTAACACTAATTAGGTCAATTGGCAACATGATTGGGTATAAAAAGAGCTTCTCAGAGTGGCAGTGTCTCTCAGAAGCCAAGATGGGTAGAGGATCACCAATTCCCACAATGTTGCGCAGAAAGATAGTGGAGCAATATCAGAAAGGTGTTACCCAGCGAAAAAATTGCAAAGACTTTGCATCTATCATCATCAACTGTGCATAACATCATCCGAAGATTCAGAGAATCTGGAACAATCTCCGTGCGTAAGGGTCAAGGCCGTAAAACCATACTGGATGCCCGTGATCTCCGGGCCCTTAAACGACACTGCACCACAGACAGGAATGCTACTGTAAAGGAAATCACAGAATGGGCTCAGGAATACTTCCAGAAACCATTGTCAGTGAACACAATCCACCGTGCCATCCGCCGTTGCCAGCTGAAACTCTACAATGCAAAGAAGAAGCCATTTCTAGCAAGATCCACAAGCTCAGGCGTTTTCACTGGGCCTGGGATCATTTAAAATGGAGTGTGGCCAAATGGAAGACTGTTCTGTGGTCAGACGAGTCACGATTCAAAGTTCTTTTTGGAAATCTGGGACGCCATGTCATCCGGACCAAAGAGGACAAGGACAACCCAAGTTGTTATCAACGCTCAGTTCAGAAGCCTGCATCTCTGATGGTATGGGGTTGCATGAGTGCGTGTGGCATGGGCAGCTTGCATGTCTGGAAAGGCACCATCAATGCAGAAAAATCTATTCAGGTTCTAGAACAACATATGCTCCCATCCAGACGTCATCTCTTTCAGAGAAGACCCTGCATTTGTCAACAAGATAATGCCAGACCACATTCTGCATCAATCACAACATCATGGCTGCGTAGGAGAAGGATCCGGGTACTGAAATGGCCAGTCTGCAGTCCAGATCTTTCACCTATAGAGAACATTTGGCGCATCATAAAGAGGAAGGTGGAACAAAGAAGGCCCAAGACGATTGAACAGTTAGAGGCCTGTATTAGACAAGAATGGGAGAGCATTCCTATTTCTAGACTTGAGAAACTGGTCTCCTCGGTTACCCAGACGTCTGTTGAGTGTTGTAAGAAGAAGGGGAGATGCCACACAGTGGTGAAAATGGCCTTGTCCCAACTTTTTGGGGATTTGTTGACACCATGAAATTCTTATTCAACATATTTTTCCCTTAAAATGGTACATTTTCTCAGTTTAAACTTTTGTTCCGTGATTTATGTTCTATTCTGAATAAAATATTAGAAGTTGGCACCTCCACATCATCATTATTTTACATATTGAACAGATTTACTCTACATGCTAATAGGTTGAATGACTTATCATAGTTTGCTGTCATTGTCTGTGAGGTGAGATGTTAAATAGCCTTTTGTTAAGGGAGGCTGCTATTGTGTCCAGCAACTGGCAAAGGGTGTGAGATGTGCTAATTCAGGGTACTGTATTCCACAAGAGATGAGGCTTGTATAGTATATGTCTAATCAGTGATGTATCAAAAGATTATTAATAATCCCTTTCAGTAAGTATGCTTCCCTCCAAGGGTCCAACGAAGGGGGGGGGGGGGGGGGGGACAATTGTTAAAAAAAATAAATTAGAACCTCTCTAAATGTAAGCAGCCTACAATTAGAGCAGGTTGGCTTACTTTAATAACTATTGAGATGCAAAAAATGTCTACAAGACAAAATTAATCTCACCCGACTTGTGTGTAATATTTCTTTTTTCACAAATCGAGACAGAATTCTAGTGTATTTAGCATAGTAAATTTCCCCTACTTTATGTTGAAAATGCATCATAATAATGAAGTTATACACAGAGGCTCAAGCACCAGACTATATTATTGGGCCCCCCAGAATTGGTTTTACCAGTGGTCCCTAGTCACCCCAGTCCACCACTGCATTGGAGAATGGACATGCTTTTGCTACCACCCAAAAAATTATTACAGGTGAAACTCAAAAAATTGGAATATCGTGCAAAGTTTATTTCAGTAATGCAACTTAAAAGGTGAAACTAACATATGAGAGAGACTCATTACATGCAAAGTGAGATATTTCAAGCCTTTAGTCATTATAATTTGGATGATTATGGCTTATAGCTCATAAAACCCCAAAACACAATTTTGAGGTCCCCTTTGCTCAGGGCATATGGATTAATTAGCTGACTAGAGTGTGACACTTTGAGCCTAGAATATTGAACCTTTTCACAAAATTCTAATTTTAAGCTGCATTAATGCCATTCTTTTTAATTTGCATTACTGAAATAAATTGACTTTTACACGATTTTTTTTTCTGATTGTTACCTGTATATTAAGCAGTAATATGCTATATTTATGTGACAGTGTGTATGAGGCATGTGCAGAAACCACTATATCTCAAGCTTTAGGTTTTAGGATAGTATCTAGAAAAGTAAGGGGTTAAATACTCAAAATATAATTCAATGCAAATTCTAATGGAAAATGATTATCATCAGCTGTCAGTGTGGTTTATGAATACCTACTCAACCAAACTTTAGTACAGTAACTGCTAATGTTCTTATATACCAAATGTTCATGCTTCTAGCAAGCTGTTGTTGTTTATTGCTCAAAAATTCACGGTGAACAGACCTAGATGGATTCAGATAAGATTTTAGCAAAGCCAGAACTTTTTTGATATAACAAACGTACCTTGCATAGGTATCAGGTGGATGCAGTTAGAGGGCTTGCTACTGTTGTCCGGTGGTCTACTGTAATAAAATGATCTCACAGGCTTCTTCAGAGCTACATTTCTACACTGTGAGGCCACAAAATAAATACATTGGATCCTATAGTGCTTTGTGTAATTTTCGATCTACTTACATGACCAATGAATGATAGTCATACTTTTTTTTTTTTTTTTTCAATTGGTACCAGTGACAACGATGTAAACATTTTGGGGTCCACAGTTTGTGCTGAATCTGTTTGTGACATAATCTCAAAATAAACTGGTCACTAAGTAATTTATTTTGCATCTATACAACTTGTGTCCAACCAGATCTGGCATAGCACCAAACTAGCAACTTCTTTATTTCAACCAATGTCCGTAGCTCCAAGACTATAGTAGGGTGGGGACCTCTAATTTAAATGGAGGTTCTTTCCATCATGGGTGAGACAAAGCATTGTGAGTTTTCCATGTCTTGTATGCAACAGTTATTTAAAGTGCCCCTTAACACCTTCCCGGCTGACTCACGTAAATTTACATTGGTAGTTGGGTATTTAAAAGTGGCGCTAGCTCACGGGCACCATAGCCGATGGGTGCCTGCTCTTTTAAGCAGTAGGCACCCAGGACTAATGTATGCGATCGACAACATCGTCAATCGCATGCCTCTAACCCCTCAAATGCCGTGGTGAAATGTGACCATGGCATCTGAGAGCACAGAAACCCAGATGCGCGCTTCCAGTTGCATTCTGGCTCCGGGGGGAACTGGAGTGTGTGTGCGGCAGCCTCTGTGTTCGTCAGTGATATGAGGCTGCCGCACATTAGTCCCTATAGAACCCTTGCCTGTTGCAGGGCACCATAGGAATACAGTATATTTCTCATAGACTACAGACAGCAATATGATGATTGCTTGTTATAGTTCCCTATGGGAACTATAAAAAAGTAAAAAAAATATATATATATATACTCATGGGCATTGCCATATCCCAAAACACCCGTACTACTAAAATATAAAAAAAAAAGTATAACATATGACTTTTAAACCCTCAAATGCTGTAAAACCAAAACCCATAAAACAGTTGCAGAATTATGTCTTTTTTCTATAATTCCACTTCATTTGAAATGTTTTGTCCCGCTTCCCACTACATTGTATGCAACCGTAAATGATGCCATTAGAAAGTGCAACTTGTCCCACCATAAGCAAGCCCTCATATGGCTATGTGAATAGAAAAAAAACTTTATGGCTTAGGGAAAGTTGGGAGTAAAAAACGAAAATGAAGAAAGAGAAAATCTCCCAGTCTTGAAAGGGTTAGAGGGAGCCTGTCACATGCCTTTTTCAGCCCTCATTGACGCGCTAAAATTGATACACTGTCCTTTATCTGCCAAAGCTGCTGCAAAGAACCTAGTGGCAGCGCACACCGCAGAAGAGTCCGGCACTGCCAGAGAGAAGTCTGGCTTGTTCACGAGTCCCCCTTTTCTCCCCCCATCTTCTGATGATTGCCAGTACTCTCCCCTCTTCTAGGAGGGAACTGTCAATGGTCGGAGGGTTGATGAGGAAAGGCAGGGGGACTCATGAATAAGCTTGACTCCTCGCTGGCATTGCCGGACTGTCAAGGTCTTACCTTGTCCTCATGGTGGCGCCATTTTGGACTTGTGCAGACTGCAGTCTCTTATAACCTTTGAGTGCATCATCACTTGCCTGCTGCCTGGGCGTCGCACAGTGTTGATGTGGCTACACCTGACTATATCAGTCTGCTCAGGCTTCAGGTTCATTGCCCTTGCATTTGTTCTCCAAGGTGCATCTCTGGCAGTCTGAGCTCTTTGTGTGTTCCTGTGTATGATCCCACCTGGCAGACCTACCCGCTTTGGATCTGACCCCGGCTTGGACAACTACCTGCATTGGACTTGACCAGCTTCTTCCTAACCTCTCTGTCCCTGATGAATGTTTATTTATGTTCCTTTAAATAAACAACTTTATTTTACCTGCGTTTGAATGTGGTCTGGTTTCCTGGCTCTAGTGACATTACCCAAGGGCCATGAATCCTGCTGATGCAGGTACTCCCTTCCTATGCTGGTCTCCAGACTTGATCAACAAGATCACCTTTTGAGTCAGTTCGCTCAGGCGTTGCAGACATTGCTTGCACGCACTGCACACCTTCCTCCTGGTGCTGCTGGGGCGTTGGTTCCTCCTGCTACTGCTCCCATTGCCACTCCTGCAGTTGCAGCTGAGGTCCCTGTTTCCAGAGGGATGACTGGTTCATCCCCCCTGCCACAGCAATATGGGGTTGAACCGAGTCAGTGTCGTGGCTTCTTAAACCAAGTGGGCATATATTTTGAGATGGTCCCTCAGGTGTTTCCTTCTGATCGGTCCAAAATAGGCTTCCTGATTTCGTTGCTCTCGGGCAAGGCCTTGGCTTGGGCGAATCCCTCAAGGGAGAACGATAAAGCTGTGATACGCGATTACCCAAGTTTTGTTCCCTCTTTTCGTAGGGTATTCGGTGTACCTGCTCATTTTGCATCTGCTGCAAAGCAGCTCCTGTCCATTCAACAGGGCATACGAACAATAGCTGAATATGGCATTGAATTCCATACCCTGGCTGCAGAGGTGGGTTGGAATAATGAGGCACTGGAGGCTGCCTTCACGCATGGTCTCTCTGATGCATTAAAGGACGAGGTTGAGACTAAGGATCTCCCTGATGAGCTCAAAGTTGTTGTTTCCTTCCTGATTTTGATCGATACCAGGCTCAGGGAGAGGCCTTCGTTTAAGAAGCGCCTGCGGAGGCCTCCTACCAGATTGGCTCCTACGTTTTCTTACCCACCCATTCCTCCCTTGCCTCCTGGGCATGGTGCGTCTGGCAGTGAATCTATGCAGCTGGGATTCACTCGCCTTTCTGAGGCTGATCAGGCCTTTAGGAGGAGGGAGGGCCGGTGCCTGTATTGCAGTCTCAGTGGGCATTTCCTGAAGTCATGCCCGACCTGTCCAGGAAACGCTCGCACCTAAGGTCCTGTCGGGGGCAGATCTTGGGTGGAATTTCCTCGGCTTCCCGTAAAGATAGACCGCTGATCACAGTTGTCCTCTCCTGGACAGGGGGCACAGTGGTTACTCAAGCATTGGTTGACTCCGGTGCTGGCGGTTATTTTATTGCCAGTACATTTGTTGCTGCAAACTGCGACTGGCGCAGGTTATGCACGAGACTGTTCCGGTCGATATGGCGATTGGGGCTGTTCACAGGGAATCTGCCTGTTTTCATGTTATTTCGTCCCCTCACTACACCGTGATTTTGGGGTTCCCTTGGCTTCAGAGACACAGTCCGACCTTTCATTGGCAGTCAGCCGAGATCCTCTCTTGGTCTCCACAGTGTGGCGCTGTTTGCATAAATGGGCCTGTTAAGGTACTTTGTACCTCCTCGGATTCTGTGTTGCCTCCTTCATATCTTTTTTTTTTTTTTTTTTATAATTTTTTATTTAAATTTCAAATACAAAGCAGATCCATAAAGATGGAGATAGCACATTACTCTAACTCTAAACATGGTAATTACAATTCTTTTTCCTTTTCTTTTCCCTTCCCCTCCCTCCTCCCCCCCCCCACCCTCCACGTGGGGACGCGAGAGAAAAAAAAAAAAAATAATAATAATAAAAAAAAAATAAAAAAAAATTATAATAAAAATAATAAAAAAAATAAATAAATTTACACACCTCCAACACTAAAGCAGCCAATTTTTCTATACCTGGTCGAGATTTAATGACCTTTTTTTGTGATTCTTCATCACTCGTTCTTCTTTAATTAAATTATCTATCATTTTTCTCCATTGTCCCCCTGTCGGTAAGTCTGCTTTTATCCATTTCCTTAGTATAAGTAATCTGGCCTGGAATAATACTTTATTCAGAACCAGTTGTGTTTTTTTATTTAGCTTCAAATGTTCAGTTGCCCCTAGGATACAAATTATTGGATCCCTGGGCAGTCGAACCTTCAAAAGCAAAGATACGGTTTCCATTATTTCTGTCCAATATCTATGGAGCTTGGGACATCTCCAAAAGCAATGTATTAAGTCAGCTCTCTCCTCCCAACATTTTGGACACTTATCTGTTGCTTTCACCCCCATTCTTTTCAACATCCATGGAGATCGGTGTAATCTGTGTACTATAAAGAATTGTGAGATTTTATGTGAGCCCCTATCCGAGATTGTCGCATAATTTTTGAGAGCATCTTTCCAATTATCTTCTGTAAGGGAGTCTAGATCCTTTTCCCATTTTCCTACAGCAAGCATTGTAATCGTTTTTCTCTTACCTTCCATCAAAAGTCTATACCTCCTTGCGGTTGTTCCTCCTCCTTCCCCTACTGCAGTAAACTTATCCAACCTGTCTGATTTTTCCCTCCTGTACCTATCCTCCTGTGCCACTGTCCGCAATGCATTCCTGAGTTGAAGATATTTATAGGTGTCAGTATGGGGGATCCCAAATTCCAGCACCATTGTATTAAAGTCCTTCAGCTTATCTTCCTCGAAGATCTGGTCTAAATATATCATTCCTTTTTTCCCCCAGTCTATATAGTCCCTTATTGTTTCTAATTCTTTTAAATAAAAATTTTTCCATATCGGTGTATATTTCAAAAACCCTTTTATCTCCAATATCTTTTTAATTTCCCCCCATACGTGTTCTATTAGATTTAATATCCTATTGTCAGAGTTTTTTTTCCCCAAAAAACCGGACTCCAACACCTCTAAGTGATTTCCTCCCTCTTTCCATCCCCATCTATTTAATTCTTGCCTACCCACTTGACTATCTAAACTATCCTTTATATTCCCATATTGAGTTATTAAATAGTACAGAAACAAATTGGGGACCGCTAATACTCCCTCCTGCACTGGAAGCTGAAGGACTTCCTTCTTTATTCGAGGGATCGCACCCTTCCAAATAAAGTCCCCCATTAGTCTATCAAATAGTTTAAAGGTAGTCTGCGGTACTCTAACTGGGGCATTTTGAAGCACATACAGTATCTTTGGGAGAAAGACCATTTTTATTAAATTTACCCTACCTTGGATTGACATTGGCAGTCTTTTCCATATGTGTATTTTCGTTCTTAATTCTTTTACTAAGGGAAGGACATTTAGCTTTTCATATTCTTCTATGTTTCCGGAGATTTGTATGCCGAGATATTTAAAATTTTCGTGTTTTTTGAGAATATGCACCCGTGTATCTCCCTGTAATTGTCTATCTCCTAATAATAACATATGTGATTTCCCCCAATTTATCTTTAAACCAGAAAAGAACCCAAACTTGTCTATTATCTCTATCACTCTGTTAAACTGGTCCCCAGTGTTTTGCAAAAAAAGTAATATATCGTCCGCGTACATTAACAATTTTTCTTCTCCACCCGCGTATTGAAAACTTTTAATCTCCTTGTCATTTCTTATTATGGTTGCCAAGGGTTCAATTGCAATGGCAAATAGCAGTGGGGAGAGAGGGCATCCCTGCCTGGTGCCCCGAAATAGGGCAAAAGGCAGGGACAAGCTCCCGTCCACCACTACTCTAGCCCTGGGATTTAGATATATTAACTGAATCCACCCTATAAATCCTTCCCCTATACCAATTCGCCTTAATACTGCCCATAAATACTCCCATTCAATACAGTCAAATGCCTTTTGAGCATCCAGTGAGAGTATCGCTTTATCCCCTGCATCCAGTCTGTTGGCTTCAATATTGAGGAATAGCCTTCTTATATTGGAGTATATTGTTCTACCCGGTATAAATCCTGTCTGATCTTTATTTATTATTCCTTTAATGACCCTTGAAAGCCTGTCAGCTAGGACTTTTGCAAGAATTTTAACATCCGTGTTCAACAGGGATATTGGCCTGTATGAACCGGGGTCTGTTGGTTCTTTTCCTTTTTTTGGGATTAGTGTGATAATTGCTTCCTTCATGGAATTCGGTAGGTCACCCAGTTTTTGAGCTTCATCCAGTGTTATCTTTAATTCTTGTACCAAAACCTGGGAAAAGGTTTTATATATTTCAAAGGGGAGCCCGTCCCCACCCGGTGCTTTCTCGGATTTAACCTTCCCTAGAGCTAGATTTATTTCTGCCACCGTTATTTCTTTTTCCAAATATTCTTTTTGGGATTTAGATATCCTACTGAGGGCAATCTCATCCAAGTAAAAATCTAACTCTTGTTTTGAGTATTGTACCCTGGACTTATATAACTCTAAGAAGTGCTCCCAAAACACTTTTTTAATACCTTCAGGTGTGGTGATTAGTTTACCCGTTTTATCTTTGATTGCACCTATCCATGATTTCCCTTTTTGATTTCTCACTATATTTGCTAATATTTTGCCAACCTTTTCACCCTCCAAAGCTAGTTGGATGCCTTGAAAGAGCAATTCATTCCTACTTTTCTCTAATTGATAAATCTTCATCTTTTCCTGTTCTTCCTCCGAGACTCTCTTATTTAGTGCAGTAGGATTTCTCATACTTGCCATCCCTGCTTCTTGCAATTTTTTCTCCAATGCCTTCCCATTCTCTCTAGTTCTTTTTTTCCAGTAATTTACCCTTTTGAACAAAACTCCCCTCAAAAAAGCCTTGAAAGTGTCCCAAACCACAAGTCTACCAGCAGAACCGTTATTTTCCATAAAAAATTTTTTTAGTTCCTCAGTTATACTCTCTGTATCTGAAATCAATGGCAGCCAATGAGAGTTGAATTTAAACACTGACAGAGTATTATCTTTGTTCAAATCCAGCTCAACCACCATTGCATTATGATCTGACAGAGCCATGGGTATATATTTTATCGTAATCCTATTTTGGGACATTAAATTTTTATTTCCAAAGGTCATATCTATTCTCGACCAAGTTTGGTGTGTTTTTGAATAGCAAGAATATCTAATTTCATCCGGGTGCTGAACCCTCCAAACATCTACCCAATTGAATTCATTGGCTACCTTACATAAGTCTACATTTTGTACTCCTCCACCCCTGTTAGATGTCCTATCCCTGAGTGGATCCATAACCGCATTGTAATCGCCCACCGCCATCAATATGCATTCCTGTTTGTTTAACATAAATCTATACAGTTGATACAGAACATCTGGTTTATATGGTGGTGGAATATATATATTTGCAATTACAGTTTTAATCCCTTCTAAATAACAATATAAAAAGAGATATCTGCCATAGTCGTCGGCCTCACGTGCCAAAAGTTCAAACTTAATCTTATTATGTACCAAAATAGAGACCCCTCTAGAATAAGTAGTATATACAGAATGATATGCCGCCACTACCCATCCCCTCTCTAACCATCTTACTGATTCCTTATCCAAATGTGTCTCCTGGAGGCAGATGATGGCTGGCAGAAACCTCTTCATCCACTCAAGGATAGCACATCTTTTAACCTTCTCCCGGAGCCCCCTCACATTCAGCGAAAGGATCCTAACCATCTAACAGAGGGGGAGGAGAAAAAAAAAAAAAAATTCTCCACGTCCCCACCGCCCCCTATATGCCCTCCCCTCAATATAGTCCCCCCTTCTGCTGGCCAGCAGTCTGGGCGACTCCATAACTTAACGTGACTCCTATCACCCCCCGCCCCCCACCACCAGCCTCAAAGACCCTCTCCATCCGCCCATTCACTAACTTCCTCCGGAGTCTGAAAAAATGAGGTCTTGCCTTTATATTCTACCCTTAATTTCGCCGGAAAAAGTAGGCTATACTTTATGCCTGCCTCCCTTAATCTTTTTTTGACCGACATGTACTCTCTTCTTTGCGCATTAGTGCTAAATTAGTAATGTGGAAAAAGTTTGATCTTTACCCCTTGTATATAATATTTTTCCGAGGTTCTTGCATCAGATAGTATTTCATCTCGATCTTTAGATAATAAGAATTTCACCAGTATGGATCTGGGATAATCCCCTGGCGCCCTATTTTTTGTGGGGACCCTGTGTGCTCTTTCAACAGAAAACAGGGGAGAAAGGGTACCTTCTTTACTGTTTTCCCTGAACCACTTTTCCATAAATTCAGTACAATTTCCTCCTTCCGCTCGCTCTGGGATCCCCACGCATCTTATGTTAGCTCTTCTTGATCTATCCTCCTGGTCTACCAATTTTTGTTCCATCTTAGCGTTTGTTTGTTTTAAATGAACCACCTCCTTCTCTAATTTCTGTACAGATTCCTCTAGGGTGGG
The DNA here is from genome assembly GCF_014858855.1 of Bufo gargarizans. Classification (NCBI taxonomy): domain Eukaryota; kingdom Metazoa; phylum Chordata; class Amphibia; order Anura; family Bufonidae; genus Bufo; species Bufo gargarizans. The sequence goes on from NC_058090.1 coordinate 31,021,353, forward strand.
AATCCTTTTTTCCATTTCTTGTAGGCGCTGTCTTACTTTTTCCATCTCGGCTCTAATAACCATAACGTCCGTCTGCACTGCCCCAAGCTGGGTTACTAAATTACCCATTAAATTTTCCATCCTTGAGACAGTGCAGAGTATATCCTGCACCATTTTTACGTCCGTTTCTGTATATGTCACTGGTGTTACCCTATCCCCCTCCCCCCCCTCCACTGGCGTCTCCTGTGTCAACTCCTGTACACTGGCGTCCGCCATTTTTTCTTTTTGTGGGGATCTAAGCCCAGGTGAACTCGGGACCAGGTACTTATTGAGACCCGCTTGTTTGGGCCCACTTTCAACCCCTCCTGCTGATCGCCTAGTAGTACCCACCATGGGGCCACGCTGCTCCTCCCTTCTTTTCGACGGCATTCTAAGATCCCTTCCCTCTTTTCTTAATCCTCTTTCACCCTTTCTTTTTCTTTTATTCTCCCCTTCTTCCCCTTTCCCTTCCTATTCTTTCTGTCTCCCTTCCCTTCCTCCTTCCTTTTATTTTATTTCTTTCCCTTCCCCCCCCCCCCCTATTCCTTTCTTCCCTTCTACCCTTTTTCCCCCCCCCCCTTTTTTTTTTCTTTTTTTTTTTTTTTTTTTTCCCTACCCCCTCTCCCTCCCACCCCCTTTCCTTCCCTCTTCCAAATACAATCAATCAATAAATTGCTTCCATATTTAGATACGCAAACTAGTTCAGAGAGAAAGAAAAGAAAGAAAAGAAGTCCATAATATCAGCAGAATCCAGCCGAAAGAGGAGAGGCTTCTTAAGGGGTTTGAGGGTCGAGATCTAGACTCCAAACGTATAGGCGATATAATCCAATGGCAGATTAGTTCGGAGGACTATGATACAGTTAAATATCTTGAGGGGGGTATAGGGATTTCAATCCGGATTATTGGAATTGTTGAATGTAGCACGGCACATCCCGAACCCCCTCCCCCGCTCTCTCTTTTTTTTTTTTTTTTTTTTTTTTTCCTTTTTAAATTCGATTCCGATCACACTGGCGCAGTCCACTCTCAATAGCTGTCTGCAGATCTCTCAGTGCAGGATTTACTTCTGTCACTCCACGGCAACTTCAATCTGCACCCCCATAGTTACAGCCACGTTCACAGCAACAAAATTAACACTCTGTCAGCTGCAGTCCCATGGGTACACAACAGGGGCTCCCAGCATCACCACAAGAGCCTGTGGACAGTCCTCCACTTTCAGACAACTAAAGTGGCCCCCCTTTCAAACACTACAAGCAGAGTTGACCTCACCGCTCCAAGGCCAGCAAATGTCAGTGAGTGTCAATAGGGGTTAGTATAATTCAGGGAATTCAGGATTCCTGATTCAGTATAAGTCAAAACAATAGGGCAGGATCTCAGGGACCAAGCACCCCCCATACATCATCTCCACCAGTGCCAGGACCCCACCACTTCACCAGCAGGCACGTGCCGACCAGGGCTCCCCTTTAGCACCAATGGTTAGTGCCCTATGTTCCGACCCCAGCAACCTTCGTCCCGCCAATGCTTTTTTTTTTTTTTTTTTTTTCTCTTCACACAACTAGAGCTGCAATAGCTCACTGCTCACCACCCGACGGCTCGGATCTTCAGGGACAGAAGTCGGACAGAAGTCGGACACCGGCATCAAACTCTGAGGTGATCAGGGAGGCGGTCAGGGCGGCCACAGCCTCGGTACATGGCTGTGATGGACGACAAGCTAGCGTGGGCTGCGGCGGTCAGGCATTCCGGGCGGTGGTACGAGCGGCCAGCGGCCGGCGTACAGGAGAGGCGGGGGGGGGCGGAGCCCTAGCGTCCCACGTCAGACGCTCTCACGCATCCTGAGGTTGACCATTCCTCAATAATCTTGCCTCCTTCATATCTTAAGTATCTGCATGTATTTGACAAGATGCGCGCTGGTGCCCTTTCTCCTCATAGTCTCTGCGATTGTGCTGTAGATCTGCAACCTGATGCCATTCCCCCTCGTGGCAAGGTTCATCCTCTTTCCTTTGCAGAGAATAAGGCGATGGAGGAGTACATTGCAGATGCTCTTTTCCGTGGACACATTCGAAAGTCCACTTCTCCAGCAGGTGTTGGCTTTTTCTTCGTAAAGAAAAAGGGAGGAGAGTTGAGACCTTGCATTGACTATAGGGGTCTCAATCGCATCACTGTCAAAAATGCATACCCAATTCCGTTGATTGTTTGACCGCCCAAGGGAGCAACAGTCTTTACCAAGCAGCATATAACCTCGTAAGGATCAAGGAGGGTGACGAGTGGAAGACCACATTTAACACCAGAACCGGTCATTATGAATATCTGGTCATGCCTTTTGGCTTGTGCAATGGAGTCCAAATAAACCAAGATATCATCCAAATAGACCACCACACTTGCTGCAACATATCACAAAAGACATCATTAATGAACTTCAGGAATACAGCGGGCGCACGCTATTTGGATGATATCTTGGTTTATTTGGACTCCATTGAATCACATTACCTGGATGTCAGACAGGTACCTAAACGGTTACGTAGGAATGGGCTTTTCTGTAAGCTTGAGAAATGTGAATTTCACCTGTCTCGGGTTGCTTTCTTAGGCTATATCATTTCTGCTGAAGGGTTCTCAATGGACCCTCAGAAGGTATCGGCAGTTCTGCAATGGCCTCTCCCCAATGGTCTCCGTTCCATTCAGCGTTTCCTTGGGTTTGCCAACCATTGGCTACATGCACACGACCGTATGTGTTTTGTGGTCGGCAAATTGCTGATCCGCAAAAAAAAATGCGGATCTGTTTTTTTAGCGGATCTGTTTTTTTTTTGCGGATCCATTGTAATAATGCCTATCCTTGTTCGCAAACTAGAAAAAAATAGGACATGCACTATTTTTTTTGCGGAGCAACGGAACGGACATACTGATGTGGACAGCACACGGTGTGCTGTCTGCGTTTTTTGCGGACCCATTAAAATGAATGGGTCCGCATCCTATCCGCAAAAAAATGGATCGGACACGGAAACAAAATACGGTCGTTTGCACGAGGCCTTATCGGAAATTTATCAGGAACTTTTCCGCATTGGCCAAACCCATGTCAGATCTGACTAAGAATGGCAGTAATCCCCACAATTGGACACCTGCTGCTTCCCAGGCTTTTGAGAGCCTCAAGTCTGCTTTTGCTTTGGCTCCGATTCTGTTTTATCCCAATTTTGGTTTGCCCTTTGTCCTAGAGGTGGATGCGTTTGAGGCAGGAGTAGGCGCCCTCCTGTCGCAGTGTCGGACACCTGATGGTCCCTTGCATCATTGTGGGTTCTACTCTAAGAAGCTTTCTCCAGCAGAATGCAATTACGAGATTGTAGACAGAGAGCTCTTGGCTGTCATCCTGGCTCTCAAAGAGTGGAGATACTTACTCGAAGGTTCTGCGGTTCCGGTTCTCATTCTTACCGACCATAAGAATCTGACGTATCTCTCGGAGCCTGTCAGGCTAGATGGACCTTATTCTTGTCTCGTTTTAACTATTTGGTCTCCTATTTGCCTGGCTCCAAGAATGTCAAGGCTGATGCCTTGTCTTGCCAGTATTCTGAGTTGTCCAGGGAGGACTCTGTGCCGACGCAAGTCATACCTTCCGATCATATCCTGGCTGCTATCCGCACCAACTTGACCTCTCCTCTTGGGGAACGGATCTTGGCTGCTCAGTTACAATGCACCCACAGTGAGACCTGCTGGAAAATGTTTTGTGCCTGAGGGGTTGTGCATCAAGCTGCTGCGCACGTACCACAATTCAAGGACCGCCGGTCATACTGGTAAGAACCAGATGTCCTGGGCTGTTTCCCGTCTGTTCTGGTGGCCGTCTCTCCACACTGATGTTGCCGCATATGTGGCTGCGTGTTCTGTCTGTGCGCAGAACAAATATTCCCGCCGCCTACCCATGGGTCTACTACATCCCATTCCCAATGGGGAGCGTCCCTGGCCATGGACTTTATTGTGGAGCTTCCTGCATCCCGAGGTTATACGGTTATCCTCATGATTGTCGATTGGTTCTCCAACATGTGCCACTGTGTTCCGTTTAAGAATCTGCCTACCACTCAGGAGCTGGCCTCGGTGTTTGCCAGAGAGGTCTTCCGTTTACACGAGTTGCCTAAGGAGATTGTCCAGTTTGTCTCTAGGTTCCGGCGTTCCTTTTGTTCTCAGTTGATCCTGCCTATGACCGCCTGTACAAAATCAGACCGGTCATCGATCACTTTGGGGGCAAATTTGTGGAGGCCTATGTACCTGGAAGGGAGGTCGCGGTTGACGAGTCTCTCATTGCTTTCAAGGGGAGACTCCTTTTCCGCCAGTATGTTCCCTCTAAGCAGGCGAGGTATGGCGTGAAGCTGTACAAACTTTGTGAGAGTTCCTCAGGGTACACTTATAAGTTTCGTGTCTACGAGGGGCGAGATTCACGTATTCAACCCCCAGAATGTAGAATGTCCCCCCACTCTGGGTGTTAGCGGGAAACTTGTGTGGGACCTTATGCACCCACTGCTAGATAAGGATTACCACCTGTACGTGGATAACTTTTTTACTAGTATCCCCTTGTTAAAGTCCCTCGCCGCCAGATCCACGTCCGCTTGTGGGACCGTGCGGAAAAATCAACGCGGCCTCCCTACCCACCCCCTCCAGGTACCTATCCCCAGGGGGAGACTCGTGCCCTTACCAGTGGAAACCTGTTCCTGGTCATATATAAGGACAAGAGGGATGTCCTTGTACTGTCCACAATTCACAGTAACGGCATCACCCCTGTCCCTGTGCGAGGTACTATGGCAACGGTCCTCAAGCCCGATTGTATCGTCGA